>NC_072737.1:29192893-29521823 GCF_026930045.1 Uloborus diversus | reverse complement strand
GGTAGACATACGTTTTTTGCTGATTCCAGCTGATTAATTTCCGTTTAAACATTTTTCACTTTCGCTTCGGAAATGAGGCATTTATAGATGGAAAAGAGCAATTTCCTTTCATACATGCATCAAACATCAATAATGTTTTTTAAAATGAAAGCTGTTTTTTCTTTGCCAAGAACAAAATTTAGTTTTTCAATTGTTTATAATAACGTACAAATAGCGTGACAGAAAGTAAACTGAAGACAAACGCATAAAAATTACGTTCCGATATTTTTTTTTGTTATGTTCCATTACTCAAGTGGGCGTTTTTAGAACCTGATGCAAATAAATAAGCATTTTAGTTTTATTTCATTTATTATGTTTAAAATAAAATAAGATAAACATCTATGAATTATTTTGAAATTAGTGATTATTTTAAATCTGATTACTTGAAGTTATCATTGTAGTAAATGTTTATGATGTTGTTCCATAATGTTTATCGTCTCTCAAAATTGAAATATTTTATTTGAACAGTTGGGGTGGAAAAACATACAAGCAGGTGCGTCTGCTCTATCGCGAAAAGAGGGGAAACAGCAACCAATTTAACAAATACACCTGATATAACATCATTTGACTTCTTTTCTTGGAGTTATTTCAAATTCCTTCCGCACAGGGTTTAACCCAAAAGCCTGCCTGTTGCGTGCAAGGATATGCACGAATGTTTACTGATTTGTGCATGTATTCGCTTCATTCGTCAAATATGCTCTTCACGAAAACGGAACTTTCACACGTCTAGCAGTATGGGGCGAAGCGCACTCCAGCATAAATATTCTGCGCATAATTTTTATTTTAGGATAGTTATTTTTAGAATACATTTTGATGCAAGTAAGTTACTTACATTAATTCCAAAAAAAAAAAAAAAGAAAACACCAACAGCCATTGAGGGAAACATAGTTACATTCTATATTTAAAAAAAGCATTTTGTATATTCGTAAAATGGAAGTAATACTTATAACTATTGCATAATCCGAAATTGAGAAACAATAAATATTTAATCCATTCAAAATGAGTTATTAGCCCGATTAAAAGCTATCCTGCCATTTCATGTTACTTTGAGCCTCGTGAGAAATAACACACAAATTAAACTATTTCAATAGAAGTAGTTCGACTTTAAAACTGAAATGCAAATTTTCTTATTGTTTAAAAATTCCCCCTTGATTCAATGCAAATTTATAAGGTTTATATCATTTGTAATATTGCATTGTATATTGCACTGTACCAGAAACATTTTCATCACACAAAATTCAGACAGTATTTTCAGAATTATGGAATGATGTAAGGAGCTGTGTTCATCATCGCTATTTTTAGTAAAATAGCTGCGTTTAACATTGCTTTTTTTGTAAAATAAAGAGTGCAAAACTTATTTCATAACCTTGCCTGGAGAGTACGAACACTGAGCCTTCTCTGAATTTTAAAGTCAAATGTTCTAAAAATTTTGAAGTGGCTCAGAGATCACATTATCTTATAAGATGATTCTTGAGAATTCAGCAGGTGACTGATAATAATTTAGAGATTCATCTTTTAATCCTTTGCATTTTAAATAAGTCAGTTTTTTTTGTTTAGAAACATTAACTGAATGAACAGTTTAGAGTTACACTGGATGATTAAAAAAGGAGCATGCATTTGAAAAATTATAATACACTGAATAACGTAAATAGATTGGTTAAAATTGAAACACGTGCTTGAAATGACATTGGTATTACGGTAAATAAAAAAAAAAAATACGTTGAGACAAAGGCGTTGGTGTTTTCTTTAGCATGCCTATTGATGTCGGTCTATCGATGTAGCTTTCATGTGTTCCCAGAGTCAATTATCACATGGGTGTGAGATCTGGGGCCTTAGGTGGTCAAGTATGACGAAAGTGGCGGCCCAGTACGCAATCTTCACCAAATGTGCGCACAAGAGATCTTTCACACATCTAGCAGTGTGGGGTGGACCGTCTTCCTGCGTATATATATATTTTTACGTGGTTACAATGAAACTCAACCATTTTAAGCTTGCGTGACAATTTTGATGTAGCTACATACTTTATTCCAAGCATTATTAACTTTTCAAATGTGTACTCATTTTCTTATAACCCACTACATGTTTGGGTGCATGCAAATAAAGTTTGCTCAGTTAATATTGCTTTAACGTCACATTTGTAAACCATTTTAATAGGCACTGTCGATTCTTATGTTAAAGAGACCAGCCATCCAAAGCTATAGCTTTATTCTAATTGAATTTATAAAACACCGTATTGACAAGAAAACATACTGTAAATTAAATGTGACAAGGGAAAAACTTATTCAGCCAAGGATCTAATTTAAAGAACGCAGGGAAATGAAGTGATAAATTTGATTTAACAAATTTTTGTTTGTTCAAAAAATTACCAATAAGACGAAGTAACAATTGCTGTTAAATTGCGGACACTTCAGTTGAATGGTAAATATTTAAGCAAAAATTTTCCTTCCGTAAAATAACTTTATCGGCGGAACTTAAAGATTGAAGTTGTAGTAGAATGTAATTAGTTTTTCGGTTCCAAAGTAATTAAATTGTTGATTAAGTAACGTGTCAGGCAAATTTGCTACAAGTGACATTTTTACTTAAGTGAATGTAATTTCTTGAAATCCTTATTTATTTTATCATTGAAATCATTTGGAAAGTTTAATCGAAATGTATCTTTCTTCTTGAAACAGTAATTTTGAAAAAAAAAAAAAAAATTCAAAGCTAAACTGCAATCAAAGCAAGATATAATTTAAATTATTTTAATTAACTTGCATATGAGGTATTTCTTGGAATAAGCAGTTAAACATTTCAGAATTAAAAATTACAAGAGCTTTGCATTTTTAAGTTACAAACATTTCTACAAATAAGAGGAATTTTAAAAGGATTATTATACGATTAATGAGAAGTTGTCCATCTACTGTTCATACCCTTTATCAAGCAAGGTCTATTAAGTTCACTAGCAGTCGAAAGTTGCTTTAAAATTGGTTAAAAATTAACCCTCTGTTCGCAAATTGCCCTAAACTGTCTGGACTTGGTCAATAAACAGATATAAAGAAAGACTTTGATTCACCAATGTGATAGGGTAAATCAATGCCAAATCAAAAATTCCTAAAAAAAAAAAACTTATTTCAATTCAGAAACTTTGAATTCAAATTATGTTTTTCGCAATCACGAGTTTCGGCAGGACCCTACTCATTGAAGTTATGTTTTCTAGAAACGGCTTCTGTCCCCTCAAGCCTGCATTTCCTCCTGGGCAGACACATGTGTATAGTTGTGTGCGTGTGCAGGCGTGTGTGAAGGCGTGCGTGTGTGTAGGTGTTTACGTGTGTGTGCGTAGACTTGCGTGTATGCACTTAGGCGTGAGTGTGTGTGTGTAAAGGCGTGTGTGTGTCAGTGTATGTGTGTAAGGGCGCGCATGTGTGTGTGAGTGTCTATGAGTGCGCATGTGTGTGTGAGTGTGTATGAGCGTGCTTGTGTGTAGGACATGCCGGATTCCGTGGGACAGTGGTCAGGACCAGAAGAGGCGCGCCTGCAGAGGCCGATGGGCGGTTGTGCTGCAGAGGCCCTTGGTCCAATCTGAAAAAGGAACCACAACATCAAGGACGGTCAAATGAAAACAATTAGCAATCCTGATAATTATTTGAGTCAAATTTAAAATCTAAAAGTTACATTAAAATATCCCAACAGACTTCTATGCAATATATTTTTTTTAAATTTAGACAGTTTGAGAATAAAATGTTGAGAGCCATTGAGGTAAAAGTTCCAACCTGTCCCAAGCTACAGCATCCTATTGTAGCTTGAGACACATCCTGTTGTACTATAGGAAAGTATTCATGATTCAGGAAACAGCCACATACTTAAACCAATTTTGCACCAGAAAAAAAAAATCATGGTAGTGAATTAAATCATGAATATTTAATAATGAGTTATGAATAATGAATTATAAATGATTATCTAACTGTAAATGTGTTTAAATGACTACATAAGATTTGAACATTGTTCCTTGTTCCTAAACATATCTTAATTATTAAGAACCATGCATATGTTGTACTTTGGAACGTGTCCTAAGGTACAAATGTTTGACTGTCCCAAGGTACAATCACCACAATTTTTAAGAAAAACCAAATTGATCGTCAATCAAGATGCACTATTATTATTTTCTCATAACCAAAATATTTAAAGTACTTCTCTTTAATAACAAAATGAAATTCAGCTGATTAGTTTTGAAAATACAGTAATGAAATAAAAATGAAGAAAATATTTACTTTGGAGTTATGAAATTTTCTTTCTCTCTAAATATCGCGAATTTTATTCATAAGATTCTGATTTTCACTATGGCACTATTTAGTGGTGAAGTTGTCTATTAAAGATTACAAAAACGTTGTGAGAAAAACTTACATAAAGTTTATCCATTGAACATTACGCGTATAAAAGGTACCCACTTCCTTCCATCTTAGTAATGGCAATACCCCTTCAATAGTATCAACTTTTGAAAATGACTTTAATTATTACATACAGTAATCTTCAAAGCGATCTATTTTTTAACTGGAATCAACTACAAGTTTAATAACATAGTTAAATTAAAACCAGACTCTTTTTCCTTCAAAATGTCTAAAACAATTTGCCATTTCACTTTGTTCCAAATCATTCCATATAAATATCTCCGAAGAGCTGCCTCTCTTTGACTCATACTTTTCGAGAAAATGCGAGAGAAAACTATGGCGTAACATCCGGTGTACAAGAAAAAGAAAACCTGCAGTATAGAAACGACCCTCCGCATTTTGCATAAGCAGTACTTAGGATTTTGTTAAAAATGTCCATCTAGGGATGCGTGCAGATTGGGTGACAAACAATGACAAACAAGGCAGCCAGCCATGGCTGATAGGACTTTTTCATTTCTTGGTTAGCTGTTTTTAATTTTTTTTTACTTGTCAGTGCTAAAAAGAAAGGAGAGTTCTGAAAAGTTGATTGAAAGAAATCTCGTGGGAAAAAAAATCCTAGCTCAAGAGATAACGAGTTGATGTGTGCATCAAATGATTTCCTTTTACTCCAATTTTAATGTCATTTTCCCATTGTTGGCAATTTTAATGTGATTCAATACTTTACTCTCTATATATCACCACCAGTGGCCAAATTAAACCAGATTTAAAAAAAAAAACCGCCAAATTTGTCGCCAAGTTGGCGACAAAACTTGGCGATCTAAAGAGTGGCGGTATATCGCCGTGTCCGCCAAATTATTAAACAACTCGAGTTTACATCGAAATTAACAATGATTTCCCCCCAAAAAGGAGCAAAAGACCCCCTTAGGAAGATCCGAATGCGACCAAAAGGAAAGGTGCACAACTAGATCCCACTAGGAGCTACGTACTAAATTTCAACTTTCTGGGACATACTGTTTTTGAGTTATGCGAGATACATACACATACGCACATACGGACATCACGAGAAAATTCGTTGTAATTAACTCGGGGGTCGTCAAAATGGATATTTCTTGTGTCTGTACGTTCCTAGGCATATATCCACGTATGATCGGGTCGAAAAAAACTCAACATTAATTCGGAGGTGAGCAAAATGAAAATGAAAGCCGAATTTTGGTAGAAATTTTTTTGTGAATACAATATTTCATTTTTTGTAAAAGGAAGTAAAAATTTTGAAAACGGACAAAATACAAGAAAATGGGAAAACTTCGTGAATAGTACAGAAATAATTAAGAAAAATAATTTATTTCTATCTTCATATTTATTTAAATTTTATAGTACCATTTTTATAATTTACTTTAATTTTATCTAATTTATTTATTGTAGAAATGTACACATCCAAACCAGCACATTCTTGCAAGTAACGTCTAACCATTTTATGACCTCGTTTCTAATAAGAATTTTTCGGAATTGCTTTTCTCTTATCTTTCAGGCACAGACTCAAAACTATTAAACTTAAACACGAGTTTTATTAAAAAGCTTTATGCGTTCGGTAATGTAATTTATTTTCTAGGCGCATAGTATCATTTCGTGTATCAAATTGTTTTCATTTGCTATCTGTAATTTCAGAATAAACTACACATATTATTCTGTATTTACAAAAATTATCACGTTTTACAGACTTTAAAAATTGATCAAACGCAAGGCAAATTGGAGAACGTTTGTCAGATAAAAATCTTATATAATTAAAAACTGAGCATATGTATCTATGTATGTATCTGTATATCTATGTATCTATGTATGTCCAAGCTTCTTCTCCCGAACGACAGTGAACTGACCATCGAACCAAGTATCGATGGATTTGTAATCTTCTCGTTTTTATGTTTAGCTATTTAACATAATCCTCCGATAATAATTAGCGGATATATCAATTAAAAACTATTAATTATGACACTTTCGGCATAAAACCCCTATTTTCCGAAGGCTTTCCTCCATTCAAATTATTCTGCAGTGCTTCTTCTCAACTTTCCATAACAATACTTTTAATAAAACTTGTAGCGTGAAGAAAATCATTGAGAAGAAAGATTTGTTGTCATTTTTTTCTCTCGAATATGAACAAATAAAATTCTGGCTTTTGTTTTAAAGACTTTTCCTGTTATCGGGGGGTTTAAAATGTTTACTTTTTGATTAATTTTCCGCAATCTGTCTCAAACTTTTACTGATTTTTATTTATTTATTTTTGTTCAAGTCGAATGTTGAACATGCGTCACTTGACATAACTTTTATTTTCGAAGTTGACCGTGCAAAGCCGGGCGAGGCAGCTAATATATTATAAGTTTCGTTTACCTGACATTGTAGCAATGGGAAAAATTTTCCCTTTTTCAGGCGCTAGATAGCCTTAAATAAAATACAGAGAACATATTTGCAGCAACGAAATTTTTTCATGAATCTTAATCAAGAGTGAAATTTATTCTTTTTGAATAAAAACAAATGGAGTTTGTACCAAAAACAAGTTTTCCGTCTTTAGAGCTTTGTGTTCGTTGGATGCATTTAACTAATAGTACCTTAATGCACGCAAGCAGCTCCACAGGCGCAGACCTTATAGGTTTGTTTTTGTTATTTTTGATACACAGGTGTGAATCCTGATTTTCATCATAAACAAAAATATTAGAGATGCATTTACGTCTTAAAAGCATAGAAATAGTCGAGTTTTATTTTAAATAGTTATTATAAATGATTAAATCTGTGTTATTAAAACTAAGTGATCTGTGCAAAGCTTTAGCTCAGGAATTAACCCGGTTTTTAATGTAATTTTTCGAATAAGAGAAAAAATTAGATTTGTGTTTTGTGTTTGCTTATTTTAGGTTGAAAGAGGTGGAAAAAAAAGCTTTAAAATGTCTAACGTTTGAAGTTTGATAAAGTAATCAGGCAGTTATGGCGCTCCCACAAATACACCTTTGAGAGATAATCTACCTGATACTGCGATTTAAATTTCTAAAATGAAGGTTTTTCTTCTAAATTTTAATGCAACAATACAAAGCGGTTTAGAATCCTGCCCTCAATGTGTTACGATTGTATACTCATTTAAATTTGGATCAAAATTCACAGTAGGAAATTGAGTCTTTGAAAAACTCTATTTTCTAATCCATGGGAGGTTCCATCAAAATCATCTTTGGGTTTTCCTCTTTCGTTTAATGAGAGAGAGAAGCATGTATGTAGGTTTCAGCAAAAGTTTGACTATATATATGCTTCTTTGTTCAAGTTGATATCCAATATTTACGAGTTAACTTTTGTACTCAAAGTAAACCCTAAATTCCAGCAAGTTCAATATTTTTATTCATGTTTTGTACATTATGTTTTATTATTTTTCTGTCCCTTGAACCGAGTGTCCTTAATCATAGGAAAGTGCATGGATGCCCTTATTTAAAGGGAATGCGACCAGAAAAAATGACATAAATAAAGGTGTCCTTTCTTCGAAAATTGTCCCTTAAATTAGGTACTACACTGTATACAAATGAAACGAAAGCTTAAAAAAAATTTGAAAAAACAATTTTATTGAAAATCTTTCCGATAGTGAGAAAACGTTGCCTTTCAGATTCCAAAACAAGAAGAAAAAGTTTTGGTTGGTATAAAACAAGTTCGTCAAGTGTTGCAAAGAATTTCCGTGTTTATTCCGTATAGTGATGTAAAATACCCGGGTATTTATTTTTAGGGGTAAATACCCAGGGTATATACCCGAGTAAATACTCAAAATGGGTATTTACCCAGGTATTTATTTCAAAAATTTATATTCAACTAAAATACTTTTCAGTGTGTATTCCACTATGTTGTACAACCAACCATATACAAAACAATAAATTTTTGCCCAAAAATTGTATTTTGATCACATATTTAAAGAATTATTGTGAGAAATAATTTGGCAATCTAATATGATATTCACATTAAATGTGTTGGATATGCCTATTCAATGTTGATAGCTAAATTTTAGATATAAAAAGCCATTCTACAAAAGGTAAAAAGCTTAACTGGTTGCAAAAAGAAAAAAAAAAGCAAACATCATTTTTTTTAAAGGTCCTAGTCTTTTATAACCTAGTAATATGTCCCTGCATGACATCAAATTTAACGAAATGTCAATAAAAATAGTTTGAATAAATTTTCATCATGAAGTACAGAGGAGCAAATGCAAATGAGCAAGGCAACAGAAAACAATATTTTTATTTATTTATTTATTTCTTATTGATGTGAAAACTGTTTCTATATTTGTCACGTTATCACTTAAACAATAAAATAAATAACACCATAGTTTTAATAACTCCTCAATTTATTCTTCCAAACATCCCTCATGCTTCCTTTTTTTTCATTTTGGATATGACTAACCTAGATTGTAATTTTGAAACCCTGAAGTTCATCACTGAACTGCTTATACTTCTCCAATTATGACATTGAAAGGAAAGATTCTTTGGTTCACGATATGTTTCTTTCATAATTTCATCAGGTCTTTCAATAAAAAATAATATGAACTGTGTAATATATATGTATGTATCAGTTTTACCAATTATTTCATATTAAGATTAAAAAAAAAAAAATCCCATTCACTTTATGCATTTTTTGTAAAATACCCAGTTTTTGGGTATTTACCCAGGCCTTGGGTAAATACCCGGATAAATACCCAAAAAATATTTACCTACCCGCTGGGTATTTACCCGATCCACATCACTAATTCCGTATAAAGGCTGTGTGTTATTAGCATACGTTTTACTAATGTGGATTCAGTTTATATTCTTTTCAGTCTATGAGATAATCTCCATGCAGTACTTTACATCAAAATATATTTCCAACCCCACGTCTACTAAGAAATAAATAAATACCTTTATACAGAGACGTAAATGGAAATAACCAACGTTTTGTAGCACAAAACTAATTTATAGCTGTCACGTAATTTTGGGTTTCAAGGAATCCTTTTTCCAATACAAAATGTTGGGCGTTTGGACGTAAAGACATTAGTGTTTGATTTTGCTTTTCTTGCTTTTATTTCACACGACTTTAACCCAAGTTTTGTTACATTTGTGGTTGTAGTTGTTCCCTCGGTTTTACCATATATTTTTACTAATAATAAAGCTGAAAGTCTCTCTGTCTGGATATCTGTCCAAATCTCTGTCTGTCTGTCAGGATCTCTGTGACGCGCATAGCCCCTAGACCGTTCAGCCGATTTTCATGAAATTTGGCACCGTAGCATGGGGGTGTGCACCTCGAAGCGTTTTTTCGAAAATTCGATTTATTTCAATTTTAAGAACATTTTTCCGAGCAAAATTATCATAAGATGGACGAGTAATTTACCAAGTTATCATAACGTGGAACCGTAACATGGACAAGGCAATTGGCGATAAATTCATCATACATTATTTGTAAATATACAGGCGGACCAAAAGACCTTTTAATTTTCTACTACGGGCAAGCCGTGCGGGTGCCACTAGTATGACATAAATGTGTCGTAAATCCAGTCATTCAAACGGAACAAATAAACAAACCATTGCAAAAGTATTCCAATTTTACTTCCCATCAAAGAAATCCTACCGTTATAAAATCCATAAATTACAATAGCTCCATTACAGCAACAGTATTAAATTCAAAGTTGTTTTGCTCTCCATTCTTAATGAATTCTACACATTGTACTGCTTCGTTATTTCCAGAGACAGATTTAAGTGTTGCGATCACGGCTGCGGAGTCGGAGTCAAAAAGTCGGAGTCGGACTGATCGTAGGGTAAAGGAGTGGTAGTCTGTCATTTTCACTTAAAGTCCACAACTCTACCGGTGCTTTCGGAGTCGGACTGATTTTGGAGTAAAGGAGACAGTCGCAGTCGAAGGTTCTAAATTTTTCGGAGTCGGAGTTGGTCATTTTCCTCCCGACTGCGCAGACCTGATTGCGACACATAAAAATGATGAATTTGGATCCTCCATTAGTGAAATTTGCTCTTCTAAGAAAGGTCTTTTTAACTTAGTTCCTTCTTTTCTTGAACAATTGCTTTGTCTTTTTTGTCCCTTCTAAAACAAGTCCTCTATTTTTGAGTATTTGTTAGAGACTTATTGATGAGATTCCTTCATTTTTTAAAAAATTGTGTTTGTAGAATGTTCATGTTGTCCATTAAGTTGGATTTGTTGCCCTTGCTATTGTTGACCTAAATATCCATCAAAACAGCTGCAACTGCTCTACCTGATATTCCAGTAGTCACAAATGGAAGCTACAAATGACGATATACTATTCAGTTAAATACGTGTCTTTTTAATTTTATCTTAGAGCTGTTAGGTTTACCTCTTCTGTTACGGATTGGCTTGCTTCTTATGCAAAAGAACCCTAACGCACTTAAAAAATCTGTTTGTTCTTCTGTTTTTTGATTAAATTCAACTGTTTTATTTTTATTTTTTTTGTAGTTCTACTTTTTTTTGCATCTTATTCTCTGAAGCAAGTGTGGTTTCTCTATCAATGCGAGGCATTTAAATTTTTTTGGCAGTGTCTTAATCCTTTAGAAATACATGTTTCAAAACTGATTTTTTTTCCGGCTTTTATACAATTGGAAATATCAAAGTTTGACACTTGCTGGCCGCAATATCAATAAAACATTAGCTTCTTCTGAAAAGATTTCGAAAATCGAGTCAAAGTTATCTGCCCGCTTTCTATTTTTACACTTCAACGAATATCTACATTGAGCATGATAAATTTTTTTGACCATTTCTCTGACAGGAATTTCAGATAGCATCCGATAAGACATTATCATTTTATAGGGCAATACATCTCACAAACCACTTAAATTTTCTAAAAACGGGAAATTCCTACGTTTGTCTTGTCTTCTTTTGTTTAAACTACGCCAAACTCACAAAAACATAGCAGCACACAAACTTGCAGAATACTACCTTACTCTAATATGTTAAGTCTACTCAATTAACTAAGCAAAGTGACTGACACCTGAACTGAACTGTACATCCCCTTCCCACAACATCCGCTCTGACGATCCTTTATCCTCCAAGTTGCCAATGCTTAACAGTTTTATTTAACAAATTTATTTTTAGAGGCCTATTTGAAATTATGCCTAAATAATCGAAATTCGTACAAATCCTTCAAGAAGTTTGTTTTTACAAAATTTACCTCCCTTGTGGTATTTAATTTATATGACGATTTCTTTTAAACACACTAAAATGTTGTAAAAATTGCAATTTCATGAAACTTTTTTGTACTTGCAGCACCGCAAGATGTGATTCATATATTTTTGCTTCCTTTTACAAAAAAGAAGTGTTGTATTCGCAAAAAAACATTCACTCAAAAATCGATCTTAATTTCCATTTTACTCACCCGCGAATGAATGTTTTTTTTTCGACTCGACCGCACGTGGATAAGTGCCAAAGAACGTATAGACACGCGAAATATCCATTTTGACGATTCCCGAGTTAACTACAACGAGTTTTCTCGTGACGTCTGTGTGCGTATGTATGTCGCATAACTCAAGAATGGTATGTCCTAGAAAATTTAAATTTGATACGTAGACTCCTAGTAGGGTCTAGTTGTGCAGCTCCGCTTTTGGTTGCATTTGGGTGTTTCTAAAGAGGTCTTTTGCACTTTTTTGGGGGGAAATCACTGTTAATTTCGATGCAAACTCAAGTGGTTAAATAATTAGGTGGACACTTGGCAATATATCGTCAGTCTTTTGGTCACCAAGTTTTGTAACCAACTTGGCGACAAACTTGCTACTTAATGCTACTATTTTCAACGGTATATTTTATCTAATATTACAATTCTTGCAAAGTTGATTTAATTTTTCATTAGTAGTGTTATTTTTAGATAATATTTAGTATGACTAAAAATTCTGAATGCAGACTAAAATTCATGCAAAATTAAAAGTATCAGAAATACGCTGTATTCAACTTTTGGAGAACATGAATTTAGTTTCAAAACAATCACATTCCTTTTTTTCACCTCAGTTTACTCATACATCTTACTTAAAATGTATGTTTAGTAGAAAGTTGAAAAGTGTTAGTTGAAAAATCTACATTTTTACAAGTATAAATACTGGGGTTATTTCAAATAAAAACACCCAATATAAGAAACACAGGGTGATCTCTCCCCCTGCTTTCCTCGCTCGCCAACCTTCGTTACAAGTACATATTCTTTCTTTTTTTCTACTAAAATGTTAATTCAAAAAAGTAGAGAAATACGGAGAAAAAACTTTACACATAAAATTATTTTATGTCTTATGTTTTTCATTTAATGCTATACTTTTTTTGCTACTGGTAAGTACTATTTTTTCTATTGTTCGTTTCAAAAGAATAAACCAAAATATAACTAAGAAAACTTCCTTGTAAGAAAAGAATCTCTTTGATGTACAAAAAGTGTTTTAAAAATTGTTTGAGAACGTACATTTTTAGAAAAACGTGAATTTTAAATTTTCGTTTCTCTCGTGCCATTAGCTCATACAAGTGTAAATTACGGAAGAACAGTTTATTGAGCACATATTTTTTTATTACTTCTTCTTTACCTTCTCTCTTAATTAGCTACCTTTTTTTTGCTCTTATCAATTAGAACACAGAACCTCACCTTCAATTTTGAGGTATATTTTTACTTCCTTTTACAAAATAAGGAAGTTGTGTATTCGCGAAAAAATTTTCACTCAAAAATCGACCTTAATTTTCATTGTGCTCACCCCCGAATGAATGTTGAGTTTTTTTTCTTCGACTCGACCACACGTGGATAAGTACCTAAGAACGTATAGACACGCGAAATATCCATTTTGACGATTCCCGAGTTAATTACAACGAGTTTTCTCGTGACGTCTGTATGTACGTATGTATGTCGCATAACTCAAGAACGGTATGTCTTAGAAAGTTGAAATTTGGTACGTAGACTACTAGTAAGTTCTAGTTGTGCACCACTTCTTTTGGTTGCATTCGGGTGCTTTTAAAGGGGTCTTTTGCTCCTTTTTGGGGCGAAATAATTGTTAATTTCGATTCAAACTCAAGTGGTGTTATAAATTGGCAAACACTTGGCGATATATCGCCAGTGTTTTTCCGCCAAGTTTTGTCACCAACTTTGTCGCCAATAAGTTGGCGACAAATTTAGCGATTTTTTTTAAAAATCTGATTTTAATTTAGCCACTGTTGGTGATATTTAGAGAGATTATTATTAAATTATTGAATCACATTAAAATTGCCAGTAATGGGGAAATGACATTGAATTGGAGTAAAAGGGAGCCATGTGATGCACAAATTAGCTAAATTAGCTCGTTTTTTTTTTTTTTTTGTAAACCTTTTTTATACCAAGATAACTTTACCGCGCTATCGTGAATTAAAAATGAACACTTGATTTTTTTTTGGCTCCACTTTATTACAGGTATACATGCTTTGAAAACAAATCTTCTAAAGGAACGTGAGACTTATGTTCTGCGCTTTACAGTTAAAATTTTACAACTGTCGTTTGTTTGTATCCATTTCTCCTTTTTGGTTGCTTTCAGTGCCGCCGAAAAAAAAACAAGAAACATAAAGATTTATGTACATCCACGTCAAAGACATCAAATGAAATCTGGAACGATAGATCTTTTTCTGATTTCTTCGCTTCTTGCATAAATCTGGTTGTTCCTATAGCAACCACACTGTAATTGGATAGTGCGTACATTTCTGAAGCAAATCGAAGCTAACGTTGAAAAAAAAAAGTCCGTGTAAAGCTTTCCAAAGCATCTTTTATTGACAAAGTAAAGAAGATGTGTCTTTTCAATAAAGAATCTCATTTTACTTAGCGATCTGAGAGACGCGTAAATAGTTTATCAGAACTTTCAGAAGAAACTAAGGTAAGTTAAAGGGAAAGTGACGTGAAAGACGACGAACCGAAGTAGAACGGGAATCTTTAACTTACATTTTGAAGCATAAGTCGGGAAAGTAAAATCTAGGGGAAATTTTGAAGTGGTGAAATATTTTTAGTTTACTGCGCCACCTGTCTAACATTGTTTAAACTAATTTCTTAAACATAAAATTGATTCCAGTCAAAAACTAATGTTGTTATATTCTGTAGTTTATCAAAAATATATTTTGGTATTATAAAAAGACAAAAAGTTTACAATTGACATTTAAGCATCAGTTGAGATGTAGTGATGTCCACTACAGTAATTATTTGGTTTTTATTAACTAAATACGTACAAATTAAAACGGACCAACTGAAATAGCTAATTCATCTAATAAATCACTTACAAATCCGTGTATTTATTTAATAAATTTAAATTGTCTTGTTCATTAATTCACTTATTAATTCATTTACTTTTTCTTTATTCATTCACTATTTTATTAACTCATTATGTATTCTTATTCATTAATGTATTTATTTGAGGAAAAATAATATTAAGCAAATCGTAATAATTTGAAAAATATTTTATAACTAAATATTTTATATATTTTATATTGAAAAACATTTTGTCTCATGCAAAAAAAATCAAATTTTACTTTTTTTAAAAAAAAGTACAAATTTACTGCCGAAAATTAAAAAAATAGCCTTTCAATTCTAGTCTTAAAAAAAAGACATTAATCTGTCATTCTGTAATGTAATTTTAGAGAAAATTTTCCATTTTGTTAATTTTGAATAAGATAAGACTTAATCTATTATTCTATCTAACTATTCTGAACTATTTCAATTTGTCCCACATTTCTCTACTAAAATTTCAATTACAGCGCAAAAATGTACATTAATATCATTTGTTTCTTCACGATGGTTATTATAGTAATTTAAATCTCGTATATGAAATGTTTAAATTTGTTTTATCGTTCATAAATATCGTTTGTTTTAGTGCATGTATTAACTTTTTAAGCAACAAAATATTCAGTATTTATAAGCGAAAATTCTGAAACAAATATTTTTAATTAATCTAGTGAATTATAACGGAATAGCAATGTAAAACATTTGTGTCGAATTTAACGTTTTAAAAATCAAGTGACATGTACTATGCTGCAGCAGATGAAATAACTTACATTGAAAAAGAAATTTTAGATCTACACAGAAAAAAAGTCATTTAAGCTCTGTTGATAAAAGTTTAATTAACTATTAAGCTATGTTTGTCTTTTAGTTTTTTCTTTTTTAAGAAATAACGGTTAGTTTTTACTTTTCACATTTTATATTTGTCCAGTAAAATTTACAGTTTTCAGAATGAAAAACTTTTAGAAGAATGTTACTACAGTGAAACTTAAATTATGACTAGCAAACATACCCAGCGTTGCTTGGGTCTGTTATGATATTGAGAAACAATTTTACTTTCCTTTATTTATTTTTATACGTGCCTCGCGGTTTCACCCGCATTAAAAAGACCACAATGCATTAAACTATTTTAAGTACATCACGCTATGCTATATATAAATAAAATATATATATAGTATATTTCATATACTATATATGAAATGTATATAGTAAAAAGTTACACACCTTTATGCATATCGATGTTTTCTGTTAAATACGAAAATCGAAAAAAAAATATCATTAAAAAATAATTGAAAATCCTTGATTTAAAAATTAATTAATTTTCAATCAGGAGGGGGTTAATAATTGCTGAAAATTTTCCCGCCCTCAGCTGGATTCGAACCTGACACCCTAGGGTTGCTGGCCCAGGGCGTTAGCAACCGAGCTATTCGGGCAACAAAAGTTCGAGCTATTGATGCAATAAAAAATGTATCATTAATATTATTGATATAATTTCAATTTATTGCTTCTCCTCTTTTGTTAGTCATAGCGTAATGTTATATAGTCTTCCTAAAGAAATGGATTTCTCAACACAAAAAGAATTTTTCAATTCGAACCAGTAGTTCCTGTGATTAGCACGTTCAAACTAACAAACTCTTCAGCTTTCTATTATTAATATAGATTAGTATTTTTTTATAGTATGATGATTAGAGTGGTTCAAAAATATATGTATAAAAAAATTCCCTGGACACCCCTCAATATTTTTAGACTTGTGGATAGCAATATACTGGAAGAATTTTAGCTTCCTATTTCAAGTGAATGAGGGTGATTAACCCCCTCCCCCTAACTTCAATAGTATGGGGAGGGGGGTTAAAAAATACTTCGAACTGAAAAAACAATGCTACATATTATAATATACACTAGAAATATGCATATACATTGCAATAAAACAATTATTTATAATAATTTAAAAAACAGCGGCGGAAATTAAATTTTTCTCATTTTGTGGCATTTTCTATGATACGGCTTATGTTAAATTAAGGGGCCATTGAGCACCATCTTAGTAAGAAACTAAAACTTTTACAGCATAATACTATTATTAAGAGTAAAAAATAAATAAAAATAGGAGATGTCCTAGACTCTATCTATTTTTTTTTTGAACCACCCTAATGATGATACTTAGACTTGATACGCAGGAGTAAAATATGCTTAAATATTTGTGAAATTGAATGCTTTACTAACGTACTAAGTCCTTTATTTGAACAAAAATTGAAGCCCTTTATAAGAATGATTAGCTTCAAAGTAAACTTACTTTTCTTTAAAAGATACTGAAAAGAGAAAAATGGCGTACTGCACTTTTTAGATTTAATTTATTTGATTTTTGTTTCAGTTGATTGGTTTCCGTTTTAACATTTTCACTTTCTTTTCGGAAATGAGGCATTTATACACGAAAAAAGGAAGAAAACAATATCCTCCTTTGTGTAAATCAAGCATAAGATATTTACATAAAAATGAAATGCTATTTTTTTTTTTGTAGAAAGTTTTTAAAAAGTGTTTTCCTAGCAATACATATCTTTAAAAAATGAATTTCTCTTCATTTTAAGGATTTCTTAATCAGATTGCGGCCAAGTTTTATCATCATGTATTTTTTTTTCTTCGAACGTCTATGTTTTATAGTTGGGGGGACATATCCTTATTTCTCATAAGTAGTTTGGCATCATTTGTTTTGTCATTGTTTCAGATTTTTCCTTCATACAAAGCATTAAATCGGTATTTTTCGAAAGAAATACTATAATATATGATACAAACTTCAAAAAATAAACCATCTATGCAGAAGGAATTGTGAGCATTTGTGAAATTGAAACAATAAACTTTTGAAAAATTTTATTTATAAGAAAACGTTTTTTTAAGGAACCCGTCAACCAAACTTGGACATAACGGGATCCAACGAATGTTTTTTGCATTTTTGTGTTTTTTAGGCATTTAAAACGTTAAAAAGATATTTTGTTGTTCAGGCACTTGTGGCCTTCTGTGATATCTTCATAAAAAGTTTTCAAAAGAAATTCAATGAAAAGGTTTTTCTTGGAGGTGATATATTCTTTGAGATATGCTTAAATATAAATAGTTAACAAAATGACAATTAGTTTATTTTATTTGCTATAAGAGGATTTCATGCTCAGTTCATAATGGATGTTACGTAGATAACACCAATGATTTAAGATCCTTTTAAGACTATTCAATCTGTTTATTTCCCTATAAACACAAGCAGTGTTGCTAACTAACTAAACAAATCTCATTTCATTTAAAAATCCATTTGCAATAGCAAACCCAAAACTTTTGAAAAATAATCAGAAACTTTATTGATGCTTTGTCCAGTTAAATGTTAATGTAATGTTTTGGAGTTGTCGAGAAGCTGGGGATCCGAGGGCTGGCAGCTCTGTGTTAAGGAACCGACATAGAAAGCTCTGTCAAAACTGCAGTATTACGAAAACATCCTTGTATATTTGTGCATGTTTTTTTTTTTTAAATAGACTAATATGCAATGTTGGTTTATTAAGATTAAATATATTTTTTAATGTTTGGTAGGTTGGAATCATCTTATTTTAATATTATTTCAGAAATTAAATTACTGTTTGTATATTTTGAAATGGAAAAGCTGATGTTTAATACATGGAAACTAAAATTTTTCTTCAAAACACCTACTTATGCGAACTTGAGTTTAAAATATGTTTTGATGAAACAAAAATGGAAGAAATAAAAAATAAATAATCGATAGATTCAGGCTACGCTGAGGTATTAATAACTAGAATTTTAATGTTTCAGTATTAGATCCTTCACTTTCTTTCCGATGCATTGAGAATGAAGTTTTGTGGATTGCATACAAGACTAAACTTTCTGAGAGCAAATGGGTGTAAAAATCAGGATTGTATGAGTGTTTGTAAGCGAACTGGGGTAAAAGTATCTCCTTTTCCCCCAATATGTTTTTTCTTGTGGTAAAAGGAACCATAATTTCAATGTTTCAATGTTAGATCCTTTTTTTTCCTTCGGATGCATTGAGAATGAAATTTTGTGAACTGTGTACAAGACTAGACTCTCTAAGAGTAACTAGATGTAAGAAAAAGGACTGTTTGACCGACTGTAAGTGAACTGAGGTAAAAGTATGTCATTTTACCCCAGCGTGTTTCCTTTTATCCCAACATGCTTTTCGTTTGCCCCAGAAGCTAGGTGGTTAATAGATACTGCTCCCCCCCAGGAGAATTATCTGTGTAGGTAGTCACAATATACACTATCAGTTTATAAGTTTAAGTTCTACACTAACAGTACTCAAGGTACTAGGTTACTTGTGGTCCGCTGAATTTTTCAAATGAAACCATTCGAAAGGAAAAAATATTGGTGGAAAAAATGAGTACTCAGGAAAGTGAACTTTAAACCAAAATTTAGCCTTATGAAAATAGAATGATATAATTGAGGGAGTAAACATAAACACCAAAGTTGCACATCATAAAAGGCAGAGAAATTAAATTAGTAACTAAATGTTAATAAGTGTACCTAATACAGTGGTACTGAAAATAGCGAATCATTTCGGCATTTTATTACAATCATAATTTATTTGAAAGAGCAACATTGACCTGAACTCTAGTTTTGGTTTTGTGGCAAAAAATAAGAAAATTAAAAAAAAAAACTACATTCACAGCTCGTAAAGGTAAAATCAGTTTCTAATTTGATGACAAACACTCAAAAATATCATGGCAAAAGTCTTGGAGAAAGTATTCTCAGAAAAAAAAGATGCTTTTTTTCAAAACAGTGATAAGTTTTGATAATCCCAATTATGTAACTCAAAAGAAAAAAAAAAGGAATACACACGCAGTTATGATTCGTAATGTGCCTAACGTCATTACACAATACTTTTTTTAGCTGTATTACAAAGGATTTGTTTTTCTTAAAGAAAACTGTTTCTTAGCCCAAATTTCAAAAGAATAACTTTTAGTATAAGTAGAAAATTCCAGACTTGTTTTAGAAGAACTTAATGCACAAAGAAAAATCGATTAAATTAATTCAAGACCATGCGTTAATTTATTTAGATTTCTTTGAGGTAGTAAAAGAATTGAAAAATACAATAACGTGTCGCAGAACTTGCAAATTTGTAAAGGCATGCAAAGAACAATAAAATCAGCTTCTGCTTTGACTGATAAATAAAAGAAAGAATAAATAAGATTTATTTTTTATTTATTTTTAATTTTGCATTGTATTTTTTGTACTTGTGGTATTTATTGTTAATGTATTATTTACCTGATTTTACAATTTTGCCATAGTTTAATGTTACACTGTTAAATGTCTCTAAACTTTTACGATCTAAAGTACTGACATTTCTGTTGCTAGAACTTTTTACTGCGAAACGTTATTTTGCTGTAACAGTTTAAGAAAGAAAAAAAAAAAAAAAAAAAAAAAGAAACACTGAGGAAAATAAATGAGATGCATGTAGTGAAGTTCAAGGCTGCATTCCCATTCTTCGCAAACCGGTAAGCTTACCCCTATACTGAATAGAGCTTGACCTGAGAAAGGGAAATTGTATGCTTCGTATCATGACTCACGTGGTGTGCCAGTTGACGCTGCAATCGCTTCAATTTCCTGTAAAGTTTTTCTCTACTGTAAGCAATCCATTTTACAGTAATATGTACCTTAAAATGTTTCTAAATTTGTAACAGTAGTATATTTTTTTTTTGGAAGGGTTTATGTACGGTTTTCTGCAAGGGTCAGTTTCAAATAACTCACACTTGCGTTTTCACTTGCACAACTGAAAAAAAAATATTACAGCAGTGATCACTACTTACTGGTACCGTAAGAATCAAATTAAACCAGGAAAGATTTCTTTAGCAGAAATTTGAAACATGGCTTTGAAAACGAGTGTTTCTATAGAGTTGCAGAAAATGATGGATTGTCCTATAGCACAGGGTAATTCAACAGTTACCCAACCCGTTAAAAATATTTTAGATTAAAAACACTATTTATTTAAAAACCAACGTTTGTTGGCAACACTATAGTGCTCAAAGTGGGTTATCGTTTCTATTTTCGTTTCTCATTCACACTGACCCTTCACCAGCTATTAGTTTAAAGTGTGGTCAAAATATTTTTTTTTTATTTTTTGCTAGAATCAAAGAGAATATTGAGAAATATTTTCAGCTCATTCATTTATTTAATGCTATTGTTGTAATCTATAACAATAAGCTTCTAAATGTCAAGTACGGAGAAGTGGGCTTCCATTTTTACTGGGCCAATGTACGATATGATCAATATCGTGACACATATATCGGTACTTGAAAAATGCTAAATTTCCCTTTAAAGAGTCAAGTTTGATTTATAATGTTAGGCTACTGGGGACGCAGTTTTAGAGAAATTTAATCTTCAAGCTGATCAAGTTCGAGCAATTCAAGAGTTGAAAAGTCCCAACTAAAGTAAAGGATTAATTTATTGTTGATCGCTAAAGCCAATGATGGAAATGGTAATGTAAAAACTTGATTGTGTGTTTTACGAAACATTATTAAAATAAACTATTTTATAGTGAGGTGGCTGAATTTATAATCATCTTGTAGAAAGAAATAGATGTCCCCCATAAGTTGAAGCAAAGGGAAAAAAATCTACGCATCTTAAAATACAAAAAATATTTAGCAGTCAGTTACTGCCCTAAGCCAAAGCCAAAGTAGAAATACATAAAATACAGTCAAGTTCAGTTATTCCATCCGATGACTGCAGTTTCGTGTTTATTATTACGCATCAACCCGGAATAGGAGGTAACTGAGCTGGAGACGGAAAACTTCTGAAGGAGCCAAGAGAGCCAAACAAACTGGTAGCTGAGGTTTTCCGCCTCCAGCTCAGTTACTTTCTATTCCGGGCTGATGAGTGCTAAAAAGCATGAAATTGCAGTAATCGGCGGAAATAACTGAGCTGGCGGTGTCTTTTATGTACAAAAAATATTGTTTCTTTAAATTTTCTAAACATAAACGTTCCTCGACAAATGTGATAGAAGTTTCAACCCTTTTCTTGCACGAATTAGAGAAAACATAGTCACCCAATGTTTGAAACAAACTGAGCACTACACAAAAATATGAGCGTTGCGTTTTTGATAAAGGAAATAAACGTTATTTTGTTCAACTTGTTTCATACGTTCGATGCCTGAATGAGTGAAATGCGATGGAGTATACGAGGGGGTATCAAAAAGTAAGGTAAGAAGCCCAATCAGAGAAAACGTTTATTCTAGAATTAAAAATATATATACAATGTAGGAAGGCGCAGGTACATATTACTTCTCTACATAGTCACTATGCTTATCGAAGCATTTGTTCCATCGGTACACCAAACCATCGAAACCGGCACAGAAGAAATCAGCGTCAAGGTTGTGCAACCACATCAAGACGGCTTGCTGAACCTCAGCATCAGTTCTGAAATGCAGACCTCCCAAGTGATTCTTTAACGATCCGAAGAGATAGAAATCACTTGGTGCGAGGTCGGGACTGTAAGGGAGCCTGATATTTCCTCATCTCGCACATCTGTTCTGCCTTCCTTTGTCAAATTCTATGCACCAACCACACCTGTTTTCGTGATATAACACTGGTACCGTACATTTCCACCAATTGGCGATGCATTTTAGCTGGAGAATTTTTCTTTAAACGCAAAAACCGTATCACTCTTCTCATTTCAATTGCGAACCATGCTTCCGTCAAGGCGGCCATCTTCAAACTCAAATTTCGTCATGTTACCGGCCTACCAGCTCCATCTATCGACACCGTTTGAATGCTGTGATTGTTTCCGTTAACTTCAGAGGGCTTTTTATTCATACGGATAATTTGCACATCCGTCAGAGCTCTTGTTACCTTACTTTTTGATACCCCTACGTAATAATTTTTGTAAAAAATAAAACGATAAACAAATAGGATTAGTGTGTCACAGTAAAGACACAACAAACCTATAAACTAAACAGAAATTTTATGAGTTATTAATTCAAAAAAAAAAAAAAAGATCAATTAGACAGCTTTATAACATACAAAATTTTAAACAATAAAAAAACATTATTTTTATATTTTCATATGAATTGCTATTTGTTTTCAGGACGTTCAATTTGTTATCAATTTTTAAAATTGTACGATTTTTCAAATAAGGCGTGGTTTTTATGACGTCACAAGTGGTGAACTTTGGAGCGCATTCCACGGGCGGGCTGAATGTTTACGCTTGCTCTCTACCGTGTTTCCAGGTTATGATAAGTCAGAATCGTATTAAATATTGCGCTCTACGCTTGCTATCAACCATATCGTCGCCAGTACATATGAGTCAAGATCCGAAAAAAATTTTGTGCTCTGCGATAGTCGCATCAATGAAGGGCATTTCATTACTTGTGATGTCTGTGCAGAATTGTAAAAAATGAAAGTGAATCTGTGCTCCGATAAAAATATATATATTTTTAAATATTAAAGTTTTTCAAATGATATTGAAAAATGGTCAGATTCTACCTTTCTTAACATGATCTTTCAGAAAAAATTTCAGATTAATAGCGCTTTATAGCCTTTAATTGTAATTAATCTACTAACATATATTTTGTGTGTATTTTTTATTTAATAAAAATATTACAAATTGTTGAAAAAAAGACTTTTTACGAGTCTGCAGTTTATTAGTAGAAAATGAAAAAAAAAAAAAATGGTAACTTAATGTTAGTTAAATCAAAATTAATTTTTTGACATGAACTAAGTTCTTTTAAATTGTCAGTATCAGTTTTGCTTTAAAACAAATTTTGCTTCAAACTTACGAACATATTAGACTTTAAACCCCTTAAGTTAAGCTTGAAAAATGTCTTAGTAAATAATATTGCACTTTTCTTAGCTACTAATAGTTTAACAGAAACATTTCCTTTTCAATTCGGTATTAATATTGATCATGTAAGGAATTGATTGTCTTACATGCGGGGATGACACAACATTTTATTTATTTTTTTGTAATATTTTAAAGCTGTTGAAATATTTTAAATAAAATTGTGAAAAAAAAAACACATTCATGTTCAATATTATAATTGCTAAAAATTTTTTTTTGCTGTCTCATGAACTTAAACAATTAGGTTGAAAAATGATATTGGAAATAAGTCCAATGAAATCTTCTATCCTCAAATATGGATAGTAAAATTTTCGCACTATTGAGAATTTTCATTTCCTTAAACTAAAATAATAATAGAAAAAAAAATATTTGGCCGCCATCAACTAACTGGGTTTTAACAAAATAACTTCGATATATCAGACTTATAGTTTTTGATATCCCATCAGACACCATTAAGAAACTTCTTAATATATATTTTTTTAATTACTGGTAGCACTTCGCTGTTCCTTCAATTACGTATCATTTATTTTTGAAAAGCAATATAAAAAGCGTTAACGATAAAAAGTACTTAACTCTTAAACAATAAGATTGCTTTTTTTTCTTAGAATTTCATAAATCGTTTTTGAAACATCATGAAAATCGATTATATTAATTGCAATTTTGTAACAAATGGAGAAAAATCGCATCGAATTTAGTTTTTTTCTCTATAAACTTCGTTAATTGAAGATGACAAAGGTTGATTGAAATGAGGAAGCTAAACATATAATTAAGTGAGTGGAATAGTATTTTCAGCAAGTAAGAAAAACATAATGGAAAAAGCACTTAATCGTTAAAAGCATTGTTATTTTCAGAAACAAAGTGCCATGATCAATAAGTTCGAAAATCGTAGAAACCAGCTCAAGAACGGTTATTCACCAATTTGTTTTAGAATAAAAAAAGGTAATATTCAAGATTTTAATGGATGTTTTAAAACGTTATCTGCAATCATATATTTCTTTAGTAATAGCTTTTGATTTTATTGCAAAAGCTTGAGATATATACTTTAAACACAATAAAAAAATAAAATAAAATAAACCATGGAATTCAAATTAAACTGTCGATGCCTGTGTATTTTATGTCTTAATCAGTTAAAAATAGTTTTTTTGGAAATGTTAGTAATTTTCATAAATAATCTTTAATATTTGTTGATTGTAATGCGACATAAAGTTTCTGCAAAATAGTTGACTATAAGAGGTTTTTATGCACCTGTTTTATATTTTAGACTTTTCTTTTTCAATGGAAAAGGTTAACATTTAGGAATTTAATACACATTTTGAAAGAAAAATAAAAATCACCATTATGATATTTTTTAAGAAAGACCTCTTAGCTGTAGAAAATGTGATAACAGCACATAAGGTTTAAGCACAATGAAATTGAATTTTTAATAAGTCAAGGAATACAAATTGAACTAATATTTTCCCTCTTCATCAGTTAAATCTATTTCTAGAAAATAATCCTATATTTAGCATATATTTCTTTAATATTTTTGATTATTGTAAGATATAGTCTTTCTACAAGATTTTATTTTTCAAGAAGTTTTCATTCACCCTGCAAAATAGTAATATTAAGGGACCTAATTTCATTGCTTTTAAAGTAACTTTAAAGGACTGATTGTAGCCCAAAAGTTTATCAATGTAATTTTAGTTTTCTGTTTTGTGCTTTAAATGATTTTTCTGTTTGGTGTACTGTCATTGAGTACGAACTTGCCACAAAGGTAATTTTTTCAATTCTTATAAGGAAAAATCTCATCTTTGAAATATTGCCCTAATATTTCAAAACTTAATAAAATACAATGTGTAATATTATGAAATAACTCAGAAAAATGGCTTCTACTTCAACACAAACTGTGAGTGCGATGTGAATCGCATCAACACTTGTTTTCTCCCATTTTTAAAGGAATAATATCTTTATTTTTCCAGTTTTATTTATATTTTAAACATTTACGAACCGTAAAAATATTTGAAAACATTTTCAAACCTAAAATATTGAAGAAATTCGCATATCTAATCATTTTGCAAGAGCTCTTTTTGAAGTAGTTCGAGTCTCATTTGTGTTTTACTGCAAGTTTGTAGGATACAATGAATCAAGTTCATTCTAACTAGCAAAAAATATAGATAGTGTCTGAAAAGTCTTTTATACATTTAAAAAAAAAAAATCATGCAAAATCAAAAAATCTTCTCAAGGTCGTGAATATTTTATGACATCGTAAAACCTCTCTTCCAAATTGGATTTAAAGGTGGCGCTGTAGCGTCAAAGTAAAAAAAAAAGAACGAAAAAAAAAAGTAATGTAAGGGATTTTGTAGTAAGTTACTGCCGTAAGTCAGGGCTAAGGCAGAAATACTTAAAACTACTTACCTTGGCTCCCTTAAGAAATTTTTCGCCTCTAGCTCAGGTAATTCCTATTCCGAGCTTTAGAGTGCTAATAAGCACGAAACTGCAGTCCTCGGAAGGAATAACTGAGCTGACGGTGTATTTTAAGTAATGTAGGAGGTTTAATCTTTTTTTAAAACTTAAAGTAATACCTTTCATTACAAGAGTTCAATGCTTGCACAGTTTGTTGCTCAAACCACATCTAAACGGTACTCACGTTTGTCCCATGTTCTAGCTTGCATGGACTGCACACGCAACTGCGGATCGGTTTTTATTATTCTAAATTAAAATCAACACCGCAATAAAATGTTGACTTTTTGTCAAACGAGCTAATGTGTGCATCACATGACTTCCTTTTACTCCAATTTAATGTCATTTCCCCATTATTGACAATTTTTTTGCGATTCAATAGTTTACTCTCTAAATATCACCAACAGTGGCCAAATTGAAACCAAATAAAAAACCCCGCCAAATTTGTCGTCAAGTTGGTGACAAAAGTTGGCGACCAAAAGACTAAGGATATATCGCCAAGTGTCCGACAAATTATAACACCACTTGAGTTTACATCGAAATTAACAATGACACCCCCCCCCCAAAAAAAAGGGGCAAAAGAACCCTTTAAAAACACCCGAATGCATTCTTTTCGCGAATACAATACTTTCATTTTTTAAAAAAGGAAGTAAAAATGACTAAATTTAAATATTTTCTTTAAAAGAAATAACGTTAGAAACGGACTTTTTACTCAAGACAGCTAAATTGTCCCTATATTTCAAAGCTTAATCGTAATTACTATTTGATGAACATTAGAAATCCATATTAAGAGCGCAGCCGACTGCTGGGTACATCAAGAAAGCATCGCAAAACCAGTGGTCGGCCTGTCATGACCGACTATTGGAAATCAAAATAATTCTATACCCAGTAATCGGCCTCCCCTTTAAAAACATTTGAATCTAAGTAAGTTTTTTTTTTTTTTTCACAGAAGCAATATGTTTTGCACTTTATCAAAACATCAAAAATAACAATTTGCAGAACAAAAAAAAAAAGGTTCTACTTGCCATTTAAAAAAGGTGTTTCTACTTAACTGAAAAACAAGCTGAATTGCAAACTCGGATGGCGAGTATATTATTTAAACTAAAATGACTCATAACTAATTAGGAAAAAGCAATCACAACTTAATTGTTATCGGATTATAATTGGGAATAAATGAATGAACGGAGGGAATGCGTTACATCCGATTTAGAGCTCTTCATATGCTATTTGTAAGCAGTTTTATATTACTGTGGCTGACTACTAGAGACTGACCGACTACCGTTGCTATTACCCTATATTAGATCTATTCAACAGTTTTATATTTAAAAGTAAAATACATGCTTATAACTAACTATTCAATAAATTTTACAGATGGTTTTGTTTCATGCTTTTTCGCTATTCAGATTTTATGGAATATTTATTTCTCAAATGGTTATTAGAAAAAAAAAGGATTTCAAAAAAAAATAAAATCTTAAAATTTGCATACATTATCAAGCTGACTCCATTACATCTTTTTTTTTTTGATAAGCTTGAAAAAAAAAAAGTCACTTTTTCTTTTGCGGTAAGTTTGACACCCATTTTTTTTTTTTTTTAAATAATCGTTAAAAATATTTTAAGCATTATTTTTGGGAAACAACGATAGATTTTCTTTTTTTAAGTTCAAGGGAAAACAAGTTTAGATTTTTCGTTTCAAAAGTTTTGTATAAAGCTTTTAACTCGAACTGTTACCAAAAGGGTTGGACTAACCTCAGCCAACCCTATTTTTATTATACGGAACTGTACTGAACGGACAGTAGTTGAGCCACTACAAACAGCGCAAGAGCTCAAGATTTAACAAAAAGCATAGTCACAAGTCAGTAAAAATGTAAAGGCTCAAAACAAATCATATCGATGCAACTACATAGAGCTATTTTACAAGTAAGTCATTCAAGTAAAGTTTCAGGCAATCTTTATTTCGTAAGTTCTTTAAATTACAAAACACAGTAAATTAAACAAATAAGAGTACGAGTATATTAGTTTGAAAAAAACCTAAATAACTATTTTGAAGTCAGTACTTTATTAACATTTTCATTAAGTGTACTATGTTTCAATGTTTCTTAAATTACTAGCGGTACCCGCACGGCTTTGCCCGTAGTAGAAAATTAAAAGGTCATTTGGTTCGCCAGAATATTTACAAATAATGGATGATGAATTTCTCGACAAATCGCTATGTTCATTTGCTCACCCATGTTACGGTTCCACGTTATGATGACTTCGTGATTTACTCTTCCACGTCATGATAATTTTCGGGGTTAAGACTTTTTAAAATTGGAACGGAAAAAGAACAAAATCGAATTTTCAAAAAATCGCTTCGAGGTGCACACCCCCATGCTACAAAATAGTTCTGTGCAAATTTCGTGAAAATTGGCAGAACAGTTTTGGCGCTATGCGCGTCACAGAGATCCGGGCAGATATCCAGACAGAGAGACTTTCAGCTTTATTATTAGTAGAGATTAATAGAGATCTGCATTATCTGAGATTAAATTGGTTTAAGTTAGCGTCCCAATTACGTTTACTCAAATCCTATAATGTACCAATCGGAAGCTTTGGAGGAATAGCGATCAATTTATTGCAATAGTTACACAATAAATAGACATGGGCAAATTACATTAGCAGTGTGTTTTAACAAGTATGGAAGAAATATATTTTTGAACTTTTACACTTTTCTCTTGTAAAAATGTTGACTCAGTTGATTTACTTTGCATTTTTCAAATATTTTGCATGAAAAAATATATAAAATAGTTCCCAGCACCTAGCCCTTAGTATTTGTTTGATTTCTGATGACTTGAAATCTCTCAAATTATGTTTTTCGCAATCACGCATTGTGATACCCTGTTCGTTGGGTTTTTTGTTTCTAAAAATGGAATGCAAGTGGAAAAGAAATTCGCATCTTCATATTGTGATTGCTGATTTTCTAGATTAGTTAATACGAGTCATATCCATAAAAACGAAATGGTATAAAAGATATGGTTACTATGGATAATTTGAACCCTAAATCTTATAAAAACAGTAGTTCATCGTATAACATCGTATGCTGTTACATTATTTCTATTCATTTCTCATCATTCTCAAATGATGAGAATAAGTAATCAGGAAAAGTTTTATTAAGATGAAGTTTTGCTCTTTAAGTTACATTAAACAGGTGTCGTTCTTGAAAATACATGATTTTACACAAAAATCTCATTTTTTTTAATGTAGAATTTACTTGAGATAAGTCTCGAAAAACAGTTCCCTTACGAAAATGTTTTATACATCTTTATAGGGTTCTATAAAAATCTATAGAATTTCTTTAAACATTATTTAGGAACGTTCTCTATATAAATCTGTAGGGAACGTTATAGAAAAAATTATTTTGAAAAGCTTTCCATTGAAAGCTATAGATAATTCTTTAGAAACACTTCTTTAGAAGTTTTATGTAGAAATCAATTAAAATCAGTTTTAAAGAATATGATGTTTTAGTAAAAATAAAACAAATATTTTATTTTTACATGAAAATCTCTTCCGCTATAGAGAAACAGTTTGTGTGCTTAATATTGCTGAAGTTTTACAGTTTGAAAAAAAAGAACTAAAATCTCGGGTAAAAAATGCATGGGAAGTATGTTTTTTTTCCTAAAACATGATAGATAATTTTGATGTCTAATATAGAAGAAAAAAGTATTACGTTGCTTTACATATAGGTTTTAATTTAATTTTCACGTTTTTTTGTGCATATCTTTTAAGAACCATTGTTTAGTTTTTTTAAGAGAGAATTCGAAAAGCCCTTTTTTTGCATACATTACATAACGAAATATGAATTTTAAGGTTTTTTTCCTTTTCTTGTCTTTTCTTCCTCTTTTATCGAAATGTAATGTATCAGCATTTTTTTCCCTTTGCCGTGCACGGCAGAATGCTACTACGCTACTATTGCGATTCCGGCATCTTTCACGCCACATACGTGCTAAAGTAAAGTTACCGCCTTTTTGTTACAAGTGAAATTTTTTAAGACACAATACTTGAAACAGGTGTTTCAATGCTTTATTTATGGCACAGATCGTGTATTTTTTCCCCTCTAAAACTGATAAGATTTTTTAGACATTTATTTATATTATTGATTATATAAAAATGTTAACGCTTTTCTACGTATATGGGTTCTTCATTGATGTGACGATCGATGTAACACTTTAATTGCTAGAAAAAATTGAATATAAATTTGTTTTCTATTTCAACAATATGCTGACTTTCATGACATATCTCAATCGAATATTAATGTTATTTCGGATTTTTTTTAATCTGCATTTCTTAAAACTAATTTTATGTTTTTCAAAACATTAAATGATGTTCAAATTATCCATAATATGGAAGTGTGCATCTCACTAAACTATATTTAATAAAATACGTATGGAACTTTTATTCGATTGGGGGTACAATTTTTTTTTTTTTGCATTTCTATATTGTAATGTTTAAACTTGTATTTCATAAAACGAAACGATGTAACTATAGAATACTCTATTGAGTTTCTATAGAATATTCATCATGTTTCTACAAAATATCCTATAAGGCTATCTATACAATCCTATAGAATCATGGTCCGATTTTCTATAAGACTCTATAGGAATTTTTCTTTTGAAAATTCTAAAAAGTTTTCTATAGAAAAGCATCCCATAGAGAAAAAGGGCTATAAATCCTTAGGATTCTGTAGAGCGGTTTATACAACATTGTTTTATAGAATTCTATAGAAAATTTTCGTAAGGTTTAATGAAAAAACCATGTAACCCTGTCGACGAAAATTGTCCCTTGAAATAAATAAATGAATATATATATATATTTTTTTAAAAAAAAAGGAGCTATACTTTTCTTGTTGTAATCTAATTTGGAAATTCAAAGGAATATTTATTTATAACGGCCAAGTAAAAGTAAGAGTCAGTTTTGATTGCCAGGAATGTCAAAGCAAAGCAATTGAATGTAAAAATGTTTCTGCACATCCAACGCAGTTTGTATTTTGACACGCTGTTTTTTATGTTGTAGCCTTGCATTTTGTCTGTGTGACATACGGTGCTAACGTTACGAGTCCAATCTTTCATAACTTGTACTCACCAGTTTGAAAATTGCAATATATTTTGCGTTGAAAAATATTTCAATCTTTACAGGTAGGCTTTTCAGAATTGCAATATGTAAAAAGCTATAGAATTTCTTTCACGTTTTAGATTACTAAATGTTGGAGTATACAGAAAAGGGACTAAAACGTCTTAAAATACTATAAAAGTTTTTGAAACTTGAAGCAGCATGTGTATTCAAGGAACTATTTTTCTTTTTGCTTTTATTTGTGTCAGAGATTGAATCATGATAAGTTTTACGGTCCTGTTTCTTCAATTGTTAACACAGAATACTCCATATAGTTCTTTTTATCTGTATAGAATATTACCCCGGAAAGACTGTTCGAAGTCATGCGACATTTTCTAAGTACACGGAGTGGGAAATTCGAAACGCAGTCCTTTTTGTTACACCCCGTTTCAGCTTTCTTTGAAAACAAAAAATGCTCATAACAACTCGACTTCTTTTCACATTCATAAAATACCTCAGCAAGTGAAAAAAAAAATCTACGGTTTTTGAATTCTCATTTCTGATTATTGCAAAATATGCATGCTTTTACTCCAAGCAATCGTTAGTACATTTGAAAAAAAAAATATAGAAAAGTTACTCCCTTGCGATTTCAAAAATGCACATTTTTCACTTCTGAAAGAGAGAAAATTCACTTATTATCCTCACATTTCAGTTCAGGGTAGTAGTATTGTTACAGCTTTAGGGTAGTAGTATTGCTTAGTGAATTTATGTTGAAGTTAAGTAGTGGTATGAAGTTGACAAAATACCATTTTATTCAAAAATCTGGGATTGATTTATGGTTTAGTGAGTGTTTTTATTAATAAAAATACTTAAGGATAAGCTTTTACATGTTTTGTTAGACTTTGCAATTTATAGACTTGTAGCTTTTTGCGAGAGACAAAACTTTAAAACCTAATTGTTAGGTTGATTTTATTGATTTCCAAATGTAATTACAAGCCTTTTGGATGATTAAAAATGTGTATTCCTTTTTAGACTCAATTAGTGATTGAAACAAGTAAAATGTACAAAAAGGATGTTTCAAAAACGGTAAAAAAACTATTGTAAAATTTACAAAACTCATGAACATTAATAACAGTATGCAAGAAGAAAAGATAAATAAATAAAGGAGAATATTCTAATTTGCTTTCATCTTCTTAAATAAAAGAATACATCCATTTTAGTCATTTTGTTGTTCCGAATAACAATGGCTTTTTTGCCCGAAAGAAAAGCGGATTTTTTTTTTTTTGATGAAACTTCTTCATTCAAATAGACTAATTTTTTTTATTTATTTATTTTAGTAAATTTTTTTTTAATTTTTGCTGACGGTGGGAAAAGAAACTCGTTGCTCTTAATTTTTACCCCATAAAAAGAGTTGCAAACGATATCATTTTTGATAAAAGTTAACTGCATTAAAATGCTTTTTGTTTTTAATTAATATTTTTGAGAAATAATAAAGACGGCTTCGAGGAGAAGTTAACATATTAGTCGCTTTAATATTGTTTAAAAGGAGCTGTTTTTTTACGTATTCAGAATAGTAATTTAGCAGAAATATTTTTTCACAAGTTTGTTCATCTGTTTTCTTCTCGTAAAATTCTATATCTAGAGACTTTTTTTTTAATGGAAAGTATAGTTTGCTTTTAGAAATCACCTTTATATGTTAAAAAGTTATTCTTGGCATGCATTGCAATCTAACTAATTAATGGAATATTGATCTACTGTTGGAATGCCGCCGATGTTGATACACAGGAAAGTTGGTTTGTTTAGTTCTAGACAGAGCTTCTTGTTGAACTTTTTGTTCGGTTTCTACTACACAGAACACATTCTAGAGCTTAAACTGAAAATTTGCATATTATTATATTATTTATAATGAAAAGAAGATACGAATACACCCCACCCCCGGCTATTGAATGCATAAGTTAGTAGTTCAGATGCTTTTAGTCAACAAAAATACGGAGATACTTTCTGACTAAAAGTTTTCACTGACTGAATTTGAATTGAAGCACAAAAACTCTGATTCCAGCGTGAAATTTAAGTAAGCCTTTTAAAACGTGCTGCAGACTAAGACATAGAGACCACAAACTTTTATGAAATGCAAAAATTTCACATTTGCATGATGAATATTGCTATTTTTGTTAGAGAGCATCTTAGACATTAATCTTTTGTAAGGTGTTTATTTCAAAGAGCTGCCTTCCATTAACAGCGACATAATTATCTCAGCAGCAGTTCATCAGAGCTAATATCTGCATAATCATTTTTCAACTTGTCGGGGCTAGGTTAATTTCTGACGCATTAGAAAATGCGTCCTTCGCTAATGATGTCCTTGGAGTATAACATGCTTTGTAAATTTTTCGCCAGAATTAGAACACTCAAGAACTTAAGATAAAGTGCCGATCAATTTATTTTTCTAAACGTATTTCTGTTGTATATTATTGTATGAGAACAATTTATGCAATGAAGTAGAAACCATTTGCTAGAGATATAATTTTGTTTTTTTCTATATTCTTATCTAAAAAAAACCTTTTTCATCTTCAAAACAGTATCATCTTTATGTCGTCAAAAACTTTGTCGTGCGAAATAATTCTGTACTTTTTTTTTAAATGTTTTTTCAGTTGAAACAGTTATTTTATCAAACACTGTTTAAAAGGTTAGAACGTTGTATAATTTCTCCGAGCGGTGTCGCCCCCCCCCCCTAAAAAGGGATAGTCAACCCGAGCTTTTGTTGGGAAAAAAAAAAAGAAAAATAGCGATATAATGTTAAACTTATACACGAGGCTTAGTAAATTCTGTGCCCCAGAGTCAGACTGACGTAAGTCAAAATATTGCGATTCTTCGTTTATTAGTGTATTGTATGTATAAGTCTATTCCGCATCGAGCCATGTGAACGTAATTCTTAAGAAAAAATAAAAAAAATCCTTTTCAATGTTTTACCATCGTTAAATGAGCGCTTGTTCGATCCTTTGCATGCGCCGGATTTTTTCTTCTATCTCCTGTAAAACTACCATATAATGTGACATGTCCTTCTGGCTCTGAGGTACAGAATTAAATCTTAATGTATTACTCTACTGTTATTAATTAAGAGCGTTTTTATCACCTCACTTTAATTGATGCCAATGCTGTGGCCAACCGTAGATTTATCAGCAATAATTTTAAATCTTCTATTCCAGCCCGTAACTGCAATCGCACAATAGCATCGATAATAACCGGGCTTCGAACTAAACATGTAAAGGGCATGAAAATACCAAGTGACGGAGTAAGAAATTACTCAATTCACTGCCCACAGTGCCCTGACTTTCAATTGTCGCCTAAGCATATCTTCGGCTGCCTAGCAATTCAAGCCAGGCTTCTCAAGATCGGTCTGAATGACCCAAATTATATGATTTTTTTCGGAAAAGGCTGTGGAGGTCGCCGAAGCTGTTTTCGACAGCTTCGGAGTAATCTATTACTTTTCTTTGTACGTCATGGACAAGACAACAACAACAAGAGCGTTTTTAGACTGTTGTTGGCTCAGAATTGTTTTATATGTTTTCTAAGTAGTTTATTCAAATGTGTATTTTCTGTACTAGAACGTTAAGTAATTATCTATACATATGAAAGTTGATGCACGTGGATTGATTTGTGTGTGCTTCACATACAAATCCAGTTTACGTCAGATACCTGAAAAATTTGGTACGAGAGTGCTTTAAAATTAAAAAGAGCACTTGGGATGGATGGACACCCGCACCATACAACGAGTGTCCGCAGTATGGTGCGGTTTGACTCGTGAATTGAAAGCAAAGCTGTTAGATAAGGAGATAAATTCTCTTTATCTACCAGTTCGTTGGCACTCTCAGCTTCAATGAGATGACATCTACCCCCGGCTCGGCTATTCACTACTTCTGACTGAGGAGTTCTAGTAAGAACGAAACAGCAGTCTCAGGATGTGAAAACCGGGATGTCTGGAATATTGCACGTAGTTCTGCCTTAGCATTTGCTGAGGGACGGTAACTTACTGCTAAAAACATACTTTTATATTTTCATTTTTTCAACCTGAAAAATAATTATTATTAAGCATTGCAAAATGGATAAAATGTATCTTTTTATCTTCCTCAACTACAGGTAAGAGTTATATCTTCTTTACTAATAATAAAGCTGAAAGTCTCTCTGTCTGGATGTCCGGAGGATGTCTGGATGTTTGGATCTCTGTGACGCGCATAGTGCCTAGACCGTTCTGCCGAATTTTATGAAATTTGGCACAAAATTAGTTTGTAGCATGGGATATGTGCACCTCGAAGCGATTTTTCAAAAATTCGATTCTGTTCTTTTTCTATTCCAATTTTAAAAACATTTTACCGAGCAAATTATCATAAGCTGGATAAGTAAATTACCAAGTTATCATAACGTGGAACCGTAACATGGGCAAGCCAATTGGCGAGAAATTCATCATACATTATTTGAAAAAATACAGGCGAACCAAAATACCTTTTAATTTTCTACTACGGGAAAAGCCGTGCGGTACCATTAGTTACTAATAATAAAGATGAAAGTCTGTCTGGATCTCTCTCTGTCAGAATCTCTGTGACGCGCATAGCGCCTAGACCGTTCGGCCGATTTTCATGAAATTCAGTACAAAATTAGTTAGTAGCATGGGGTGTGCACTTCGAAGCGATTTTTCGACAATTCGATTTTGTTCTTTTCTATTCCAATTTTAAGAAAATTTTACCCAGAAAATTATCACAACGTGGGCGAATAAATTATGGAATTATCATAACATGGATCCGTAACATGGGCAAACAAATGGATATTTCAAATTGGCGAGAAATTCATCATCCATTAATTTTAAACATTCAGACGAACCAAATGATCTGTTAATTTTCTACTACGGGCAAAACCGTGCGGGTACCACTAGTATATTATATAATTAGTGCAGGTTTTTTTATAACCAATTTTCTGTACTTTATGTTCTATTCATCACTTTTACTACAATCATTTCTTTGAATTATTCGATAAACTCAACATATGTTTTTATTTATCTACATTAATCATTCACTTCATAAAAACACGTATGAATAAAGCCTTCTCTGGCGATTGTCCCCCCCCCCCCCCATGATTTTATACTTTGTTCCGAATGGTTTTTGAAAGAGTTTACTGCAATGACTGTAGCAATCTGCTTAGCTTCACTGAGATTTAAAGCTTAAAAATGCTAAAATGTAAATTTATGAGAAAAATATCTGCAACAGCTGGAAATTTTTTAGCTCAGCATTTTCGACTGATTATAATCCAACCTTTTTTTGAAAATCTCATAAATTATCATCTATTTCAAGGAGTTTAAAATCCTTTAAAAGCGAAAGGCGCTCTGTACATTTTGTAAAAGTAAGAATGATTTCATATGATTATATTACTTTTTTTTTTGTTCCCTTACACTAGATTTTCTTTATCCGTTATTAAGTTAGCTTAAATATTGTAATGACTTATGCTTTTATTGACAGTGCGCAGTTTGGTAAATTCTAGTCTTAATTCTTAGTTTTAAACTTATTTTTTAATCCATTCCTCGATAGTGTGCACTCAAATGGCTTAAATTTTCTTTATGCTTGTTATTTGTTCTAACACGATCTTGTCTTCCAAGGAACCGTCAATGATAATCCTCTCTAAAATATTATATTTCATAAAATGTTGTAATGGGGTTTTTTCCTTCAGTCAAAAGTACTGCTTTTAGTCACTAAAAGTGATAGAATAAGCAAAAATAAATAAATAAATTAATAAATAAAAAATGTGCGTCACGGTACGCTCGGCAGAAGTGATAACTTTAATAGGTATAAATTATTATCATGATTTAATCCTATGAAAGTAACAATTGGCTTATGGTAGCTATAATAAGCAACGAAATTTTTGCATTGTATGTTATCTAAAAATCTTGCAAAGACTGCATCAAGTACAGTTCCGTGACTTGTAGTGGCTTCTTCTGGTTTATTAATCATTTGTAATTGTACATTGGATTGTAGAAAGGGTAAGATTTTTATTTAAAAAAAAAATGAAACCGACTTCAAAATTTTTCTAAATGAAAAATAACGTTATTCTTTGATCACCATTAGGACTACTTTTAAACATAAGTTCTGATGCCGGCGCAAAAACAATAGATTAAATGACGCGTCGTTTATAAATGTTTTATTTATCAGAAAAAACTATCAAATTTACGAAACATTTTAGATTTTACTCTGTGATGAACAAATTAAATGTTTATTTATTAATTTTGTTTTCTCGGCCGTCTCCTACCCTCGCGTTGAGGAGTCTGCGGGGACATACCGTATTATCCCACACTAGCCGACATGCCGGAAAAAAGCGAGGTTGACCAGCGTACCGGGAAATTCGAATTTTCCGGCTTGCTGGATAATTCAAGGTTCATTTTAAAACCACACAAAAGTAAATTTTTCCCTCTGTTTCAACCGCAAAGCAAACTCTACAAGGAAAAATTATAATAAATTCCCAAAGTAATCTCCTTTTCAAAAACGAACCAATAAATTTCAGGTCGTCGAGATGAAAAAAAAATCGTGGTAGTTTGATGATGCGTTATCTTACTATAGTTAATATTTCTACAAAATTAAACTGTTTATTAATACTAATAAACTGATCTGTACTGCCGGGCTAAGCACAAAAATGGAATCTGCATTTGAGCTCAAAATGAGAAATCAGAAATAACTTTTTAAATTTTTATGCCTCCATGTATTTTATTTAGATGCCACTTTTTCAGGAATTTTATTTTAATATTTCCCATTCCCAAATATTCACAATGTATTTAGTTATTATATGTTACAAAGAATCACCTAGTGACAATAATTTGGATAAAAAGTGTAGATACGAATTATACTCATGTGCTTGCACACCAGTATAGAACTTACATTATTTTTAAAAAAAGTTGAATATATATTTGTTATAGTATTAAATTGTTATATGATTTTTTTTAACCTTGTTTCTTTTCGGCATGCCGGAAAGGACCAGGAAAGGATTGCTGAAAATCTGGAGACCATCATATTTTGTGGCATGGCGGCAAATGCGGGGTAATACGGTAGTTTGTTCTAATTATGAACACCTTTTCACAGTTCAAAACCCTAAATGAAGCGAGATATTTTTGTATAACTAATCGCAAAAAATGTTTTTGTTTTGAAAATCAATTTAAAGATTTAATACTGTTTTAAAATGCTAATTGTAAATAAATGGTATCACTATAAACAAACCACAAGGTTAAGATTAATCCGAAACGATAAAATTGGCGTATTATTACGACCAGGCTAGGATCTATATTTTGCCTCCCCCCCTCAAGAATCACCAGGGACCCTAACCGCACACTTTATTGGATCCCCCCCCCCCCCAAATAACTAACTTTTTAACGAGTGATTGTTCTAAAGTTAAAGTCGGATTAGCTTTTATTCTGTGATGCACAAATTAAATGTTTATTTATTATTTTTAATTTTCTCGGTCGTTCCCAACCTTCGCGTTGTGGAGTCTGCGGGGATGAAGTTCGTTTAAAATATGTACTCCTTATCACAGTTCAAAACCCTAAATGAAACGAAATATTTTCCCAAAAATGCTTTTGTTTTGAAAATAAATTTAAAGATTAAATGCTGTTTTGAATATACATTGTTTACAATGTTATTGGTATTATATTTTATTATTAAACTCACCTTCGTTAGGAGATTTTTTTATATTGCGACGGATTATCCATCTTCTGTTAGTTTCATTACTTTTTCTACCATCACTTAACGCTCAAAGCTGCCCCAAAGAGTAAATAAACAGAATTTCTCCGAGCATGCGCACTTCTGTCGTATGCGCGTACGAAAGGAATGCCAAACGAGAGGTGCGCCGTTACGAGTTATGTCACAAATCGGTTTACCATCCCATGAGAAGTTATCACTTCAAAAAACATGGAGCCAGAAAAAACTTTTATTTTCCCAACAGTCATTTTTTATTTATTTTCTTTTAAATGTACGACTTCGGAAATAAGGTGTAGTCTTTATGACATCCCAAATGATGTACTTTGGCACGCTACTTCGTTGTTGCGCTAAATGTTTTCACTTTGCTGTCAACCGCGTTGCCAGGTAATGACAATTTGCGCTGTGCGCTAATGTCATCAGCGAATGGCATTTCATCACTTGTGATGTCATGTGCAGAAGCGTAAAAAATGAATTTTAATCTGCGCATCAATTGAGATGATTGTTAAAAAATATTAAAATTTATCAAATTATTTAAACCATTTTTAAATCCTATGCTTTTAAGCGTGCTATTTCAGATTTTTTTTTTTTTTAAATTTCGGAAACAATTCCATTGTTACTTCTAATTCTTCGTTTTTCTTTAAAAAATGATTTCTTTAAATAATATTTGCTTCCAGTACTAGTTAAAATGCGTCAGCATTTCCACTGAGTTAACTTCCGAAACTCTACTGCTGTAAAATGTTTCGTCTGTCTACCTTATTACCTGCATCAGAAATTCGTAAAACTGTTTTCGATTACTTTTTTCATAACATTCTGCTAGTCTGGCTTTTATTCCTTGATACTTTTTTTTTTCTTCTTAGCATGCCTTGAAAATTCAATTCTTGCATACTAGAAAAAAATGTATTCACAAATTGCTAATATAGTTGCTATTTGTTTCTGTTGTCTCTACCAGAATACGTGACTTTTAATAAATCGTGAGTTTGCATTGCCAGTTAGATTTCTCTATTCGTCTTATTACGTTAACTTCTAAAATTGCGCGAAACTGTACTTTGATATATTAGTTTGAAAGGAATGTAGTTATTTACTTTTTACTTCCTTTTACAAAAAAGGAAGTATTGTACTAGCGAAAAAAATTTCACTCAAAAATCGGCCTTAGTTTCCATTTTTCTCACCCAAGAATGAATGTTGAGTTTTTTTTCGACCCTACCACACGTTGATATATGCATAGGAACCTACAGACACCTGAAAAGTCCATTTCGACAACCCACGAGTTAATTACAACGAATTTTCTCGTGACGTCCGTACGTACGTATGTATGTGCGTATGTACCTCGCATAACTCAAAAACGATATATCCTAGAAAGTTGAAATTTGGTACGTAGACTTTTAGTGGGGCTTAGTTGTGCACTTTCCCTTTTGGGTGCATTCGGATGTTCCTTAGAGGGGTCTTTTGCCTCTTTTTGGGGGGAAATCATTGTTAATTTCGATGTAAACTCAAGTGGTGTAATAATTTGTCAAACACTTTTCGATATATCGCCAGTCTTTTGGTCGCCAAGTTTTGTCGCCAACTTGGCGATGTTTCATTTATTGGTGATATTGGTTGGTGACTATATTAGCTACCAGTTCATTTGGCACTCTTGGGTTCCTTAAGAGGTTTTCTACCTCCAGCTCAGTCACTTCCTATGCCGGGCTGATGAGTGCTAATAAGCACGAAACTGCCGTCCTCGGCTGGAATGACTGAGCTGGCGGTGCATTTCATGCATTGTTTAATAGTTTTCGTACTTGTTTAGTTTCCTTACAGCACGTCTGGGAAGACATTTTACTTCATTGAGTGGAGCAGTTGAAAGAACTTTAAAACGTCAAGAACTTGTAAGAGTGTGTTGAACCCCCCAAAATTGAAATTCCACTGAACTATCAGAGGAAATTCATTTTTGAATACACCTTTAGAAGGTTACTGTCAATGTGTTAGACCCATTTAAAAAAGCACCCCTTAAGCCTTTTAAAGGATTACTAGTGGTACCCGCACGGCTTTGCCCGTAATAGAAAATTAAAAGGTCTTTTGGTTCGCCGTATATTTACAAATAATGTACGGTGAATTTTCTCGCCAATTAGCTTGTGCCCATGTTACAGTTCCACGTTATGATAATTTCGTAACTTACTCGTCCACCTTATGATAATTTTGTTCTTAAAATTCGAATAGAAAAGAACCACATCGAATTTTTGAAAAATCGCTTCGAGGGGCACACTCTAATGCTACAAACTAAGTTTGTGTCAAATTTCATGAAAATCAGCCGAACGGTCTAACCGCTATGCGCGTGACAGATATACTGACAGACACAGAGAGAGAGAGCGACATCCGGACAGAGAGAGTTTCAGCTTTATTTTTAGTAAAGAAGTGCAAACAAACATTTTTATATTGTATACTTTTAGTGTTTTATTTGCGTTAAAAAATAGCTGCACGGATTAGCGACTTGGATCAATTTAATTACTGTTATAAATTTACATCAAAACTGTTATATCTGCGAAGTTTTAAATTTGCGTTCTTGAACAACGCCTACGCACTTTATAAATATGTAATTAACAACACAACTTTTAAAGTTTAATGCATAGGATTTATATTCCTCTTTGAAGAAAACAAAAATGATTGTCTCCAAGTTTTAACAGAATATCCGATTTTAGCACAAAAATAATATGAATGGCATTTTTTTCAGTTTTAATTAGTGTCTTTACCCTAATTAATTTCTTAAACACTGTTGCAGATTCATTTTACTGTTCAACAGGTATACTCAATTATCTATTAATAAATTGCTTCAGCCTCATGAAAGACGTCAGAATAACTCATCGAGGAAACAATTAATTTTATCTTTAATTAAAGCAAGCAAGAATAAACAGGATTACAAAGGAAACTAATTTTTCTCTTAGGTTTAAATCAAACGTTGTTTGAATAAAGACTATTATGCGATTCTTTCATGAAATATCTGATCTCTCGCTTTATTGTTCTATATCTTTAAGTACATTGTGTTCTTTTAGAATAAAGAAAATCCATTTATGGTGGATTTTATGTAAGTGCAAAGGCCATTAACTATTTTATTGGAATCTTGTTTCGTTTTACATTAGTTATGGTCTTCAAAATAAATTTCGATTTTTGTTTAAGTCAAGAATTTCGTTTTATGTTTCCAAACAGGATGCTTCCTTTCAGTTTTTCCAAGAGAACCTTTACTCATAAAAATGTATTTTTACTCCTTTTACATAGTTAAGGAGGTATCGTATTCGCGAAATTTTTTTCACTTAAATGTCGGCCTAAATTACCATTATGCCCCCCCCCCCTCCCGAATGAGTGTTCAGTTTTTTTTTTCGGCGTGACAGCACGTGCATAGGTACTTAAGAACGTATGAACGTCCGAAATATCCATTTTGACGATCCCCGAGTTAATTACCACAAGTCCTCTCGTGACGTCTGTATGTGCGTATGTACATATGTGCGCCCGTATGTATCTCGAATAAGGGTCATTCCATGTCAAATGATCCAAAATTTAAAAAAAAAAAAAATCCCTTACATTTTTGTATTTCTTTGAAATTTGGTTCATCGATTGTACCCTTCGAGGTAACTAAAAGTCGAAATTTTTAGATTTTTACCTCTTTTATTTTTTATTTATGAGACTTTGATCTTTAGAAAAACCCTCTTTTTTCCTGGATGCTTGAACATAAAATGAACGATAACTCAGCACCAAATACAATTGAAAAGATTTTTTTAAAAATCATTTTTAAAGTACAATAGTTCCTGCTTAATATGATATGCAACATAACTAATTTTGTAAAAATTTTCATTTTTAAAATTTAAATTTAAAATTTAAATTTTTTAAACATAAAATGATTTTTTTGAAATGATTTTTATATTTTAATGTGGAATAAAATTGTATATAAGTGTGATAAAGCAAAGTAGGGGAATGTGTGGCAAAGTAAAATGGTTAAGATGGCAGAGTTTATTTAAAATGAACAAATCGGATAGTTGTTTTGAAAATTATAGTACATAAAGAACACTGAATTTCATGAGTTGCAACAATAGTTTTTAATTTTGGCAGTGAATTTGTACCTTCAAAAAAAAAAAAAAAGTGGAAAATTTTCACTTTTTTTTCATGGTGCAAAGTTAAAAATAAAATATTTTTCTAATGAAATATTTTCTTTTTGATTATAAAACATGTTTTTGATCAAAATATTCAGTAAATAAAAGGTTGAATGAATAAATGGAAAGATAATGAAACAATAAACGAATAATTAAATGAATAAGATAATATATGAAGAAAAATAAATAAGCGATTAAAAGTATGAATGAATCAGAAAATAAGTGAATGAATGAATAAATAAGTGAATTACTGAAAGAATTAATAGAAATGAATTAATTAATAAATGAAAACGTAAGTGATTTATATTAAATGATCGGGTGAGTAAATTAAAAAAACTATTTCACTTTGTCCCATCAACTTTGCCCCATAGGTACTTGACTAATTGTACAATTTATTTAAAATGCAAATAAGCTTAATATTAACTAAATTAGTACTACATTGAAGATTAGGATATCTCATGTAATATTTAAAATTTTAACAACAAGAACTTTATCATCATTTTATGGTAACAAAAATATTTTTTGAATTTTTCACTGACAACAAAATATTGCAATACGAGTACCAATTTTTAAAAATTACGTGTATTTTCAAATGCTTTAATTTTCGGTGGTATTTTTTTCCTGACTGTAATAGACTAAATATGGTACTACGTAATTAAAATGAAACCAGATAGGTGGAGCTAAAGAGCAGAGTAAATATTCCACCATTTCACTTCGCCACATGTTCTCCTACTTATGTACAACTTGTCTTACTCAGATTAATCCGCCGCAGTGTTGCTAATTTTTATACAATATTTTTTAAGTTTTATATTTTCTGGAAAAAAAATCAGTTCTTTTTTATCATTTAAAAAATGTCCTATAATTTTACGCTTAGAGTGAGTGTTTGTGCTTGTTTCAACACATCAGTATCACTTTATACTACATCATCTGCACTTTATACTATGTTAGTAGAAACAATAACGTTTCATCTATAAAAGATCGTGCACCACCAAATATTCCTGGGATTGAATCTGTGTGACATTAAAATAAACCACAGAAAGTGAGTTAAAAGTGATCTTATAAGCAATTACGGTATTAAACACCTGACCTTATATCCGATAATTCTAAACATCGAGTTCCTAATGAATGAATCGGGTTAAAAAAAATTGACCTTATGTGCTTGATGACCTTATATCAAAGTCTGTCTGTATATGTTTTAAACATTGCAGTTGCTTCATTGCTGTCATTTTTCTGATCAAATGTTAGTGTGGGAAGCAAAGAAATTAATTTTTTGTTATTCAAGTAATTAATTTAGACACTGAATTAATGATATTAAGATAATCACTTATAACCCTCTTGTGCAATATCATGCATAATAAAGATATCAACATATTATAGAAATATTGTTTTCATACAAAAATATTAGTTATCTTTTAAATAGTAGGCAGAAAAATTTCAAGATATGTCTAAACAAAAATTATTATTAATCTGTTACTGCGAACTTATCTTGCTTATTATTAACCATGTTAAATGTTTTGCTGAGAAACACTTCACCTTTACCTCATTCCTCCCATAATATGCAACGTATAACCACACTTTGAATAAATATTTCCAGTTTTTTAAAAGCAGCTATATCATTTTATCCTCTGTGCTATTTAGTCTGTTGCAATGGAATCGCCCTTTGGTTAAAGTGGCACATTAACTTATAATTTACTTTTAGCTTATAATTTACTTTTCCTAAGCTTCCATAAATTCCAAACTTCCTGCAGAATAAGTCATATACTTGTAATAGACTACATATTTTTGTGTACGTTTTTATAAATTTGTCTTGACACGTGATCCACATAAATTAGTTTTCCTCCATATTTTGAAGAGGAAGCCATAAACAACTTGAGTAAATTTAAAATGCAATATCGACTTCCGGAGGTTCAAGAAAAACCTCAATTTGTATCTTTCACTTCAGTTTTAGTGGTTCATTCATAAATGAAGGCGTTTCCAAGGCAACCATTACGTTGTCACTTGTGTAACTTTCACATTTTCTGAAAAATACTTAAATCCAAATGACAGGAACGTGACTTTTTGAAGTTAAAAAACTAGATTCCAGTAAAGAAGATACGTTAAATGTAAGTGTGTGGCTTTTTATCTTCACGTTAACGTGAAGATAAAAACTCTTTAATAACCATACTTTTATGAAAACCATTAGTGCTAATATTTATGTATACGTATGTATGTTCTATGTAGTTATGTATGTCTGCATGTTTGTATCTATGTATGTTTGCATGTTTGTATGTATTTATACATGTATGTATGTATGTCTTCATGTATATATGTCTACATGTATGTATGCATGTCTTCATGTATGTATATATATGTATGTATGTATGCATGTTTTCATGTATGTATGTATATATATAAATATGTGTGTTTATTTAATTTATTTCTGCACATAAATTAAAAATTGTATGATCCGAGAGAAGACGTATTAATGTGCAGTTAGGTTAAACAATTCAAGTTCAGCAATTCAGTTAGGTTAAACATTTGCAATTCAAAGGAACTGTAGGAGACGCTGCAGTCTCTGGCCAATGGCTGCTAAAAGAGGTAAAGCAAAGACCCTCTCGCTTACGTAAAATATAATCGGTTCAATGAGACTACTGTCTTGTACGCGCAAAATAGAGATATTTTTTCTCTGGCGCATTTCTAAAATCACCGCAAGTGGCGTATTCAAATTAAAGAATTGCGGGGGATATTTCGATAATTGGGAATCTAGACCGGTCGTCTCATTTTTGGCGTAACAAATTTTATTTTGGTAACCCCGCTGATTTATAGTAACCCTACGTGAATAGATATTCTGATCTCTTTGTTTTGATTTGCGAAGAAAAATACCTCTCGCTCAGGAGCTGAAGCCAAAAATTGACGCGAATGAAGAAAGATCGCCAGATTCCCAATTATCGAAATATCCTCGAACTGCGGGTAACACTTAAGCTTCAACAGATTTTTTTTTGATAACATTTTGCGTTGCGTGTCACAACCGAACACATTTCCTACGACGAAATAATAACCGTGAGTTTTATTCAAAATGATGTTGGAAAGGTTTTTACCATATAGTTAATACGCTCTATCAATAGCAAATACCATTTTTCCGACACATTTGAATCGTGTTTGTTCAAAAGTGTTTGTGATTTTTTATTTGCAGAAAATTAAACTCTGATTGCTGTAAACTGAGTTGATTGGTACACTTTATAATTAAGGATGCTGTTATTTAGAACTTAAAAAGCTTAGTATAGATTTTTTCAATCTGAAGATATGATCCACTTTCCACAGTTGTTAAAATTGTAACATTAGCTTATATTGCGTATTTTGGGCTCTGAGCAATTAATTCTCTTTTCTATTTTAATTGTATCAACGGTACCGCATAGAAAGTTTCAATTGTAGTTTTGTGGGTTAAGTATACATCATCAAAAACAACCCTGTTGTAAAAATTACCCCCTACCAAGAAAACCTTTAACTCTTCCCTACAAAAAAGACCTTTACATACTAAACCCAAAAACCCTAATCCGTAAAAAGTTATGATATCTAGGTTTCCCACCAAGTATCTGCCAAACTACCATCCTCACTGTTTTCCTCTTTCATAACAACTATTTTCGCTAGAACCTATCTCCATCATGAACTCCTTACCAGTGAGGATAGATCCTTAAATTGTTTTCAATCCTGTTTAACGGGTATTTTTTTGCTCTCGAAGGAACAAAGTTAAAGCTTCCCGCCAGCAGATAATTTGGAGTGTACTGTAATTCGAATGGCTTTAACATCTTTTGAGAATTATTCATGCGATTCAAAAATACACACATCTATAACTTCAAAGAAAAGATGTAAAATCCATGCTATTAACAACTGCTCATTCGGGGTATTCTTAAAAAGTACTCAACAATTTTCTTAGTAAAAACTAATTTTCAAACCAAACTAAAAGTAATTAGGAAATATTTAGTTTTGCTTTTAATATTTGCTTTTTAATGTAAATTCTTCAAAGGATACATTGAAAATGAGAAAAAAAAAGATCAATTAACGGAAACTAAAAAATTGACGCCATTTTTAAAAATATTCCTTCATTAAAATTTTTATCAAGAGAGGTTTGAAAACGACAGAGATTCATTGCCGAGAGCAACCACAGAAATGCAATATTAAACATAATAAGAGGTGAAATATGTCCATTCATATCTTCTGCAATTACGAGAAAAAAAAGTGTTAATAACTACTGCCCTGGTAAGTAAAGTTTTATCAATTAATTAAAAAGCATAAAGCTCTTTGAGTGGGATAAAAAGTAAAATCAAAGGATTCTTCACTAATTGTGGTACTTAATTTCACGTTTGCATGGTTACGTAACTGCGTTAAAATCATTTTAGTAATGTGATTTCACATGCGCGAGTGATCTCAATTCTAAATTGAATGGGGTCGTTTCCAAAATTTTAATAGTATTTTTTTCTGAAAGAGCATGCTAAAAACATAGGATCTGACCATCTTGTAAATAATTTAAGTTTAATGTTTAAAAAAAATACTTAAATCAAAGCGCTTTCATTCTTTATGCTTCTGCCGATGACATCCCAAATGATGAAATGCCATTCAGTGTTGCCATTCACAGAACAAAATATTTAATTCGCATCTTTACTCACGTGTAGTGGCAACGATATGGTTGATAGCAATTGTAGAGCGCTATTTTAATTTGCTTCTTGATTATCATAACGTGGAAACGCGGTACTAAGATGCGGCAAAAAGCATCATTTGTGACGCCATCAAAATCACGCGTTGTTTGAAAAATAGGACATTTAAAAATATTAATTAAAAAATAACTGTTGGGAAAATGAAAGTATTTTCTGGGTCCATGTTATTTTTTTTTTTGCTTATTCTATCAATTTCATTTTTAAAAAGTACTACTTTTGACTAAAGAAAACAACCCCATTACTAAAAGTAGAATTTTAAAAATTCAGTTTTCTGCATTGAAGAGTAAAATTTTATTTAACTTGCATGTCTTAAAATTTTTTCTATCCTATTTAGTTTGTCTAAGACTTAGAAAAGTATTATATCTTATTGGTACTGGGATGCAGGCTTAGATAGTTTGATTTCTATTTTTTTTTTTAATATCATTTTCCATTTATAGACGCATAAGTAAAATCTGGATATCAGAAAAAAGGGGAAAACTTTTTTTTTTTTTTGAGCAATCACGATTGCTTATTGCTTTCATTTGACTGTCCTTGACGTTACGGTTCCTTTTTCAGCTTGGACCAGGGCTGCAGCACCACCGTCCACCGGCGGCGGCGCGGCTGGTCCTGAGCACTGTCCCCCGGAATCCACTTTTGCTGGGCTTTGGCGTCCATGTCCTACACACGCATGGTCATGCACACTCCCCTACGTGCGCACGCCTTTACACACATACACACGCCTACGTGCACACACGTAAGCCTACACACACAACTATACACACGTAACCACCCAGGAGGTGGTGCTTGGGGGGGGGGGAGCCGTTTCTAGAAACAATAACTCTAATCAGTAGGGTCTTGTCGCAACTTGTGATTGCGGAAAACATAATTTGAATTCAAAGTTTCGGAATTCAAATTAGAATTAATTGGGGGAAGTAGGTCACAGTTTTTTTTTTTTTTTTTTTTAAGGTGTTGTTTAGAACTATGTTTTAAAAATGCGTGCACGACAGGATGTAAAGCAAACAATTACATTGCAAGTAAAAACAAAAATTCGAAGCATGTTTTTGACTTGGCTACCATAAACATTAACAGCACCAGTAAAATATAGGAGTTATAAACTTTTATATTTATTTAAGAAATTTGGAGAATTGCATTTACTTAAATGTCATTTATTCGACGTTTATGGATGCATAAAGCACATCAGCCGCCCAATGCAAAAAGTGGTTTAGTGGGCCAAAGGTTTGAGCCCCAGTAATGTCAGGTATGTTATTGATTAATATGGCATTTCTTTTAATCTATTAATATGGCATTTTCCATTTGCTTCAACTACAGTACAAATACCTTGCAATTAACCTATATGTTTATATTATCACAGTATCGTTGTTCATTTCTTGTTTCAGCAGACCAAGAGGATCTACGATATTTATTTCTTATCGTTTTTTCTGTGATGTCTAGGGAGGGGGTAGGGGGGGGGGTTAATCGGTCACCATTAGAAATTTTTCAGATAAATGCACCGAATTTCTGTAACTGGCTGCTTCGTTCTCTTATGTTCTTTTGGAGCAAGGGCCTTAGTAGGTTCTGCTGCCCTAAACATTTGTCAAATCGTAAAAAAAGGTATTAAAAATAAAGTTCCCAAAAGAGTGAAGATCATAAAATTCCTGTAATTTTAAAAAGTATTACCACAATACAGTCAATTCTTGATAACTCAAATCCCCAAAGGACCGCTAAAACGTTCGAGTTATTGGTAGTTCGAAATATGGGAATTTCCCACAGCAGTTTCAAAAGTTTCGGACTCGATGAAAACTTAGAGATAAAAAAATATTCGAGCTATAGGCTTCGAGTTATCGAGATTCAACTGTAAGTACAATATTTTACTATGCTATTTTAATTTTTATACGTTCATAAAAATAAGCATGAATAATTATTCTTTGCCATCAATTCCCCGCCAAGTATTAAGCATCAAATATAATAGGGTAGACTGGGGCACGTTTACACATTGGGTACGTTTATGCAGTGCCCTTTTTTCAAAACGAGTTATAAATGGAGAACCAACAGTCATACCAGATTGATGCTACTCTCTAGCAAATATTCTCACAAGTTTTTGAGCATCAGTCGAGCTTCGGTTTAGCATGCAGATAGAAATACTTTCAACCGAGCCGAGTAAATTTTGTGTTGAACGTTTTGAAGTTTATTGTAAATAAATAATACTTTGTGAAAAACAAATAAATATATAAAAAATAGCAGAATTTTATCCTTTTTTTTGAGAATTGTATTTATACGGACAGAAAAATTACTAAATTTTGTTACACGTCAAAAATAAATCCAAACTTGCCGACGGGGTACATTTACGCATTTTTATCGGGGCACATTTACGCACGTTCTTACTGTGTCTTACTACTCTGTCTCAGTTCTGAATGGGCTCCAAACGCTTTTTTCGCTCTTTACTGTCTCAAACCTTTAGTTATTTCAGGTTATTTAGTTTTGAAAATCCCTACATTTTTAATTAAGTAAGATTCGTATCTTATAGCTTACAATCATAAAGTGATTCCTGTTCAGTTTTAACTTTGTACACTATTCAGTCTATAATACATTTTCTTTATTTTAAAGTTGGTAAGACATTACGTTCAAAACACTATCAAAACCACGTGAGATGTCAAAATAATAGAAAGGCTTATCGATGAACCAAGTATTTCTCAATCTAGGCCTTCCACATCGTCACATATGGATTTCCCCAACTGAGACTATTTGAAAAAGTAGGACCAAAACTTAGGAACCAGGAAAGGATTGTGAGCATCCTCCTTTTTTTCTCTAACTGATACTCCAATTAAAGAAGCCCTCAGACAAGAGCAGTTAGAAGCTACGAAGGAAAAAAAAATGGGCAGAAAAAATTACTTTAAAATTTACAAGTTTCTATTGAAGTAGAAATAGAAGATATCAAAGAAAAAAAGTATGAAACCAAAACCTGCGACAGGGAACAAGATAGTACACTCTGTAAAAAGGAAATTAATGAGCGATTCTGTTTACGAAGTAGAAAATTGTGCTTGCATCTATTCTTTGAAAGCACACAACCATTCGAAAAAAGGACAAGACAGGGTTCAATGTCTAAGATGTCAAAACTCAGTCCCATGATAAGTATGCGAAAAGAAATATTTTTGCTAGTAAAATCTAACAGTGATATAGAAGATGACTAAATAGTTTCTGTTTTTAATTAGCAATGAGCCCTATAATGTTCGTTTAGCCAATAAAATGCTCATTAATTAATTATTTTTGATTTTCTTATTTTCAAAGTGTTTTAAAGAGAAATAAAACATTTACATTTGAATAAATATCTATATCACGTACTCCTTGGTATCATTTTTATTATGCGTAAACGTGCCCCGTGTTCGGGGCAAGTTTACGCAACCGACTTGGACCTAGAAAACATTTTTTTTTTACGATTAAAAACACAAGCTGAGCAACCACTGAATAAACGAATTTCGACTTCATTAATTGCTTTATATAACCACAATGTCTAAAAATTCATAGGTTCAAACATAAAAATTAGAAAATTCATTGAAAAAGATCCTCGTAAACGTGCCCCGGCCTACCCTAGTATTAAATTTCATACCATGCAAACTAAAAGAGGTACAGCTATACTATGGGGAAAAAAAATCCTATACCATGACGTTATTATTACCTAATTCTATGGAATGCAAGATTTGGGTAATCAATGTCAATGATACAATGTTTTCATGGCTTTAACAGGTAATTAATAATCACCCAGTTGTGTAATTACAAAGTATCTAACCACAAAGTATCCTGCTCAAAATGTGACGTTTTGGAGCGACAGAAGATTGATCATCAAACATCCATAATAGCATTATATCCCAGAATAGGATTTCATGTTTGAGTAAACGGCCATCTTTGATCCGGTTAGTTCAAAGTAATTACTGCGAATGCGGTAATGATATGACTTATTTAATTAGAGTCAGTGCTCCCTCTGTTGTGTTATTACTTATTATTTTTGTTTGACATGGAGGATTAGAATAACATAAATTAGCGAAATACTGTCCGCCCAGCTTAATCGAATATTGTAGGTTCCAAGAAATATTATTCGATTTTGCGGGGCAATTTTCTTTACCTTTCTAAAATGAAAACATTGGTTTTAAAACTTAATGATAATGAAGCAATAGCTACATAAATGAATTAATCAATGTTATTGGCAAAATGTTTTTGAAATAAACTAAGTTAACAACAAAAGAGTTTAATATTTAGTATATATTTTTCAAGTGCGCATGAAAATTATAATAAGTAACTTAGCACTTGAGATGAAATCTTTATTTTGGCACATTTTTTTCAGTATATTTTTTGAAAATTTCCATAACAGTGGGCTGCTTGCTCAAGGTCTTTTGGGAATATATTTCTGACTCCCTCCCCCCCCCCTTGTCTGCAGTGTTTTACATTTAATATTTATCAATTTACTATCGTCTAAAATGGCATATTTCTTTGTGTTATTTAATTCAACTATCAACTGCGTTATCCTTTTTTTGTAACGGCAAAGATAAAAAACTATAGAAAAGTGGAAACGTTTTGATATAATATGAATGTCGATTTTCTCATTCGTTGTTGGCGAAAAATATTGCTTTATATTTTTACGTCAGTAATTGTTTCTTCTTAATTTATTCTATAAAAAAATCAGCAAAAATAATTGCGAGTGATGATCAGATTTATTCTACTATCCAGGGAAATTATTCGATAAAACGGGGATCTTTAACATTGCGTCTAAGGGAAATATTCGGTTTCGAAAGGTTTTATTCGTATAAACGGGGTATTTGTTTATCCGTTATCCGATTAAGCAGGCTGACAGTAATTGATTTTGTCAGAGTATCCGCTTAGCTACTTTTTTAGAGAATGGATTGAATGGTTATGAAAGCTGTTTAGTCTAAAAAATATTTAAACGTACAGGTGGGTCTTTTCGTTACGTTGATTAGAAGCGTTCAGTATTACATTAAAATAATCCTAATAAGCTAGATTTGCATTTTTAGTTATTTTTAATGTTTTACTTTCAATAAGAAGTAGTCTTTAAGAAAAAAAAACTTACAATTCTGGAATTATCATAAAATGGAAAGATAAAGTAGGCATGATTTCAAGGTGATCTTACGAATCAATAAATTAGTGTAGTATAAATACATAAAATACACCGCCAGCTCAGTCATTCCATCCGAGGACTGAAGTTACGTGCTTTTTAGTACTCATCAGACCGGAATAGGAATTAACTGAAATGGAGACTAAAAACCTCTTAATTGAGTCAAGAGAGCCAAACAAACTGGTAGCTAATGTAAAGTTAGCACACCAGACGAGTGACCGCAGCAATGGTGCGGTTCAACTCAAAGATTGAAGGCAAAGCTAGGTATTTTGCACTAAGTTACTGCCCTAAGCAATATAGTATAAATAGCCATAAAAAAGTGTGCTGCTTGTTACAGCTTGGGACAAGGGGAAGGGCAGGTTTAACAAGAAGTGTGATCTCACACATTTTATAAAATTGTACGAGTACAATGACAAAGTTAGGGGAGGAGGTAGTTTGAAGTTTGATACTTGGTGACAAAGACATAGAATACGGTGAAAAAAATGTTACATAATTTATGAACGGCCCCTAACATGTGAATCGTATGTTATAATAGCTGCAGCAAGTAAGCACACTAGTTATTACAGTAAATATATAAAAGATTCAAAAACATAAGGAAGATGCTCAGAAAAACTGTACACAGCCTATATCGTGTAGCATTTGACTAACAATCAAAAATTAAGATCAAAACCGTATGTTCATGGAATAAATGTATAAATTCATAAAAACCAGTAGCGCAACGGGGGGGGGGGGAGGGTGTAAAGGGTAGTAAACCCCTATTCACCCTTCCATGGGTATATATAACTCTAATAGGTAACCCTTCCATGTCCTTGGTTTTAACATACATTCCAAATCCAAGATTAAAAGTGCGATTCTAAAGATACAATTTTAAAAAAAATGCCAGGGGGGCTTCCTAGAACGTATTCATTCCTCTCATGTAACCAAAGATGATCTATAATTCTGTTTTTAAGATGTAAATTACGAAAATTTTCCACACGTTGACAAACCCCCTGAAACCCTTTTTACTAGAGCATTGCCGAAAATAATCTGAATCTGCACGTTTTAGAAATACAATTTTGAAAAAAGAAGAAACTGATCACCTATTTCTGCGTGAAACCGACACTTACAACTGGCCTCATATTACTAATGCAAAAGTGAAATGAAACATGTTGTCTTTGTAGTAGGGGATATAAATATTTTATCAAATATTTTAAATTCATTTTATTCAGAAAAGGTTTATTCGAATATTTGTAACTTTAAAACTGCGATAACTTGTAATGAATGGCAAAAAATGTCTTTGCTGCACCAAAGATATTTTCAAGTTCCGACAAAAAGGGTTTACGTATTGTTGTGAAAAATTAAACCCCCTGTCTTGAGAAAAATCCTGCATATGTTACAGTTTAGATACAAATAAGAACTGCTATAACCTACACCCGAATGTAAATTCCAGCTTCGGTAGTGAAAGAAACTCATCGAAAATATTCAGAAAATGATAACACTCACCTGGGTGGTTACGAGTGTATAGTTGTGTGTGTGTGTGTGTGTGCAGGCCTGTGTGTATGTGCAGGCGCGCGTGCGTGCATGTGTTGGCTTGTGTGTGTGCGTAGACCTGTGTGTATGCACGTAGGCGTGTGTGTATGTGTGTAAAGGCTTGTGTGTGGGTGTGGGTGTGTGAGCGCGCGTATGTGTAGGACTTGGACGCTACCGACCAGCAGAAACGGATTCCAGGAGGCAGTGTTCGAAGCCGCATCTGCAGAGGCCGGTGGTGCTGGTGTCCATGGTCCAAGCTGAAAAAGGAACCACAACGCCAAGAACGGTGAAATAAAAGCAATAAGCAATCGTGATTGCTCAAAAAAAAAAAAAAACACCAAATTTGTCGCTAAGTTGGCAACAAAACTTCGCGACACAAATACTGGCGATATATCGCCAAGTGTCCTACAAATTATAACACCACTTAAATTTACATCGAAATTAACAATGATTTATCCCCAAAAAGGGGAAAAAGACCCCTTTGGAAACACCTGAATGCAACTTAAAGGGGAAGTGCACAACTAGACCCACTAGGAGTCGACGTACCAAATTTCAATTTTCTAGGACGTACCGTCCTTGAGTTATGCGACATACATAGGCACATACATACATACAGACGTCGCGAGAAAACTCGTAGTAATTAACTCGGGAATCGTCAAAATGGATATTTCGCGTGTTTATACGTTCTTAAGCACTTATCCATGTGTGATCGCGTCGAAAAAAAAAACTCAACATTCATTCGGGGGTGAGTAAAATGGAAATTAAGGTCGATTTTTGAGTGAAATTTTTTCGCGAATACAATACTTCGTTTTTTGTATGTGGAAGTAATAACCTTAAAGTAGAGAGGATAAAACTTACTTCTTTTTTCCACATTATAGGTGATAAACGTTATTTAGTCTATTAATTCAATTAAAGTGCTACGTATTTATTCTTAAATAATGTGACTAGATTAGGAAACAATCGAAAAGTTATTCACTTTTGCTTTGGACAATTTAGGATAGCTAACTGCATAAACATGATCAAAACTTACTTGGATTTTCTCTCTCAATTTTAGAAACTTCAAGGAAGCATGCTGCTTTAGGGAGAGAAAAACTTATCTATTAAGTGGGCCTCACAAAATCTGAGTAATGGTCGAAAGTTGTATATTTTATTTATAGTTCAATCTACTATATTAGTAGAAGAAAGTATCTACTTAGAGCATTATGTTAATAGCACGAAATATTTTTTTTTTCGTTTTACAAGATTTTTTGTTTCAATGCGAAACAATTTTATTTAGTTACATACTGTTATATACTGTTATGAGTACTGCGCTGTTGTAAGAACCTTTTCACAAAATATTTTCGAGCATCATAATGGTTTCCTAGTTATTCTCGATTTCAATTTGTAACCCCAGTCATCAGAAGAACAGTGTTAAAATATATTGTGTCAAATATAAGCAAAAAAACTTAAGAAAAATTTAATGAAAAAAGTATTATGTAACAAAAAAAAGGAAAAGAAAAAACAAAAGGCTGTAAACAAAAAAATATTGCTGTGAAAAGTCAAACGATATTAGTTTCTTAATCCTGCAGTATCAAGAGAAGTGGAATGGATACTGAGAAAACGACTGAAGGCTTTCCTTTTCACTTTCATTAATAACTGTCAAAGAACAAGAATCAAAATTGAAGCGCTAAAATAGGAAACGGAAGGAGAACAAACATGAAGAAATGAATTTCTATTAATTCAGTTCTGATAAAAGTCTTCAAAATTTCATCTTGAGAGACATTCATTCATTTCGTATTTCTGAAAACACTGAACTACAATCAGAAACTTTTTTCATTGTTCTGGATTTAGGATGAAATATTTTAAGAATTGTTTCCAAAACTGAAACAGCGTGATGAAGTCTTCTAAATATTTTATTAGGAAAGAAATGCGGAAAAGGATTGAAAGGAAACATACAGAAGCTCAATTGCCTCTTTAAAAAACAGAAAAGTTTAAAAATAGTATTGTTGGCATATAAAAAGTACAAAGACATGGAAAATGAAATATTTACCTTTATACTACATTTGTTAATCTATATACATAAAAATGGAGTTTGGTAAATTTGTTAACTAAGATCTCAGAAACTACCCGGCAGATTTGGTTGAAACTTTCACCGTTTATTCAGTTTGGTACTGGGAAGGTTTATAGACCAGTTCGAAAAAAATCCGATTGATAGTTCCCTTTTTATTACAATTTTAGTCCCAATTTTCGCATAAATGCCCCAATATGACGGTGGAAAAATACGTGCATTTATTAAAATTATGTGTCCATCGAAAGCGCTTATTTTTCTGCTGAAGATGGCATCTGTTAGAAAGTTCTAAGTTGTATGAAAAACGAGTTATGAGCTTTTTTTGTCCCATGTTCGAAGGCTTTCCTCAACCCAGTTCATTATTTAGTGTGTCATCTCAACTCCCAGTTCATAGTTAGAATTGTTGAATGTTTTTGTGTTTCGTCTGACTGTTTGAGGCTTTTCTCGAGTCAAATCTTAAAGTAACGTTTTTCCACAAGATTGGCTAAAAATAAATGGATTTGGCTGATCATTTTAATTTTAAACGGAACTTATGTAATTAATGGTTTATTATTATTATTTATGCTGATTGGACACTTGCTCACTATATCCAACCAATCAGCAGAAATATCGCCAGAATTTTTTCAGAAAGATTTCAGTAGCTGATGCATTTGGCAGTTTTTTCCACTGTCGCTGTTTTTGAGCCCAAAGACTACGTAATAATGTTTCTCAGCTTTCACCATATAAACAAAATATCGCCAATCAAAGATACTTTTAAAAAAAAATACTGTGTAAAATAATTCAACAACTAAATTAGGCAAATCCATAAACCGCACAAAAACTTGCATTAATTTTTCTTTTTGCACGATTTCAAACAATCGCCAAATTTTACTACTTATTTTGGAAACATTTCGGATGAAACCATTTAGCGCCATTTTATTTTGACCAAAAGTATCTCAGCATCTGGCAACAATATTTCTATAATAAAAATTAGTAAGGAGGGGGAGTGTTATCGAAAGTGTCGCAAAATGACTCTCGCAAATTTGGTAAGATTTTAAACTGCACCAAGTGCCCACAAAAATTGAAATTTCCCAAAATAACTAAAGCAAGTGTAAGGGGAACACGGGCGGCTACATTTTTTAAAACAGTCCGTACATCAATAGCCATACAGAGAAGGTTTTAGAGTTAAAAAAAAGTACTAACAGATAAATCTTTTTAAACATGTACAGTTTAATTTCATATTTCGGAAATTCTTCAAATTTGTATATGCTTAAATGTCGTGCTTTCGTTTCTAATTGAATACTATTTTGTTCTTTATACTTATTGCTATTTTAGTTTAATGAGTAAGGAAGAAGCTCGATTTTTAATCACGTCAAAAATATTTGTTTTAAATTATTTCGCTTAAAACAGAAAACAAGGGCAAGTAACGATTGTTTCTCATAATTATCACTGACCCAGGCAACGCCGGGTATTTTTGCTAGTTTTATATAAAAAAATAATGCCATTCTAAGCACTATTCTTTGATTTTTTTAATCAAGAATGTAACTTTGAGCTAAAAAAGCATGAAAATATAAATTTGGAGAACTTTTAAGTTTTGTTTAATGATTTCCGTTTGTAAGAATTGATCATGCATGAAGTGTATCAACAAAACGAGCAAATAGAGCAAAACTGGAATATTTTCATGTAAAATCTTAAAGTTATTAGAAACGATTCAGTAATACTCCAACGTGAAGTCTATTTAAATTTCTAAGGAGAAATCCTATCCAAACGCGTCAATCAAGTTCATTTAAGCAGTTAGTGTAGTCTTCTATTTACCAAACAGAGACGGTCCACATGCTCATGTGGATCATATTTGTGAAAAGACATATTTTTACGTGAAAAGACAAACTTGGGAATCTCACTTTTTAGATGGAAAAAGAGAACAATTGAAAGATCAATTTAATTAGATTTGATTGCCACTTTAAAGTGAAAAACAGCCTACATGTCTTTTCAAGACAATCGGCACATATCTGGCAGCAGTGAGCAGTCAAATCTCTAATCGCTGCAGTTGAGGAGTCTTAAGGAGTGCTATCAGTGGCCATACACCAATCATCCCTACAGTTGGGGATAGCTTTACAACAAAGTTTCACAGTGCAGAACTTTAATCAAAACGTTGTTGTCGCAGCTCAGAAAAAAAATATTCTCTACACTACAGTAGGACCGGACGATGAGATGGCAAATTGGACTTGAACGTCACACACACACAAGGTCTTGGTGGACCGGTTTAGCTTTCCACTTTGTCTATAAATACCATTATTAAATCTGACCTTTTCGGGAAGAAGGAATAACTATTCGCTGACATCAAAGCTAAAGCAAAACGATCTATTGACTCTTATAGTTATGACTTCTAAATGTTTATGACCACTGCTTGCATTTAGTTTTCTGTAATGTTCAGAGTTATTGTTGCTGTTGTTGTTCTTTGTTTATTGGTGGTCTAAGACCGATGGCGGCCAGACTGCCTCTGATATCTCAATGCGGTTGTCCTTGTGGATCCTACATGTCGCATTAAGTTGGAAACTGTTTAATAACTGACGAAACCTTGAATATGACTGAAGAATAGAGGAGATGGAGTCAATCTCACTATTCCGCATTATGATACAAAACGCTTTAAAATCAAGGTAAATAAAATAGCCGCAGACTATACCTCTGAAATATTTTCTATTCAAGAAGTACGAAATGAATATTCTTCAAGAAACAGAGATGATTGTCGATTTATTTTTCATTTGCAACTCTAAGGCTGTAATCGAGAAAGGCTTCTCTATACTCGTTCACAAAATACGCTTACCGCTAGATAATATTTCCAACTTGAAGAATAAGAAAAAATAAATTTATTCATTGGACCCAAGCGTATGCTAGCATTGCAGGAAGTGAGGCCGCCGATACCTTCGCAAAGAAGGCGAGAGATTTGAATACATAACCATTCTCGCATGATACCAGTCACAAAATTTGAGCTTATAATTAGAGCAATCAAGAACAGAAATCAAATTTTTGAAAAAGGTACCAACAGAACCCTTGCAAACACCCTAACAAGATTTAGAACAAAACACAAACCGGAGAATAAAAATCCAGGACATTTTGGAACTGTAGGATATGTCCTGAGTACGAACGGTTATCTAGCACACATCTTTTCCTGCCGCGGCATCCAGACTAAGATCCAGCAAATCATTAGAACCCACACTCTGACTTCTGTGAGGACAACTGCATTGAGATTGCCGAGACAGTCTGAACCGCCTTTGGTCTTAGACCACCCATGCACAAGAAACTTTAACCATGAATGGCAAGCACTGTATGAACATTTAGAAGTTATAGTCGACACTCGTTATAGTGACCCCTGTCGTCCAAACGAAATCGATCGCTACAATGAAAGGTCGTTATAACGTATTGCATGTTATTTAGTCATATTTTTTTTTTTTTTTTTAATGTAGGTATAGTTTTTTAAAGTTATGCTTCGTCTCAAAAGAAAATCAAGAAACTAACAAAATAATAAAATAGTTACATTAAAAAAAAGGGTTTGCTAGTTTTTTTTTCTCGTTTTAAATTTTACGCTGAAAAACTATCCATAAATTGCACATGCAACTCAAAAATAATACGTAATAGGGGGTCGTCCCAAAGAGTGTTGATTTTATAACTATATATGCAAAATAGATCATTTCAGGTACGAAAAAAAAACAGTTTTAAAGATTTTTTCCCCACACTTCTCTTTTTGTTCCAGGGTAATTTCCGTATTATGATTTAATGCGAACATGCTTTAAGTTTTTGCTACTAATTATGCTTTATAAAAGGAAATCTCAGTTTATATTCTTGTGTTCTAGAGCTAAAATTATTTCACTTCTTTTACAGTTCTGTAATAGCGTTATTTCCTTACACTAGAGCGCTTTAAGCGTGTGTTCATCGTTACTCTTTAAAATGGCTCTATCAAGCATCTATAACGATAAATCTCTGTTTTGCTTCAAAGTTTGAGTTTAAATGAAGTTTTTCCTTTCAAATGATGAAGCTACGCATCAGTAGAAAAGATTACCTTCCGTTGATGCGTAAAATTATGCGAAATGCTTGTACTCGCTTCGTCTAAAATGCACCCATTTCTTAACGGTAGACTTTTTTCTTTCCTTGATTATCTACTCTTAGTGCCATTATAAAAAAGCATTTTTACTTCCATTTTATGTCAATGTTTTCCTTAAACAAATAAAATACAAGGTTCCTTCGAGTAAGAGTAAAAAAAAAAGTGCATGAATTCACCATGCTTGCATGTATTTCAGGGTTTCAAGGAATTACGTTTTCAATGCTGAATAATTGATTTTCTTACTATTTGTTTTCTCATATAACACTTTATTCACATCTTACTTTATCGAGGTTTTAATAAAAATTGACGTTTTACGCATATGTTTGAAAACGTATTGTTTAAACGTTCCTCTTACAATCATACCTGCAATAAAATAAAATTTGCATTATTTTATTAAAAAATAATTAAAATGTGAAGTACATTTCTTTCTTTTATTAAACAGTATCGCTAGAAGTCTTTTGAACCAAAAACTTCATAGTGAGTAATCTGAAACTATTCTTTTCAAAAATGTTTTTTTTATAGAAAATTTTAAAACAATTGCTTTTTAAAAATGAAAATATCGCAAAATTACGTTAATAGTACGTTTAGAAATTATTGCGTTCCTCTTTTCTCCAATTTAAAGCAATTATAGCATGACGTCTGTAAATCCAAACATAAATAATGCTATCATTTCTAGACGTCAAAGCGTCAAATGCTGGAATTAAATTAAAAAAAAAAGTTTTTCTTGTCGAAAACGTATTATATATTTTTAATAGTAACCAATTAAAGGGGTATGAAATGTATTCCCTATAACAAACTGCAGCATTCCAAATGGTATTAAATGTCTTTCAAACCGAACACTTGGTTACCTTTGGATTTATAATTGCCACTTTCATACAAAGCAAAAATGCATTTTTTCTAAACATATTCGGCTGCGAAAAAAAGCCAGTTACATAAAAACGGGTCGAGTTGCTTAAAAATTGACATTTACATTTTATTTTTCTATTTTGTGAAACGCGTGGGAAGCTCTCTTAAGAGCGCGTTATCCTAAGTGGTCACGTATCCCTCTGGTCTCGAGTTTTCCCCTGCTAATTGTCCAATTAATCGTATTTATATTCGAAAACTGCCCAAATCAGACTGTAAGGATTTTTTTGGTAAAATGTAATACAAAGAAAATATTATTAAAAACGTAACTACGGATTTCCCAACAATCTCCCAGAAGCCACCACAAACATATTTACTGCCATTGCATTATAGTTTTCGATAATTATTTAACTTGAAATAGTTTGTAAATGAGGAATTATTTGAAACAGGATGAAGTGCAAATAATAAGGGAATGCTTGGATACCAACTCTCTTTCTGCCGCGAAATTTAGGTTGTCAGGTATAAAAATTCTTTTTTATTCACTTATTTCTTTTCTGTAAAATAATTATGTAGAATGTAATGTAATACTTTGTTCACAAAAATCTATGATTACCAGGCTGACTCTTTTCTAAAATAAGGGAGTAATCTCTAAATTAAAAATACCATACTGCTTCTCGTCGGAAAAAACCTTGCAAAAAGTGCTTACCATCCTTACTATTGCGTCTTTAGTTTTTAACCATAATTCACAAATGATTAAAAAAAAAGCCTTTATCTTCCCAAATTAATACTATTTTTAAATATATTGTTGTTTCATTGTAATTAATATAAACAACTATTGTTTGTTATATAAAGCTGTAATAATTGAATAGAAATCTTGAAAAGTACTTTCATTTTATCACTTTAAGATACAGGTGGATATATAGAGAGGAATCATCATTGTAATTTTATGAAGTAAGTAAAATTGAAGCTGACGAAAAAATGCCTTATCATGATTTCGTACTTCAAACGGTTAGCAAAATATACGCAATGTGTCTTAGTCGAATAAGAAATAGTTTATACTACTGAAAGGTTTTCTTTTAAGTCATGTTTTAATTATGAAGGATCATTAAAACATTTTATATATGTTGAACAATTCAACTTCTATTTTTTAACAGCCCTTTTTTCTTAAAGGGGAGGTGGTCATATTTTTAGTAATTACTTTTACTTTTTGTTCTGCTGCTCCTTGTTAATTCAATTTAATCAGAGTCGATTCACGATATCCTGAAGCCTTTTAACTCGAACATTCTTGTATCTTGAAGTTTTCATTCGGTACCAAAATAATTAATTCATTTCAACACAAAGTTGGCTCTATATCTCGAATTTACCCCTTTTAAGTCGAATTATAAAAAAAAGTTTTGTTTTAATTTAATTTTCTTCATAAAAATGCTGCCCAAACGAGAAAAAAAAGAGTCCCCCCCCCCTTTTGCATATTGCTGTACTTATGAGCTTGTGATGGGAATAATTTATTTATAATAGTGATCTTTAATCCAAAGAGTGTTGCAAGAGTGAGCATTAACTGATTGGGCTACATTTTGACATGGACAAAGACCTAAATCTTTCAAGGTAGCTAATCTTTGAAAGACTTAAAATTTTGGCAAATGTTGAAAAATAAAGTAGCTATTATTTTCACGAAGACATTTAGCATACGACATACACATGACGTTTTAAGATGCGATAAAAATGTAAGCAGCCAAAACTAATTTCCTTTTTGGAAGTATATTAATAAAACTTATTCTTTGTAAAGATATTTTTTGTAGTAATAAAAATTAATTTTGTCTAAACAATAAGTGTTATAGTCTATCTGTTATGCACTTTTCCTAAAAAATAAAAATAAAAATTCTTGAGAAGGCTGGGAAAGGAACGCGGATAACGCGAACTACCGGTTACTCGAAAGTTTTAGTCGGTCGCATGGGACTTCAAATTATTGAGAGTTGACTGTATTTAGAAATTGAGCATTTGATTTTTTGATTTTTTCTTAAATAGAGTTGTTTATTAGTCTGCTCATTGCATTGTAGAAAGCATTTTTACATGAAACTGAAACTGTTTCGGGGCCAACTTAAATCGGTAATGAGTTTCACTTATTCAACCAAAGCGATCATAAATAACGAATGCAGTAATTAATAACTCCTTACGAGTGCACTATTTGAAACAATCAATTCGTAATTAATATGAGTAATGAATTATATAAGTAAATAATTGTATAAAACACATCATGATCATGTTTCTCTAACACAGTAGTCATTAAAGCATTCGTTAAAAACCTTTAGTAGAATTCCTTGATTCACTCAAAAGAAAAAGGTGAAATTTATCAAGAGGTGCAATAACGATGGTACCTGTTGTCAAAATGCTCTCTGAAGGCACCAGTCCTACATTCGCCATTAGAAAGTATTCATAGCTTTCCTTAAATGCAGTCTTGCAGTCTTTGTCGAGAACAGGTAAACGGCAGTATCTGCAGAATGAGTTTTCTATATTTGTATATTTGAGGGAACGTGTTTTTGATTCAATAATAAAAATTGGAAAATATTAGAATATGACGTTTTTTCACCCTTGTTTTTCTGCAGAAACCAAATAAGCAAGCTAGCACAATAAAGCTAACTTGCAATAGATGACAAAAATTCAAAAAAAAAAGAAAGAAAAAAGGAAATTTTGCAGTTATTGTCCACGGCAGATTTACTCTTCGAATGCCAAACCACAGGTTCATGAAGTATATAACTTCATTTCATTTTTGCTGTTAATGTGTCGAATTGGATACATTTGTCAGGGAGCATGGCAGTGCTAACGTTAAGTCAAGCAAAAGCAAACAAAGTCGATTAAAACAAAAGCTCAGCCGTACAATCCTTTTCTCCATGCCACTCAGTTCAGTGTGTTTGTATGTGCCATTGTGTTTCGTGTGTGCGTGCGTGTAAGGACAAATTATGAGAAATTTATATTTTATGATGGATATATTTTTACTAATGGGTTGAAACTTATTGTTGGTTCAAGAATGAGAACACAATTGCAAGCCCCCGAGTATGGTGAAAGGGCAGAATCAGTTTTAACTACTATGCTTATAAATGTTGCAAGATACACAGTCTTGAAATACATAGAAGTTTTCATGTGTTGTGTTTTAGTACAACAATATGCCTTCTTGCTAGTAGTATAATATATTATTATACACTTATATATAGTATATAAAAAAATCGAAATAGATCACCTGTTAAAATTTTATACATTAATTTTTTTCTGTGACTGTCCAACGCAATAAAAAAGTAGCAGAACAATAAAAACACCTAAATATTTACATGATTTTTTTGTTTTGTTACCGCCTATATACTATCAATTTAATATATTCCCCCAAAATGAAACCTAAATTCTAGGGAGTATATACCTTAAAAGCTATTTCATCAATAGTATCATTCGGGGGAAAATGTCCCTTAATTTCTTAAAGTTGTATGCTCATAGCTAAATTACCGAATCATTTTTCTCCTAGTTAAAAAAAATATGTTTTCTTTTTACTGAAAAGTCGACTGTTACTAATAATTCTACATTTGCTTACTTCTTTATACTGATTTAATGTTAAAATGAATTTTTTTTTACGAATACAAAATTTTAATTTCTGCTCAGATAATATAAATTTAACTTTTTCTTTAAAAAATGATTCCAAAGATCGACTGTAACATGAAACGAGATAAAAGCTTCGTGGTCTGAATTGTATAATTGCTACTAATAAAAGCGAATGCTCAAAGATTATCAGATAAAACCTAGGGATTCGTAAAGTCTTTTTTGAGAGAAGAGGGAAAAAGCATATAAATAATGCAATTAAATATATTTGTGTTTTAAAATTAGAGTATCGTGCATTTTACTTTATTACGATTTTTCAAATTAAATTCAAGCATAAAATTATTTGTCAAAACACAATACTTTGTTGCTTAAAAAATACACGTCTAGTCATGAATATTTTTTTTTCAACCGTGCACTCTACACCCTGACGTCATTAAACTGTGTTTTACAGAAAAACCATTCAAGTCTTTCATAATTAACATACATAGCACGAAGTCGCCATAGCATGATTGGTAAAGCGCGCCAATCATCTATGGTTCCTTTATGTGACCCCCAAGGTCCCAGGTTCGAATAGCAACAAAAAAAAAAAAAAAAAAAAAAAACTCTTTTCATTCTATTTCAACAAATATAAATATATATAAATAAATAAATAAAATCAAACATAAGTTACAAAAAAGTCATTAAAATTCCGATAGATAGCACCACCATCGTCCAACCATCTTTATTAAAAAAAATTTTCATAACTTCACAAATAATCCAATAGATGGTGTCACTAATTTTTTTTTCTAGCAAGCAATATTCTTCACATCTCAAAAAACATTTCCAAATTGCTCCCAGCTTTGAACAGACGGCGCCACTACTGAAAGTTATCCATTTAAAGCTTTATTATCTTCGTCTACTAACTGCTTAGTCCGATGTAGTGGTTAGCGCATCCTCGTTCGGAGCGAAATGTCCCGGGTTCAATTCCCAGGGAGGTCATTTTAGAATATTACCCTCGTGAATATTTCAGTAAAATAAATTTAAATATGCGAATTAATTACACAATTAAAAAAAATATTTAAATTAAGTAATTAAATCTAAAACATGAATGAACATGTTTCATGACGTAGAACAAATGGCGTCGTTCAAAAGTGTGACGTCAGAGATGACGTCATCATACCCTCGTAAAAGACTACAAGAAATCAGTGACGTCATCCTAAAATACCCTCGTAAAAGACTACAAGAAATCAGTGACGTCATCCTAAAAATACCCTCGTAAAAGACTACAAGAAATGAGTGACGTCATCCAAAAAATACCATCGTGCAAGGTCATGAGAAATCCAAGATGGCGGCTCATTCACGTGACCATCCAAGATGGCGGATGACCACGCCCCCTTCAGGGCCACGCCCACTGTGGAGTGCCACGCCCACTTCTCACTATCCGTTCAGAGATGGCCTTGGTCCCCAATAGATGGCGCCACAAATGATTTTCCGTTTAACACATTATTTTCCTCCTCTGGTAAGAACAAGTCTTGTCTAGTGGTTAGCATACAAAGCTCGTAATCCATTGGCCGAGGGTTCGATTCCCGGTCGTAGTATTTTAGATTACACTCATGAATCACGTTCAGTAAATAATTAGAAGTTAAATAATTAAATATTCAAGAAATTAAATGAAATTAAGTAATTAAGAAATGAGTAATTAAGAAATTATCTGTCGCAAAATTACGTCTTTCGAAAATACTCTTCCTGAAAGATTACAAGATGAGCACGTGATCATCAAAGATGGCGGACGAACCAAGATGGCGTCGCGCGAAAAGTATGACGTAATCATACCTCCTAAAAGACTACGCGAAATCAGTGACGTCATCCTACAAATACGCTCGTAAAAGACTACAAGAAATCAGTGAATTCATCCTAAAATACCCTCGTAAAAGACGACAAGAAATCAGTGACGTCATCCTAAAAATACCCTCGTAGAAGACTACGAGAAAAATCCAAGATGGCGGAGGACCACGCCCCTTCAGGACTGTTGAGTTGTTTTCCTCCTTCTGTCCCCTAGAGTGGCCTACTTACTATTTGCGCCGAACAAAATAGCCGCACTGCTAAACATTTTATTTTTAATTTTTTAAATTAATATTTTTATGTGTGTCTTGAATATGAATGTATCTAGGTAACTTAATCGCAAACAATTTATAACAAAATTGTTAATTGGCTATTCCTAAGATAATATTCCTAATTGGTTTTACATGAGTTCTCATAACCTTTTACAGTGGAGAAGCGAGATTCGCTCTTTTGTACATTTTATATATTTGATGGGATTAATATTTTCTGTTATTGAAAACGGAAAGTATTCCTAGCTTTCATAGTAAATATTATTTGTTTCGGAATTAATATCTTTTCTTTCTTAGATAAAAATGTTAAAAAAAAAATATTTTTTAACATCTTGCATACCCGCTTAATGGTGAATATTTTTCATTCTTGAAAATCAGTTTGAATATCAGTTGGCGTACTTTTTCAAAACGTATGAGGTTTTCTATTTTATCTTGAATCTCAATGCTTTGAGCAAACTTTTATGTATTTTATTTTCTTCAATAGCAAACCAAGATTTTTTTTTTGCTTTGATCTGATGTCATATTTGAGCTTATTTGGTTACTAGTCATTGGGCAAACCGGTAAACTAGATGGTATTACAATTTGATGCTTCAAAATCTTTTAAGTTCAATTCCACAGGTTACTAAATCATTTAACTGTGTCATTTTTTTACTTAAAAAGTTGAACTTAAAATTTAATTGAATTGAAATTGAAACTAATACACACGTTTAATGCATTAAACGTCAATCAATAAAACACGCATCAAAACTCTTGTTCATAAATGCATACACGTAAATTGCAGCCGACTGCTTTCTCTTCACCTTTGCAATTGAAATAACAATTGTGTAAATATTTGCCCTAATCCCTTTGTTAAATGTTTTCAGACAAAGGAACAATTCAAAATCTAGCGTGTCCACTAATCTAAGATGAGGAATCATTCAACGGAATTAGGCTTCGAATCATTCTTTCGATTTTAGAGGAATAATTGAATAATTCAGTGGATCAAGAAAACAGTAAAATCTAGGAAATTGTTAAGCGAATATTTACGGAATTATCCATTGTACCCATTTGTTCTTTACAAAACTTGCTGTCGCTGAAACAATTCCAAATTGCGTATTGAGACAAATGTTAGCTATTTATAAAGTGTAAATCATATTGATCATTTTGAATTCACTAACAAAATGTATTGTAAAGTAAGGAATAACAACGTCAGAAAAGCACAAATTCGCAGATTACTGCAGACACTTGTGTCGGTGTTACATGAAACGCCTTTTTCAATGCAAAAAGTAATGAGCTTATGGATGAAAAGACATCCGAAAAATTGTGTCTGACGTTTAAGATAGTTTGTTACTCAGGAAATGGATATGAAATATAATATTACAATTGAAATTTTTCTTATTTGATATTAAATAACTAGGCAGAGATCATTAAAAAAATGTTTTGTCAAACAGCGTTATTATTTATAAATATACTTTATTTTTTCATTTTTTTACAATGAACAACATTAAACCTTCGGTCCTCCGCTTAATAATGTGGCACAATAACAGCGGATAATCCAAAAAAATAGGTTAAAAAACGATATTTAGGGTATACAATAGCTGAAAAATATTAATAAAACTCACGCATACATTTAAATTATAACTAAAAGCATTGCTACATTGCATCTAGCAACATTAAATACAAAAAATATATGTAAAATCTAAGAGCGAACACTAACTCAATCACAAAAGTTTTTTTAAAGAAATTGTGAAAAGACCAGCAGAGAATCCGTATCCCGGATAATCCAGGGGCAATAGTTTATTGTATTTCTATTGTATCAGCTGAGGGATAAAGTAAGAATGAGTGAAATTAATTACATTTACCTAACGGAAAAATTGGTGATTTGAAATAAAATTATACATCCTTATTTTTTTAAAATTCCTTATTATTTTTATGTACCACTTAGAATTAAGATAGGCGTCACGATAAAACGCCTGATAAACAAAATCGGGTATGGTCAAAATGTATTTCCGGCTGTCTATTCGTTTGTAAATTCCCGAATATCCGCGGAACAGGGTGACATGGTAACCGCGAATAAGCAAAAACCGTTGATAACCAAAATAAATCTAATTTTTATTGAGCAATTGGTCTAATCTGCTTATGGACTGCAGGTGTGCACATCAGAATCCAACTATTTAATAAGAATGTATAAAATTAGATTTTGCACACACAAAGTTAAAATGGGTGCATTTTCTTTCAGTTAGCAAAAAAAATAAAATAAAATAAAATAAATAAATAAATAAATAAATATGAAAAAAAAAACCGCGAATAATCCGAACCGCGGATAATTCGACCGCCGATAATCGGGAGTTTATTGTACATAAATACCTGCTGACAGAAAAAAAAACTACTCAACATTCATTCAAGTGTAAATAAAATGGTAATTAAGGCCGAAATTTGAGTGAAAAAAAATCGAGATTACAATATTTCCATTACCCTCCAAAAGGAAGATAATAATTTATGGAGGGTAATGGTGTTTTCATTAGAGTAGTTAGTACACTTTTTGGTTTGATTTCAGAGAATTAAAATTCGTTAATTTACGTTATGCGTGGTTATTGCATGTAATTTTTTTTTTTTTTCGCGAAACTTACCTCATTTCTTGTCTGAATGAAACTTCAGTGAATTTGATGTTCTTTATTAATCTATTTATTATAATTATTTTACTTAATATTAAAAACTTTGATTAACATGACATATGTTAAAAAAAAAAAAAAACTCTTTAGATACCCTTTACCTATTGATTTATTTGTTTAAGATTTCTTAAAACTTAAAAAAAGGGTCTCAATCACACAGGAAAATTTTAGAGTATTGAAAAATAAGTTTTTCCATTACGGAAATGGTTTCTTTTGGATTTCTCCATATTATTCAGTTTGCTGCGTGAGTTAAAATTTGGAATACTCTTTTGTCTAAATTATTTCAACTTACACAATGAATTAACGAACACTTATAGCAGACGAACAGTTATAGTCAATGAATTTAGTTATTTTAAACGACATTAATGCATGTAGTTATAAAATCAATGAATATATTGTAATCTGTACACTAGGGATGCAACGATAAGTAAATTTAGCGATTACCGATAAATCGGCTGCTGATAATCGGCCATATAATCGACTCTGGCCGATTAATGATCATATTGATTATTTTTAATGATACCGATTCCTTTTTTCTTTTCTTCTTTTTTTTTTTTTTTTGACTTTGGAAATAGTTAACAGTTTATTTCTCTGAAACGATTTTTCCCCTCTTTCCTAATTTTCCAAAAATACTTTCATAGTTTCATGCGATTTCTTTCAGCCAATTTTCATATTAATGTTAATGAAATCACATAATATTAAAAAGACATGAAAATTTAAAAATATTAGGGTCTGCCTTTGGTCAGCAGGCAAATTGAGTACAACTTTTCAATTAAAATTTATTTTAAAATTATTTGTAGCCATTTAATCCAAGTTTTTATTCATTATAAAAAAAAAAGGTTATCTAAAATTACTATTCTAAAAAGGAAAAGTATCGACTCAAGAAACATGATGCAACATTGTATAAATGAGCATGTTTTTCAAAAATAAAATGAAAAATTCAAAAAATAATGTTACTTTAACCATTAGTTTTAAAAAAATAATAAAAGTAAAGTATGTACATATTTTTTACATAAAATAAAATTAAAAAAAAAACGTTGAATCAAAAATTAATAATTCAAATAGTAAGTTGTAATATGTAATCATATGTATAGTTACAAGAAACGAAATAACTGAAAAAATAATGAAATTGTGGTACCAAAACTTGGGGTTGGGGTATCATCGTAAGATTTAGGAAATTAACCTGATTTTCTTTAAGAAATAAAACAAAAGCATTTGGAAGTTTTTTTTCTTTTTTGATGGAGAGAGTTAAGGGGAGGTCTCAGAGGGATCATGTACCCTTTTTGTTTATTTCTATCCATCAAAAGATAAATAGAAGTAACATTAATTACATAAATATAAAAAGTAGCAGCAAGGCAGGTAATATGAAAAGTGTAGGGGAGGAGGAAGAGGCTTAGAGGGGATAAAAAATTTTCGCATTCAAATTTAAAAGCCCTGTAATTTAATTATTCTTTGTAGAAAATGTGAATTTCAGCAGTGAGAATTATTCTTTAATATTTAATTCAGTTTTACGCACTTTCAAAACTATGTGTTTTTACTCTGTACACTTTAATACTGGAGTTCTAAAATAATGTTTGCAGACAATTATGTTTATTTATTGTTCATAAATGTATTCATCATTGTTTCTTGCTGAAGGTATGCTTGAAAAAATATTTTGAGAAATATTTTTTTCAATGGATTAATCAGCAAAATTTTGCCGATTATGACTAATCGGCAAAGTATCAAATTATGGCCGATTAATTGGTATTTCCGATTATTCGGTGCATCCCTACAATACACTATCCCATAAAACTTCATATTGCTTTTCAAAGTGTTTTTTTTCTTCAGAATTTAGATAAAGTTGCTTATAAAAAGCATAAAAGTGTGATTAAATTTAGTGTAATGATAAAAGCCGTTCAATTGCGTGAGTAAAACGGTGACCTTTAGCTTTGATACTTAATATGCAGATCCAGTAACACTGGTTGAATTACCAAGAAAATGAGTAAGAACTGATTTATGAACGGGTCAGAAGAGAAATATATCTACTTCTTATAGAAGAACAGAAGTATAAGGCTTGTTAATTTGTATTTGCAAATAATTCACTCACATAAAAACGTATTTATTAAAATTTCCTTCGTTTTTTCTCTTTTTCTCTAAACTTGCTGTCTATGTAAGCACATAAAAACTTGAAATGTACAAGTACTGCTTATATGATCATTCATATAAATTTTTCTTCTCGTTTATGGGCCGTTCCACCGTCACGTGTGGGATAAAAAGTCTTAAATTTCATTAACATTTTGCCATATTTCAAATATTATTATTAAGCAGGGGTAAGCACATTTTATAAACTTTACAATTGATGCAAAAATACTCCTGACTCGGTGATATTTAAAATCGACCTTAATTTTCATTTTACTCACCCTCGAATAAATGTTGAGTTTTTTTTTTCTTGACCCGACCACACGTGCATATATACGAACGTATAGACGCCCGAAATATCCATTTTGACGATTCCCGAGTTGATTACAACGAGTTTTCTCGTGACGTCTGTATGTACGTATGTGATGTAAAGGTAAAATTTGGTACGTAGACTCCTAGTGGGGTCTAGTTGTGCACCTCCACTTTTGGTTGCATTCGGTGTCTCTAAAGGGTTCTTTTGCACCTTTTTGGGGGAAATCATTGTTAATATCAATGCAAACACAAGTTTTGCTATAATTTGGCGGGCGCTTGACGATATATCACATTTTTTGGTTGCCAAGTTTTTTTGCCAACTTAGCAACAAATTTGCCGATTTATTTATTAATTTTTTTTAAATCTGGTTTCAATTTGGCCACTGTTGGTGATATTTACAGAGTTAACTATTCAATCACATTTAAATTGCCAATAATAGTTAAATAACATTAAATTGGTGTAAAAGGAAGTCATGGGATGCACAAATCAGCTCGTTTTAATTCATTTTACCGCCCCTATCTACAAAAACCAAACATGTTTTGCCGCTAATTCCATCACAAATCAAGCCTGAGCTCAGATTTTAACACTATTCAACAATTTGGAGCGTCTACAGACCAAATCCTATCGTTCTGGGAGATAAGAATTGGTTGAACGGTAAGGATCTGCTCATTAGGGAAAGGTATCTCTTCCAGCGTGGACTTGCGGCCAGTCTCAAACGTTTCTGGCATCTTTGGTGTCACAGGAATTTGTTTTCAGCAAAAGGCTGAACTTTTTGGTACTTGTAAAGCTTCTGCTTGAACTCTGCTTTTGGGCTTAGCTGCACTGATCAGTCACATATTCCCCGTCTCATGAACGACTTTTCTCAAGAGACCCGAGAATTTCATTGAACTGACTTTTGGATGACCTGAAGATTAACCGAAATGTTCATTGCTAGTTTTCGTGCGCATCCTGGATGTCGATTATCATTTTCAAGCTACTTCGTTGTTAAAACTACAAGTTGCATTCGGCACCTTCCATGGGTGAAAAGCTTGTTCACCAGTGGCACCCATTACGGGGCCGAAATGGCACCACTTTCTAGAGTGAAAAACGGGCACCCTTCACCCAGCGTGCACCGTGGGTGTAAGATGGAACCCTAAGAGAGAAAAATTGCACCTTTACTGCTTCCTATAGCGTATCCTGCCCCCCCCCCCCAGTGTGGTGTGTGCGTTTTTGAACACTATTGTGTTATATTTATTGTTTTGAATTATGATAAACGAAGTCTTGGTACGTTTTTTCACATTGAATTCAGTTTGGATTAAAACTTGTCATTTAAGGCACTTGATCACAATTCAGACTTTCCAACATAATTTAGAAGTGTTCATGACTTCAATTCTTCTATCTGAGCTCTAACTCTCATATATACGCTTGGATTGTTCAGTATGTTTAAATGATATTGACATTTACTACAGCATGATACGAAAATTAAGAGTGTATGCATTTATGGATCATTTACAGGCCCAGTCAAAAATATTCAGAAAGATTACAATCACGGAAAAATCAAATCGTTTCATAAAACACAAGCGTTTCATAAACGTTAAAAATATTTTAATCAAGAGTAACATATTGATACGTAAATATCGTTCGACATTTGAATATCTTTTTTCAACATAAGTAATCTGAAAGCATTTTTTTTCCTTTTTTAAATATGAACATTTTTGACATTAAAAATCAAAACAAATTGTTAGCATTCTACCTGCTGAAAAACATTAACAGAAATCGAAAAAAAAAACAGAAATAAACGCATAGACACTGCATTCGTATCTTGCAACAACACCAATGAGTAGGCTTGCTAGACGTCCCGATATGACCGGGACAGTCCTGGATTTCAGGCAAAATCCCGGTGTCCCGACCGGTTTACTTCAGGTGCCGGAAAACCATAAATTTAAATAGAAGACCAAAAAAGTCTAAAAATAATTAACCGTGAAGGTTTATTTTGAATACTTACTTTGTCATTTGAAGCGTAAACTTGAAAATTAATATCGAATCAGCTTGTGAGGATTTTAACATCATTAAAACCAAAAAATAGTTTCTAAAAAAAGACCTAGCCAATGAAAAACACATGTGAATATTGTTCAAGTTCTTATTCCTTATTTAAGGCATTTCTTCTTGCCAAAAAGAGTAACTAACATTAATGTCATAAATAAAATGTTCAAATTTATCTGCTAGTGTCATTTTTTACCCCTGGTTTAGGCTTTTAATTGTTATTTATTCATAGCATTGAGAATGAACTACCCTCTAAAACACGCTAAAAACCATCCAAGGGTTTCCGTTCAGGGGTGTTTGTGATCCGAAGTTTACAAAAATTTTGGAATAACAACACATTCTAAAGCTGAAAAATTATTTAAAAAAAAGCTTTTAAAATGTTTATTTTCAACAGTGTTTGTTAGCATATTAAAAAAAGTTTTTTCGGTGGGGGGGGGGGGGGGGGGGAGGGATTGAAGCTTCCTTATAGTTTTTGAAAGCTTCACACTGTCTTCAGACATTTTACATGAGTCCACTATCACCCCCCCAGTTCCCTTCTGAATACTCGCGATGTGGGGGAGGGGGGGGGGGGGAATCCGGTGTCCCGTTTGCACATTTCAGAAACCTGGCAAGCCTACCAATGAGACATAAACGTAAACACGTAAAGTCATGAGTCACGGACGACATTCTTCAAACACATAGATATTTCTTTTTTAAACCGTTTTTCTCCCCCCCCCCCTTTGCTCCTCTGTTAGCTACGTTTACGCAGTTATTTTATTAAGATGAAAAAGACATATAGTGTATCTGCTGTAAGAGTTAGTTACGTCATTGCGTTTTCATTCCGGTCGCTTATTAATTATTTCGTACTGCTTACAATAAACATTTTTGGGGAAAATCCGCCAGACCGCTGACGCAATAAGCAAGTAACACCATACATTGTTACAATAATGTATGGTGTTACTTACTGTGTTGATAACAAGAAGCAATACATCATTATGTTTAAATCGGTTAACTAAACAATAAGTAGTACTCAGTTTAAGTTGAAATACAACTCTGAAAACACTAAGGCTGTCGGAAATTCCTCTATGCTACACCCTGATTAAATGCCTGTACTTATGCACGGTTTTGAAAATTTGTTGGAAGGAAATGTTGAATTTAATCCAGTTTTGCTATCTTTAATGTGAAAATTTAGTACCAGCAACAACGTAGCCAGCTTCGTCGTCAACATTAAAGTGGCTGAACTGAACTTAAAGCGGTGAGTAAAGCGCATGTGCGCTTTACTCACCGAGCGCATGTCCACCCTTAACGGAGGAAAAGATTCTGCTATTGGCTACTGCGTGAGCTGTTGGCCCTTCATTTAGTTCTTTCATCCATTGAGGTACCAAAAGATGTCGGAACAAGACTTTCTAGCCTCCATGTCACCCTATGGCTCCGTCTTTGCAACCTAAGGGGAAAAAGTACACCCATCTACTACCTTTGTTTATAACAGTGTTGAAACGATATATTGCGTAAAATACTTTTTTGCCGAAGCAAGCGAATTGTCGTTCTCTTTAGTTAAGCAACTTCAAAATGTCGGGTTTTTTTTCTTGGAAATTGTAAGACAGCTGAAAATCAGTACATAAACTTTGAGATAGATTATAAATTCTTTTCTAATTCAAGTGAGAGACAAAACGAAATAAAGACACTCATTATAAAGAAAGTAGTTCATTTAAATTCGATGATGCATGCTTTTTCCGAGTGATTTTGTCGCACCCTGTAATGTGACTTAAGTATGTTTCATAATAAATTCAGAGCTTCGTAGACCCATTAACATTGTGGTTGAATTTCGTCGTGAACTAGTGTAGAAACATTTATTTTTATTCTCATTTCTTAAGCGTAATAATTTTTAGACAAGAATCTAAAACGCTATATTTGAGGAAAAATCTTATCTGACAGAGTCGTAATAATGTGTTTAGGGTCTGCGTAGCCTTCTTAATGGTACCTGATTAAGCTTGTCCCAACTAAAGTCCGTTGACAAAATTTATTTGATATAATTTTTTAACCTTCTAAATACCTCTTGTGAAAAGAGTACCTTTGTTCGGTACCTGTAGAGATTTTATTAAAATATCTGTTTTTTTTCTTTCCTTATTAAAAAATACAACGGAACATAAATAAGGGCTTGATATAATTTTTTATATATTTTTTAGACTCATAAAACGTTTCCGGAATAAAAGTTGAATAATTCTGTTTTTTTAAAAATAATTAGTTACTTTTTGACTATCTGTTTCTCATTATTATCTTTTATGGTGAACTTTATGCTTACATGCGGTTAACATGTTAAAAGCATAATAAAATGAAATTATAATTTGTCATTTTGATAAAATATTTTGAAGAGGTGAAACTACTTACGGTGACTTGCAAATGACTTTTTCGTGCTTATATAATGGTTGTTCAAATTATAAATATAACTTTTTAAATTGCCTAATATAACAGTAAATACAGCAAAAACATTTTGAAGATTACTGAAAGGAAAACACAACAACAACAAAATAAAAAAAAAACCCTTTGACCTTTTTCATGCTGGAGAATTAGTTTATTTTACAAAGACATGGATGCAATTATTCGTACAAGAAAATTATTTCATTAACAAGATCTATTATGCTATTATACCATAAAAAAAGTCAAGTAATCAGAACATATTAGTCCTTAATCATAAAAAGTACCGAAAGCTAATCAAGCCTTACCATAAAACACTGTTACTAATTATGAGCGCGCAAGAAAATATCTTTATTATTTAGCCTTGATGATAACTATGTCACGACCATGTAACTCATCCCCCCCCCCAAAAAAAAAACAGATCTTCAAATACACACGCTTTGAAGGTCAAAAAACAAAACACACAAAGAAAGGTACTGTTATTGTTAGTGTTATAAAACTTAAATTGTGTGCTGGGCTTATGTCATCGTAAAATCGAGTTATGGAATATTTGCACTACAGATAATTGAAGCTATGTCGTTAAATGCGGGAATTCTGGTTTACCATTGGTTTTATCTTGAAAACCATTTGTTGCTCTGCTAAGTGGTCAGCATTATTTTGTGGAGATGAAAATGTTTAACGTAGTGAGTTATTAAGGCGTAATGAAATAGTTGCGTGTCTGGGTGAACAGTGAGCCGTCGGTAATTGATGGAACCGCTTCACGACCCTCTCTTCCCACCTACTCCAGAGTAAGCTTTCAGGGTGGAGTGATGGAAAATGAAGATTATTTTCCAAGGCTCAAAAGACGTAATTTATTTTGCAATAATCGATGGGGTGAAAAGATTTATGGGTTAGAGCAGTGTTTTTGTAAACATTTTTTTGACTCGCGGACCGGGAAAACCTTACTTTTTTAGTTCCTTTTACAAAAAAGGAAGTATTGTATTCGCGAAAAAATTTTCACTCAAAAATCGACCTTAATTTCCATTTTGCTCAACCCCGAATGAACGATGAGTTTTTTTTTCGACTCGACCACACCTGGATAAGTGTCTAAGAACGTATAGACACGCGAACTATCAGTTTTGACGATTCCCGAGTTAATTACAACGAGTTTTCTCGTGACGTCTGTATGTATGTGCGTACGTGCGTATGTATGTCAAATAACTCAAGAACGGTATGTCCTAGAAAGTTGAAATTTGGTTGTAGACTCCTAGTAGGGTTTAGTTGTGCTCCTCCCCTTTTGATTTTATTCGGATGTTTCTGAAGGGGTCTTTTGCCCCTTTTCGGGGGGGGGGGAATCATTGTTAATTTCGATGTAAACTCAAGTGGTGTTATAATTTGGCGGACACTTGCCGATATATCGCCAGTCTTTTGGGCGCCAATTTTTGTCGACAACTTGACGACATATTTGGCGATTTTGTTAAACATTTGGTTTCAAATTGGCCACTGTTGGTGATATTTAGAGAGTAAACTATAGAATCACATTAAAATTGCCAATAATGGGGAAATGGCATGGAGTAAAAGGAAGTCATGTGATGATCAGCTCGTTTTTTTAGTTTTGCGCTTTTTTTTTTTGTAAAAGAACTTTGTAGAACGAACATTTAGAAAAAAAAGAAACAGGATCGAAGTCGGTGTGGACCATGTCAAACAATTCCGTGACCGATTTTTCTCGACATTCCACGCCACATTATAATTGCTAAATATTATCTCGTCAAGTGTGCAGCTAAATAGCAAACACGACAACACACTAGTGCTGCCGTGTGCAGGTAAAGCGCAGTAACTGCATTTTTATTTATTTATTTATTTATTTTTTTGCATTTTTGTCATCTATTGTTCGTTACCTTTATTGTACAAGCTCGCTCATTTGGTTTCCGCTGAAAAAAAGGCGCAAAAAAAAGTCTAGTTTCAACATTTCTTATTGCTAGTATTGAATCCACTACACATTTCTTGAAATATCTCAAATCTCATTTTTTCAGATACTGCCGTTTACGTGCACACGGCAGAATATCGATGACAAAAAATTGCAATTCGTCATACCAATGGAAAAGGTTTTTCTCGAAGTCCAGTGCAGTTTAGACAATTATTTTAGAAATAATGACAAAATAATGTTGCAACTGATGGTTTGAATGTTATTTATAGCGAATACATTTGTAGCCATACTTGAAGTTAACTTCTGCCAAAATGCTAGTGATTGATCAAGAATGTGAAAGAACTAAAAGCATGGTGCATATAAACGAACGAAAACGCAGGTAGCACACTTCGTTTCCAAATGGTTGTGAACATTACGACAACCACTATAAGACGTTTATAAAACGTTGCATGTGTTACCTGGGAATGCAATTTATCACACTCTACAGTAATGAAAATATGATTATTTCCGCTACCTTTATTTATCGATGTTTTATCAACTCGTGTTTTTGACAAACTATTTTTACTTTAATAGACTGATTTTAAAACCGTCTAATTAAAAAAGAATTGATCAGGGAAAAAACTGTTCATATTTAATAGGTTAAACTTAAAACTAGTTATTATTTTCAGCAAATACCGAAAATACCAGTTTTACCTGAACCGATACCGTTTTTACGAAATAGCTCAAAAATACCGGTTTTCAGCATACAGGCATTGCAATCAGTAGTTACTTACAGAATGTTGGTTCGAGTTGCCTCTTTTAACTGCAGAACGAAATAGATTAAGTTTATTCATATATTTCAAAGCATATCATTGCGCAAAAATTGGAGATGTTTTCTTTTCGCACCTAAGCCTGTAAAGCCGGTAATTTCAATAAAGAATTCAAGATAATTTCTACCCTTTTCTGAATAAATTACTTTTTTTAACTGTTAAAAGATTAAACTCAATTCCCATTTGATTAACTAATACTTTTAGAAATTAAAAAGTTACTTGGAATTCTCTTTTTGAAAAAATAGAAGTTTATTTTTAAAAATATGCTTTATATTCAATGCCTCAATTTTGATTTTTAAGCTATTTTTGCCGTGCACGTGGTATTAAGTTCTCCAAAATATATTTCTCCAAATAACTCTGATCCGGAAGGATTCACAACTTTTAATGCCTTTCAAAGGAAGAACAGGAAATTGTCCAATAAGTTTCTCATGTAATACAACGCTCAGGCTGTGATCGTGCTTCTAAGAGTCATTTCTGAAAAACGTGATTTCGCATTTATAAAAAAGGTATTAATTGGCTATTTTTTTGAATTTTCTTTAAACCTAAAAGTAAATTTATCAAAATATTGCTTATAATAAAAGTTCTTATAGCTAAGGTTTTTTTTTTTTTTTTTTAAACTACAAATCAATTTACACTCTTGTTTTTGAAAATTGCAGCACCACGAAGGACTTACGCGAGTGAGCTGAAAATTGCAGGAAATGTAAAGTAGGGCATGATATGCAAATGATTAGAATTGCAGACCGGTAGCACGTGCGTATGCTGAGCAGCGCCCTCTCAACGGCGGATCGAACCGAATATTAATAGACGGCTGTAGCGAGGCGTGTATGATTAACGGTGGTTATATGCTAGAGTAAACGTTAACTGAATCTTTACTATTCCTCTTCGACGAAAGAAAGCGAAATTTGAGCAAATTTCGGAGTTTGAACGGGTGCAGAATCGTCGGTTTTCGTGAAGCTGGATTGTCTTATCGTGCATTAGCCGCTCGTGTGCAGCGTAACAGCAGCACAATCATGCGTGTTTGGAAGCAATGGACGGACGAGGGTCGGACGGCTCAGAAATCCGGGAGTGGACCCCGAAATGTGACGTCAGCTCGCGATGACAGACACCTGGTGCGTATGGCGCTGACGAACCGCAGAACTTCTTCTAGACAATTGGCAGCACAGTGATCAACAGCTACAGGTGTTTCATTGTGTGTGGTTCATCAATTCGGAGACGTCTGCTGCAGCGTGGGCTGCGCGCAAGGATTCCTTTTTAAAGGATTCCTCTCACGCAAAACCATCGCCGCCTGCGGCTTCAATGGGCCAATGGGCATAGGACAGGCGTGATGATTGGCAGCAGGTCGTCTTTTCTGACGAAAACCGCTTCAATTTGTGGCACCATGATGGCTGAATTTGTGTCAGCCGCTATGCCGGTAAAAGGCACATTCCGGAGTGCATTATCGTACGTCACAGGGGGACGAACATCCGGAGTTATGGTTTGGTGTGCCATAGCATATCACGGACGATCACAATTGTGCGAATTGTGGGCAATTTGAACAGTACCCGATACATAAACGAAGTTTTAAAGCCCCAAGCTATTCCTATCCTGCAACTATTGCCAAGGGCTGTATTCCAGCAGGATAATGTCCGTCCACATGTCGCCAGGTCTGAGAAATCCTACCTTGATTCGCAGCAGGTACAGCTTCTTCTTTGGCCTGCATATTCCCCGGATATGTCACCGGTTGAACATGTGTGAGATTTCGTTGGGCGGCGTCTCGCTCGTGATCCTCCTCCTGTTGCTTTGACAGACGAACTTTGGTTGCGCATACAAACAATATGGAATACTTTTCCGCAGGCAGATATCCAAACTTTGTTTCACTCCATGCCGAGTCCTGTAGCAGCTCTTATTGCGGCGCGTAGTGGCCACACGAAATACTAATTTCTATCTCTTTTTATTGTTTGTTTGGTTTGAAAATGTAATCATTTATTTATATCATTACCACTCAACTGTGTATTAAATTTTATTCAACTATGATGCTTCCTTCATGGTGTTGCAATTTTCACAAACAGGAATGTATTTGACTTATATACTCCCATTTGTTTTTTTTTAACAAGAAATGTAAAATATTAACATTTTATATTCGAATATGATGATTTATGTTTCCGAGACTTTGTCTAACTGAATAGTTCAAAAGTATTAATTGTTTCTTCAAATATTCGCATTTTTTGATAATTAAGATCTATCTACGCTGGACTTTATTAAGGCTCTTTTTTGGAAGTGCGATATTTTTGGGCTTAAAATCCTCACTTGAGAAAGTTGATGTTTTTCTGATTTTTCAGATTGCACTGAAGATGCGAATAAGTTTAGGTCGTGCTGTTTTAATATTTATTAAGAGGACAAACTTTCATCGACATGGTTAAAAATAGCCTGTGTTCATTCAACACTCTACTTATGCATATTTTACTTTAAAAAACGGGCAGGGTTTTTTTTTTTCAGTAAAAGCATCAGCATAGATGAACTTAAAAAGCGAAACTTCATCTAATTACAAAATTTAAAGATTAATAATCCCTATTATTTAAAACCAGAAAATCGCTCGTCGAGGTATGACAGGTCAAAATTGCTTTTACATTTGAACGAAGTTATGCCTGTTTGGTTGATTTTCGAATGAAAATCTGACCTTCAGGGGATTAACCCTCAACTCCAGTAGATAGCGTTCATTGTTGACCACTTTTTCATGTCTTCATTCCCTTGAAACGAGGCTCACCAGTAAAACAGTTAAGTTACCGGACCCACTTCAGTTTTGTCACAATAAAGCCTTTCCCTGCATTTTAATCATTACCAAATCACAGTATCAAATTATCATGCCGTGGCGCGTGTTTCTTTGCTGATGACGTCAGGAGCGTTACTTGATCATTGGCTATTATATACATGAGTACTGATAGGAAATAACAATGCGATTACGATACACATTCCAAATTTTATCCTTATGCTGAGTATACGGGTGTAAATTTGACATAATAATCAGATCTTAATTGTAGCATCCAAATAGCCATTTCTTCTTTTATGGATATGCTTCGTATTACCTAGTCAAGAAAATCACAAGCCCTAATACGACGCGTATGAATCTTTTCTCTATTTCCTTTCCAGTTCATTTGTAGAAACATGAAACTCAACGCGTAGCGTCCTATCGCAATCCGTGATTACAAAAACATAATCTTAATTCAAGACGTCAAAATTCAATTGATTTTTTTTTAATTTGCTTCACTTGAATTCAGCTGTTTCATCTTTACTTGACTTCGCCTATAACGTCACCTCCAAGCAACAGTAAGAAATCTAAGCCTAAAAAAACGCTCGGGTACATCTACGCTTAGATGTTATTGATCTGAGTTCTGACAGTAACTCCGAGGCGACGACAAATGCAGTGGAAAAATACATAATTTCAGCTTTAGAGAAAGCCGAGTTTGATGGTTTCCAGAGTTAGTTACGATGTCTTTTGCGTTGTGTAAAGCACAACTCAATTGGGCTGTTTCTGAAATTTTCAAAGCATTTTTTTTTCTGAAAGAGCATGTTTAAAAACATATAATTTAACCATTTTTCAAACACTTTGACAAAGTTAAATGTTTTTCGACTTTTATTTTAATTGGTTCGCAGATTTAATTTCCTTTTTCACGCTTCTGCACATGACATCACAAGTGTTGAAATGCCATTCACGGATGCAATTTGTGCAGAGCGCAATATTTAATTGTCTTCTTTACTCACATGTACTGGGAAGGATATGGTTGACAGCGTGCGTAGAGCGCAATATTTAATTCGCTTCTGAATAATCATTCGCTGGAAAAGTGGTAGACAGCGAGTGTAAGCATTCAGTGAGCCATTGGAGTAGCGCGTAATAGTACATCACTTGTGACATCATAAAGACTATGCCTTGTTTCCAAAATCAGGCATATTTTTAATGCCCGATTTTAGAAACAAAGCATGGTAAACAAGGCCTTAAAAACTAAACGTCGGAAAAATGAAATTTTTTTCTCGCTTCGTGTCATTTTTTAAGCTTTTTCCATCAATTTCAGTGACTAAAAGTAGTAATTTTGACTGAAGGAAACAACCTCATTGCACTGCTATTCGTAGCTCACTAATGAACTTATAAAACATTTTTTGGATACTAGCATTTACAAAAGATATAGAAAATTCCAATCAAAACGTTTCACAGTTGTCCTCGATTGTTTCCATATTCATTATTTGAAAATTATTACACAATACTTGTAAAACACACAGGCGAAGCAATTACTATCCAGTTCGAATTGAATATAAAAGACTGTATTTTAGTAGGGAATAATGTTCTAATAAATTTGAAAAGTTCCTTACTACTAGTTGAATCGAAAACAAAAACACAATCGGTAAAATTATGCGCAGCTGTTTTTGAAAGAACACGCTCCAATTCGTTTAAATCGTCTTTTTCTTTTCTTATTCTAAAACATTTTTTTTTACTTAAAGGAAGAGTTCTACTTGAAAGCAAGGTATAAATGATTATTTTTCGCACTCGAAGCTCATCTGGGCTCGGTGTCCTATTCATATTTATAATAATAAATGTAGGAATGAATGTTTATATGATTCATGTTTACTTGTATGACTCTATATGTCTGTCCGTATGTTTGTATGCTCACAAAATGAACTATACACCAGAATACGGTTAGAGTTTTTTTTTTTAAAGAAGTCTGAGAAATAACGTTTGAAATGCAATTGGAATGTACAAAAATGTTAGGCAAAAAGACAATTAACTTTAAATCTCTAAGAAAATGGTGCAAAAATGCATTTTAATAAGTTAACCCTGACTAGAAACATATACATTGAACGTGATTGGTTTATATTTATTTGGTTCGTCTGCCTGTTTGATTGAAAGTGGCTTTTTTTTAAATAAAAGTTTGATGTTAAGAGGAAGAAAACACATATTTTCAAAAATGAACAAGGCAATTAAAAAGGCTTGAATCATTTTAGCTTCTAGAAGAGACATGGGTAGATAAAGGAAAGTAATTGCAAATTTTCATTTTTCATTTTTTTTTAACCTTTTTGTCATTTGTTGTACATTAGCTTTATTGTGAAGGCTTGCTTATTTTGTTTCCGTTGAAAAACGAGCTGATGTGCGCATCACATGACATCCTTTTACTACAATTTAATGTCATTTCCCCTTCATTGACAATTTTAATGATTCAATTGTTTACTCTCTAAATATCACCAACAGTGGCCAAATTAAAATCAAATTTAAAATTTAAAAAAAACCACCAAATTTGTCGCCAAGTTGGTGACAAAACTTGGCGACCTAAAGACTGGCGATATATTGCCAAGTGCCCGACAAATTATAACACCACTTGAGTTTACATCGAAATTTACAATGATTTCCCCCCAAAAAGGGGCAAAAGACCCCCTTAGAATCATCCGAATGCAATCAAAATTGAAGGTGCACAACTAGTTCCCACTAGGAGTACGCGTACTAAATTTCAACTTTCTAGGACATACCGTTTTTGAGTTATGCGAGATACATACACACATACATACGTACATACGGACGTCACAAGAAAAATCGTTGTAATTAACTCGGGGGTGATTAAAATGGATATTTCGGGTATCTGTAGGTTCCCAGGCATATATCCACGTGTGGTCGGAATCGAAAAAAAACCTCAACATTCATTCGGGGGTGAGAAAAATGGAAATTAAGGCCGATTTTTGAGTGAAAATTTTTTCGCGAATACAATACTTCCTTTTTTTAAAAAAGGAAGTAAAAAGGGCGAAATAAAACGCCTAATTCCAACATTTCCCTATTGTTGGTATTGATTCTAATAGACATTTCTTCAAATGTCTCGAAAACTCATTTCTGCGGATACTGCAGTTTTACTACCCTCGGCAGTATTCTTGTATACAGATTTTCCTATTAAACACTTGGAGTTTAAATCTGTGTTATTTCTACTGTTTGAGTTCAAATCGTTCTCTATGTTTTAATATTTTTGAAGTTAATTTCGATGAAAGAATTAAGAAAACATTCAAAATTCCGAGGCAAAATTTTTTTAATTGCGTACTTCTTTTCGTACTCATTACGTTAATCTGTAAAATAACAATTTGATTGAAAGACAAAAAAATTGAAAATCGATTTATCCCCCCCCCCAAAAAAAAAAAAAACAAAAACAACCAAAAAGTCTAAGAACTTTTAGCAGTGAATCAGAAATAGAAAAATTCTGATCTGCATTCTTAGGTACATAGTTTCATTGTGGTCGGTAAAACCATTACGTTTGGTCAAGAATCAAGTATCTGCGAGTGCCATTTGGTTGTAGGTACTAGTGAAGAAAATATGTAAATTCTTGAGTTGGCGAGTTTTATCTTCAATTTTTGTTTGCTCGCTGAAAATTATTAAATTGTATACTGCTATTTTGAAGAATAACGTATGCAATGTTGTTGACTAATAATTAAATTTTTACGAATGATATGAAAAAATGCACTCCTTTTATAATGGAAATGTTTAACTTTGTGTCAATAATTGCATTTAGTCGTTGAAAGAGTAAAAAAATTTACAAGGTTTGAGTTTTTTTTATTGCGACTCTACTAACTACTTCTACTCAACGTAAACCACGAAATACACCCTGAAAAATATTTTTCTTTCGAAAAATATTTATCTTTATGTCCGAGAAAGGCGGCCGAGCGCTCTGCAAGGGTATGTACTTTCACCCCCTGACTTTTAAAGATAAAATAAAATTAATTTTAAAAAATAATATTAGTTTAATACTTCTTTATATCTGTTTTTTAAAATTACTTTTTATTTTAAATACGTGAAATTGCATTCTTTTTATGCAAATGATTAATTACGCAAAAGTTGTGATCAGAGAAAGACATCTTATAAATAGAATAAGTTTAACAAAAAAGAAAATGGATTTAAGAGTTTGCTTCAAAATAACTAACTAAATAAGAACATTTTAAATATATATCTATATAAATAAAGCAAAAATAGAAACATTTTTGAAAATGAAAACCACAAAATGAATAAAAAGATTAGCAAAAATAAGTGTTTTTCCATGCAGGGTCACCCCCCCCCCCCCTCCCGCCCTTTCCCACTGTAAGTATGATCCTACGGAGGCCCATGTTTTCTCTCGTAGCAGTATGATGTCGTTTTGGATGGCGATAAGATATTACGTATCACAATTTATAAATTAGTTTTTGCATCGATAGGTTTCAAATCAAGCTTGATGAGCCGATCAAGTATATGTCAAACCTCTCGTAATATGTCAGCTTCTATATGACTAACGTTTGCCATAATCGGTAATCAAAAGATAATGATTTCTGATACAGAAAAATATCGTCAGATGTGAGACATTTTGCGTAAATAGAAAATTTCTGTGTTAACTAGTTTAACGTTCTGAAGCTCAAGGTTCATCTTTCAAATATTATATTTCACAACTACTGGCACCCGCACGGCTTTGCCCGTAATAGAAAAATTAAAAGGTCTTTTGGTTCGCCTGTATATTTACAAATAATGTATGGTGAATTTTCTCGCCAATTGGCTTGTACCCATGTTACGGTTCCACGTTATGATAATTTCGTATCTCGCCAATTGGCTTGTGCCCATGTTACGGTTCCACGTTATGATAATTTCGTAATTTACTCGTCCATCTTATGATAGTTTTGTTCTTAAAATTGGAATAGAAAAAGAACCACATCGAATTTTCGAAAAATCGCTCCGAGGTGCACACCCCTATGCTACAAACTAACTTTGTGCCAAATTTCATGAAAATTGGCCGAACGGTCTAGGCACTATGCGCGTCACAGACATCCAGACATCGTACAGACATCCTCCGGACAGACTTTCAGCTTTATTATTAGTAAAGATGTAAAACATAATCTATTTTCATTTACGCAAAGGACCATTCCACGGAAAACGGTAGCTTTGTCCCGCGCGAGCTGCTTCATATATTTCATAAAAAATTCATAATTTAAAAGGATGATGAACAAAATTTTGTTGCTTAAGAAATCACAAACGTATGTGTGACTGCTTAAGCAAAAGCTTTCTTCAAAAATGATTTCTTTTTTATGAAATATAGGAACTGTCACGTGCGAGACGAAATGATCAATTTCAATGCAATGGGCAAATACATATTTTTTTTTTAAATGGTTTAAATAATTATTTCTAAACCAATGAGATCTGTTTCATTTACCTTGAATTTGTTTCGTCATTACTGTATTAATAGAGCATAAATATTAGCTTATTCATAAGCAAGTTACCAGAGGCTTACTATGGATGTCCCGCACGTAACGCATGCAAATAAATCTTATTTTAAATAACAAAACTGTTTGATAAAAATATAATTGTGTCAGGAGTATCTTTGTATCAAATGCAAAAATTAAAAAAATTGCTTACCCCTGTTTCATTGAAATATTAAGAGATAGGACCGAATTTTAATGACATTTAAGCGTATTTGTGTCCTGCACGTGACGCTGGAATGGCTCAAATCATTTTTCTACGCAAAATTATATTTGTTGTGTTTTTGTTAACTATGAAAAAGGGAGAAGAAAACCTCTCTCTCTCTTTCTGTATCACTCTCTCTATCTATATCCCAGTTGAAAAGGCATCTTGATTTTATTTAAGAGGTTTGAGATCATACAAATAGGTATAAAGTATGAATTGCGTTTTCAATAAAAGGGAAAGTAGGGCCAAGATGCTCCCTTAAGAAAAAACACACATACGTAGCCTACCGAAAAAACAATATTCAATTCCAGTAAGGACCTGTAAATTCGAAGCTTGATGAACAGTTTGCAATGAAAAAATTCTCATAAAATATTTGGTAATGATACAATGTGTTTTAATTTACTATGATATGAATAAAGAGGTAATGCCCGACGTGGTAGTAAAATTGCACTCAATTTGGATGCGTCATTTAAGTTTTACAGATGTATTTATGTGGTTTGTTCACAAAACTATTAACGTCAGTAGTCGTTTCCACACATTTTTACCGAAACCTTGCTTTGAAATATATCCCAAATTCACGTGAAAAACAGTAGGTGTATGCTCCATATCCTAACCACATCTCAACAAATCTTCTGCGTCATAACCAACACAAATATGCCACCGATGAGTGTCCAGTATCATACATTCATTAGATCACGCAAGCTCAATTGTCTTACATTGCCATGCTGATTTTTTATACATTATAGTTTGCATAATGAGTTACAGCAAAAAAAAAAAAAAAAAAACTTTTTTAAACGTAACACGTAAATTCAAATATGTAAGAGTGCACTGCACACTCAACTTCAAGTTGGATGTTATAAAATTATACACTAGAAATTTTGCAAACTAATATGGTAATAAAGACACAAGAGCTCTATCTTGTCACAAATTACGATATCCTTACCGATAACGTTCGATGATTCTCGCTACATCAGCGGTACTGACTGTTTGTTTTCATTTTTATTCTGTTTTTCTGTTTAGATATTTTTAAGTGAGCCGAATAGCATGCTGAGTTTTATTACACAATTTGCCTTTTGATACAATGTTTTTACAACAAGATCTGTCTTTTTTTCATTGAGAATATTAAACTCAAAGAGCTATTCACATTCCTTTTATGTTATCAGTGATTTTTAAGTTTACCTAACTAAAGGATCTGTCCAAAAATAAAGTCACACTTTTTTTCCCAAAAAAATTGAACTCCCTCCCTTCCTTGTCAAGTGTGACACATTTTCACGAGGAGAAGTGTCACTCTTCGCTTTAAACCTCCCTCCTTTGTCTCCGCCGTGTTTTCCTCAAGCATATTGTTATTAAAAAAATGGGTGATGCGGTGATACCACACTTCTTATTTCCCCCCTCCCGCCCCCTTGGCTCAAAGCAGGGCACCATTTGTAAACGGCCCTTAAGCTCATTTAAAATTCAGAAGGAACATTTTGACGAATGGTTAAAAAAAATGTTGCATTTGTTTCAATCCTTGTAATACTACGGTGTTTATATTGTAAGAAGATTTTTTTAAACTTTCAAAATGATATTTTTAATAAAGAACGATTGGTACGCATGTAGATTATTTATCGTATAGTGTTTGAGTAATGCGCGCATATTAAGCTAGCGTAAAGTCCAGAACTCACTTTATGGTTAATGACGGCAAATAGACTAACTCTAAAGGATATGAAAATTAATCTATTCAATAGAGATATATTACAGCAACGTGCGCTTATATGACAATAAGTTGAAGCGATGATGTAGCGAATTTGACAGCAGAGGAAATTGCCGCCATCACTAAAGTGTATTGTTAACAGATAGTTGTGGAATATATCTAGCATTAAGATATCTGATTGTAAATCAGGTTATGGGAGAAGTTACAGTTATAGAATATCCCATTTCACCTAGACGTTTGTCGTAGTAAAGAGCAATAGAAAGTGTTTTCTCACATAACTCTAAACTTAATTATTGGCAAAATATCATATTTTAAATATATGGAATAGTCTTTTTTCTATCAAAAACAAAGAGAAGTTTCCATCAGTTACTTAAAAAATATACAGGGTGTTCAGTTTTAACCTGCAAGACCTTTATTTTCGCAACCGTTGGTCCTAGATGCATACTTCCAATTGCGAAAACGTTCAAAATCAGATGTGGAGTTCAGACATTGAAAGTTTGAAGTCAAAATAAAAATGAGTCAGGAAACAAAAAAATTAACTTTTTATACGTGCCCCAGGTTTCCTAACTCATATTTAGGGAATTATTCTCCGTTGGAAAGTAATTCCAACACAAAAGGTTTGAAATTAGTGCGACCAATTTCCACCGAGATATGAAACGCAGCGTTTTGTGACTTACACCATTTTTTACTTGCCGTCAATCACACCTTTTGGGGGGAAATAACGCAGTTAACTAGTGTTTAAAATTATATGTGTGCATAGAGTGTGGTTTATCAAATTGTTCGAGGTTTTTCAGTGTGTTTTTGCGTATCACGGCATAACATTTGCGTTTATTGTTGAAAAATATAAATAATCTGTGTTTTTTACTTTGACAACCTGCAATTCTTATGAAAGAGCGATAAGTTCCAATCTCATCTTCTGTATGGTCCCTCAAAATTTTAAACTGGAATATCTCTTCGAATTTTGTTCGCACAAATATCAAGTGTTTTTTGTCAGTAATAGTTTTTATTGGAGATCATTTCTCTAAATATAAGTTAGGGGACCTGGGGCCCATATAAAAAGTTATTTTTTTTAATTTTTTGACACATTTTTATTTTTGCTTCAAACTTTCAATATCTTAACATTGCATCTGTTTTTGAACATTTTTGCAAGTGGAAGTATGTATCTAGGACTAACGGTTGTGAAAATAGAGGCTTTGCAGGTTAAAACGGTATACAACATTATATAGGGAACTATGCAGATTTTTTTCTCAGGGGTCACAATGACCCCCGCCTTATTTCTAGGAATTTCTAGTGTTAAATGTACTGTTCTTCAGGATCAGTCTTTAAATTAGTTTTTTTTTTTTTTTTTGAAACAAACTGGTTTGTCAGAAAAGTGTTTTAGCAGGGCATAAGTTTCGCTGCTGTTGTTAATATTAATTTTCTGAACAACTCAAAAAAAAAAAATAATAATTTGAACTTTGACATCTTGAATTCAAATTATGTTTTTCGCAATCATGAGCGTGTATGTAGGCGTTTGTGAGTGCGGGGTATGTTTATTTGTGTATGTGTAGGGGATATGTTTGTTTGTGTGTGGGGGGGTATGTGTATGTGTGTGTAGGCAGGTGTGTTTGTGCGGGGGGTATGTGTATGTATGGGTAGCTGTGTGTATGTGTAGGTGTGTGTGTGTATGAGTAGGTGTGTGTGTATATGTGTTTGTATGTGTGTAGGTGTGCGTGTATGTGTTTGTGTGTGTATGTGTAGGTGTCTGTATGTATGTGTTTGTTAGTGTGCGTGTATGTGTAGGTGTCTGTATGTATGAGTGTGTGTATGTGTTTGTGTAAGTGTAGGTAAGTAAATGACGCAACCTGGAGACGGTTTTCGCTAGAGGAGCAGAATCGTGAGGCGGTCGGCCGACGATGGTGCTGCAGAGGGAGGTTGGGGGAAAATAAAATCATAGGAATTCAAAACTGTCAAGTGAGAACAATAAGCAATCGTGATTACTCAAAAAAGAGAGAGAGAGAGAGAGAGAAATTGCTCAATTCATAAAATTAAGTGGCATATATTGATTTTTTTTTCTTAGAAATAGGTAATTAATTAGCTTAAAGGTTACTATGAGATTGACAAATTGATACACAAACGTAACTATTAACATACATTTCCCCGTCTCAGGAAACGTACTTTCAAACAGTTTTTTAATATTCTTTTGATTGTACATCTTTATAAAAGATTTTTATTTTTAGGGAATGTTTACGCTGCATTAAGTTTCTTTTACGGTTTCACTCCTTTTTGTCTTTTTTAATAAAATAACTACAAGAAAATAGGCCAAAAAGGAAGTGGATATGTTCTTGTGTGCGCCAAAACACACAGAAAATTTAATAAAGTAAAACAGCCAATGCGAAAGAATTTAACAAGCAGTAAACAAATGTGAGTGAATATTTTTAGCACATTTTTCATTAATTAGTAGCGTTTTTGTATTTCTTTTTCAAATGTTTTATACTAATATCAGGAATAATTTCCGATACTTTAAAATCTTTCCCTCAGCTGACTAGGCTGCAAATTATCTAAAAAAATGTTATGAAGTTGAACGCTTTTTCGAAACCGAAACTTTTATACAAAGAGCAAAATAATAAAAATATGCTTTAATACTGTATACACTTAGTGCTTAGTTAAAAACGAACTTTTTGTATTAAAAAAATATTGTATGCGGATAATTTTAAACTAATACAGTACCTATTTCAGCTGGTATAATATCTTATTATTATATATTTGAGCTTCTCAAGTCAATGTATTGGGGTAAAATTCTTCAGAGTGTGCTATTTTCACAGATACGCAGATATGTTATGACTAGGAATTGCTCTTCAGAAATATCACATTTTTTTAATCGTTTAACTTGAATGGGATCTAAATATGAATTTATTTTCATCTGGTTGAACTATCTACTACAGTTCGTAAAGAAATGCCAAAATAACATTTGCTTTCTCTTAAAAAACTTTGCAAGAAAAAAAAGAACCCATCTAAGCTTCCAAGATACTGAAAATAACAAATATCCAAGTACAACCAAATTGACGAACTTCCTTTCTACGAAAAGAACGGAAACGATTATGATTGATGATATGTACATCATTATTGATATCAAAGTTCATCGGAGCAACTACGTTAACGATCGTCTGAGATGTTCCAGAAAGTGCAAAGAATTTCCAGTTAGGTGCATAAGGAACAATGTCTTTATTTCAGGATCAAGTGATGTGTAATAAAGGTGAAGTAGTGCACAATAGTACATTATCGGTTTCGATTTTATTTGTGAAAAAAGAAAAAATGTTTTTTCTTCAATTGAGTAGGAAAACTTCGATAACTATGCTTGATTCGTTTTTCCTTTGGCTAATGTGAATGTCTCTAATAGAGTGATTCGCTGATTAATGGAATTTCTAAAAGGATTATTTTGTTCTAGTTTTCTTTTGTTGTTCCGTGTAGTTTTATATATTTTTTCTTCTCTCTTCAGTTATGTTAACATTTTTCTCCTAATAGTAAGATTAAGATCACAACTACATCATAACAAGAAATATGATGTAAAAGAGTGATGGAACAGCCGTAACAATAAAACTTTTGGTACAACTAATAGCAATAACAGTAATAATACGGATTAAAAATGTTGCAATTGAAAACAAGAAGGTTCAATGTACGATTTTGACTGTATAAATAGCAGGTTAAGGTGGAAAAAAAGAAACTTTATCTTTTCAGTTTTTACTAGCACGGCCCGATTCTGATTTTGTGGATCCTGGACAAAAAAACATTGAGGGCCCTCAAGACGTCCTGCATTGTAATAATTCCTCCCCCTGCCCCAAACAACATTTCACACTGTATTAAAAATGGATTATTTCTAAAGGTTCGAATAAAAACTACCCCCGGTGACTTCTCCCAGGTGAGCAAAATTAACACCAGATTCTTGAATAGTTAACACACAGCACAGAAACTACTTTTTGTAACATGATCTAGGGTCCCGAAACAGCAACGGCTTCACTGGCCGTATAGAAATTGTTCCATTTGTCCTTTTTCTCCCCTGTCAACTCCTTGATTGGTAGTACCTTAAAAAAAATGGCATTTTAACATTTCATGCTCCCTTTCACCGGTACAGTTAATTATCTCAAACATTAAATCCCCCAAATAATATTTTATTATGATTTTTTTCGTCGAAGGTAGTGAAAATTACATTTGCTCTGACAATAGTCTTGTGGAAGCACAACACGTACCAAAAAAAAAAAAAAAAACTCACATATAACGAAGAAATCGAAAATATGAACGCAGAGACGGGTTCTTCCTACTTCAGAAGCAGAACTCCGCCACAAAACTCCAACTTTGCTGAGTCAAATATCATTTGTTTTATAACCAGCATATCGGGGAATATTTTTTTATAGAGTTGTGACAGCAGAAATGTACATAGAGCTGAAGTTAGAATCAGAGGAGCCATGCACTGAAATTTTTGGGAGGGTGGACATTTTTTAATTTACCAAATAGAACTTCAAATTTCGAATTTTTATGATAATTTTTGACGAACAGAACTGCGAACTTTGCTAAATAAGGAAATTTTTGTAATGTCACAGTAACCATTCGAAACCTCCGATCGTGGCGTCCCTGGTTAGAGTTGGACTGGGAAGAACATTTAATTAGTCTAATCATCTGCAATGGCTGGTATGTTTGCTCCATTCCAACGACCTGCCTTCACACCATTTTTCCCGGACACTGGATGGCATGATTACAGACCAGCGCAAATTTCCTAGAAATGTTGTAGATGACGTGCGGCGATTTGCTTGTTAGTTTATATGAATTAGTGCTACTAAACGTTTGCGGAATGCTGACTGAAGACGTGAATCAGAAAAGTTATTCTGTTGGAAGTGGTTAATAGCGACAACAAAGGGGAATGAAGCATCAACTTTGCAATGTTAAACCCTGGTTGCCTGAATCATTCATTATTGGATAGCTACATTGAATTCAGTCAACCGTCTTTGCGGAAGCGACAAGGAACTGTCAGAGAATTAGAGAGTGCTCGGTAAGCGTATCATTTTTGCACAATCTCCAAAGTGTTTTACCATAAAAGTTCCCTGGCCAATTAAAGATGGAGCTCGGCACTTGCACTAGTTGCTTTGAAAGTTACGCTTTTTTAGCCCTAATCAGAAGAAGATCTTTGAACCTGTTACTCATCAGAATGCATACTTTGTTCTCCTGGATAACAGTATTCTACCGCTGATGGTGGACCATATGTCACACGTACGTGAGTTAGATCTGCAATTTTTACTAATAATAAAGCTGAAAGTCTCTGTCTGGATGCCTCTCTGTCTAGATGTTTCTCTGTCCGGATCTCTGTGAAGCGCATCGCGCCTAGACCGTTCGGCCGATTTTCATCAAATTTGGCAAAGTTAGTTTGTAGCATAAGGGTGTGCCCCTCGAAGCGATTTTTCGAAAATTCGATTTTGTTCTTTTTCTATTCCAATTTTAAGAACAAAAATATCATAAGATGGACGAGTAAATTACGAAATTATCATAACGTGGAACCGTAACATGGGCACAAGCCAATTGGCGAGATACGAAGTTATAACGTGGAACCGTAACATGGGCACAAGCCAATTGGCGAGATACGAAGTTATAACGTGGAACCGTAACATGGGTACAAGTCTATTGGCGAGAAAATTCACCATACATTATTTGTAAATTTACAGGCGAACCAAAAAAACTTTTAATGTTTCTATTACGGGCAAAGTCGTGCGGGTACCACTAGTTTGTAAATGTACAGGCGAACCAAAAGACCTTTTAATTTTCTACTATGAGCAAAACCGTGCGGGTACCACTAGTGAGTAATAAAGGAAGGCTATGCAGTGGACGACATCAGAAATGTATGGGTATTTAAACTTGAAGTGAGATCAAAATATTTTTCGATGTGACGCTCTGTAATGTATATTTACGAGAGAAAAACGAGGTTACGTCTAGAACTAAACGAGCCTACTTCCCGTATACCCATACCTACTTTCTAGATCTGATAAATATTCTCAAAAATAACTAAAATCGCAAATTGTTTCAGACATATTTTTAAAATATTTTAAGCCGATTTTTGGGAATAAAATATGCCTTACTCATCTAAAGAATTAGATGCGTAAAAAATAAATAAACGAACAAATCAAATAGCAGCACCTTTTAAACAAAGCAGCCAATACATTTTCCATTAAAAAAAATCTCTAATTGCTTTCAAAAAGAAAAAAAAAAGTTCATTAAACTAAATACATCATATCAAAAAAAAAAAAAAAGTTTGTTTTACTCTGTTTCTAAATAATAATTTTTTAAATGAATTAATGTACTTTCCAAAACAAATAAAAACAATAAAATGTCAACTTAAAAAAAAAAATTTCAATCTCAAGAAAAAAAAAGAAAAAAAATCGTCTGCACATATCTTAATGTTGAAACAGTAAGGACTTCGAGTTTATCCGCCGAGGGTGAAGGTAATTAATTCAAAAACTCGGAGTTGAAATCGGTCATTTCCCTTAGAGTACGCAGCATTACCAATGTTTACGGATTCGGAGTCAATCTCAATTTGGGTTATCCCAAATGTCGGGAGTCGGAGTCGAATATTCAAGAATCGGAGTCAGTCATTTTTCTTCCGTGTTTTTGTCAAATCTACGAAGAGTCGAAGTCGGGGAGTCAGAGTCGAAAATTTCGGACTTTTTTTAGTTTTTCCTTTAAAACTCCTAAAGGCACATTAAATTTCAAACTATTTAAGCTCAAGTGGCGTTCTGTACGACAAATAGTTTAGGAGATAGATACTTCAAAAATTGGCCATATTTGGCAAAAAAAAAAAATGTTTCGATCACATTCCACTCCAAATATGGACATGAATTCCGACCCTAATTGAAAAAAAAAAACTGGGCGTACTGTTACAGTGCATTTGATTGGCTTTCATTTAAGACAAAAACGAAGTCATTAAATTTAATAGTTCTTTTACAATTGCAAAACAGACAAATAATCGGAAAATTCGAGTTTTGTTGAAATGAGACAAACCACTTCTTAAGAATATATGGAAGATCCTATTCTAAAAAAGGGGGCATAGAATGATATAATTGACTCTAACGTGTGTTTATGTAATTTAGGTGTGCTGACAAAACACGGCGGTTATAGAAAACTTAAATATAGGTTAATGATTAACAGCTCTATGCAAGTAACGCGAACATTCCTTCCCCTACGTATCTATGCCCTTTACATTGATGAATTTTCCGCTGTATTTCATTTTTCGACTGGAAGTTATCTGCTGAGTTTGATTTTGAAAAGATAATATTTTTGAACAAAAGACTTTCAATGCAAAACACTTCCCATTAGAATAAGAGAGATATGGACAAAAGAAGAAGAAAAAAAATGATTTCATTAGGGTGAAACTGTATTTGTATGTTAGTTTTATCTTAAAAGTTAAATACACTTAATGTCTTGGTTTTTATGGTGTATTTGATGAATACGATCGTACTCCCGAAGTGAAAAAAGAAGGTAGTGATAGGTCGATTTTTTTCCATTTTACTGTATATTTTTTTTTTCATTTTTGTCGATTAGAATGGCAAAGTTGTTGTGATCAGTCTTTTCAAATGGCAGATTTCACAAAGCTGAGCAGCTATGATCAGTACTGCAACATACAGCGTAGTCCCATATATCCCTTCTTGCACTAAAATGAGAGAAATCTGAAAAGGACGGGTGAAACTGGATCGTATGTAGTAATTGGTGACGAACCAATCTCAAAATTTATGTTGTTCTTCGACCAACTCCGCTTTGAGGCATACTTCTCCTGTGCCAACCTTTTGTTTATTTGTCAGTACTTGCGATACGAATGAAATGAAGCTACTTTTTTGGTTGAAGACTACCAAAGACGGTTCACAGTTGCATTACATGCTGCTTTGAGCAATAGGTGGAACTGAATACTGTCGCAGAATATCGGAGAATGTCTCACTTCCATACCGAGCAACCAGCTCCATCTCTTCAACTACGACTAAAGCTTCGGGACTCGCTTAAGGAAGTTAAGCTATGATGGCCTGATCAACCTTATACCAGTTCGTTTGAAAAACACCGCACAGTATTGTTATTCTTAGTCAGACATTGGAAGAAGTGGTATCACATCCACTAACTGCGTGAAGAAAGAGTACGAATCTAAGAGGTATTTGATTTTTCCTTTGTTGAAAAACAAAATTATAATAAAACTGAATACAAATTAACTGGACTTTGGCACTTTTCTGGAAGAAAATATTTTGAATGTTTGAGACAAAAACAGCAAAATAAAAGTAGAACCACTTCCTCTTCATCATCGGTCACAATATGTTGAGATGTACTTTTTTCGACTGCGGTTCGGATAATGTTTCAATCAGTTTCTCTAGTTGTATTTTTCTTCAATGCCCTTAAGTCCCAACCTAGGAAGCAACTCGTCATTCAGGTGTCGTTTATTACACGATTCGGAAAAGCGTTTCTTAAGGAGCACTCTCATGTTGAGAAGACAAATAAATCATATTGCGCTAGCTCGCAGTCGTTCTGATGTATCCGAAGACAGTAAAAACGTCACAGTCATTTCAGTTCTCCAATAAAGTTAAACATGAACATAATTCATTAAACTCGCCGAAAAAGCACAGAACTGAATTGTTTAATATATTACTGCTATGGATTAGTTCTTTCAGGCTCTGCTTTAGTTTCATTAGAACCTGTTCATCATACAAGTATGCTCACAAACTAAGCAAAAATTTATTGATTCGTAAAACCGTGGATTTTCTTTTATAGTGTACATAAAAATTCTATGAATTCATTCCATTTTTCACATCTCATGTAAATAAAGGCGAGCATTTTTTGCGCAGAAATAGATACCTGCTTAGTGAAAAATGGAAGCATTTTGGTTAATGATTCTAGGTGCATCCCTATTTTCCATACCTTCTTCTTGAATGATTTTTCAATAAGTGTAAACATTCGATAATATTGCGCTTCAAGTGTACAGGGGGTACATTTTCCATTCTAGGTTTCCAGCTGAAGCTTTACATCTGATGTGATGAACCTGGACAGTTTCATTTGCTTTTGCAGAAAGAATGAGTGAACTTTCATTTTCACACATTTACTCATAGTTTCTCTGCTCGTCCGTCTTCAGATAATTGAATCTCATTACGAAATCGTCTGATACCAAAATTATTCTCTATTCAAAATAAAACTCAGTAGGTAACTTCTAGTCTCGTGCTGTCTTGAAATTATTTGGTGATGGCCTCTTAGATATAAGCCATGTTTTAAAGTTTTTGTCTCATAGAAAGTGTTTAAGCTATCAGAAGAAAAGGAAATCATATGCAGCAACTCGCAGCGAGAATATTTCTATTTTATTTTCAACAGAAACAATTTGATCCTGAAACATAATAATGCGTGACAAGGCGAACTCCTAAAAATGTATAAGATGTGAAGAGTTGCTTCACCTATCATACTCATTTGACATTGTACCACCTAATTTCCTTTTATTCTAATCTGAATGTGTAAAAAAAAAAAAAAAGAAAAAGAAAGAAAAACTGTCCAATATCAAAAATTTGACCTCCAGATTTTTTGCTCAAGGCCAGAATAATTTCCATTTATACGGATCTGAAATTATGTGCACTACACAAAAGCTTATTTATGCCGAGAGTAATACACTTGTTGATTAAAAAAAAAACTTTGAAAAGAAGAACGACGGTGTTTTCTGGTACCCCTAAAAAAACGCCGACCCATTTTAGAATTTTCCTTGTTGTCGTCTACTAAAAAATGAGGCTCTGCTATACATACAGCTTTTTAAGCTTCTGTAGAATAAAGGATATTAAACTATAGAATAAGAAGAGGTTTAAAGCATAAAATATTTAGAACGGAGCGTGTTGGAACGGTTAAGTTGGTGTTTTTTTTTTACTCGGGTAACTCTGTTACTATTTATATGTTGTGTCCTTAGTATTGCATTCCTGCTATATTCAACACCCTAAGTCTTCAATCTTTTCAGGCAGAAATATATTTAAATTTTTTAGCAATTTTATGCCTTTTTTATAATCTTAAAATATTACTATAAATTTGAAGTATCATACTAACTTATTCTGATGGTACGTTGTCATAATTCATGATAATCAGTTTTTTTTCACAGAAGACATTTTCATGTTGCCACAATTATGTTAGGCATTAAATTACCGATATTTTATTTTATTAAACCAATGATACCTTCGTACTTGCTAGTTCTATCTTAACCGGTGAAGGGAACCAGTACTATATAGTAGTATAAGATATTATAAAGTGCTTTGGAAAAAGTAGTATTTGGTCTACTCTTTCCATTTCATTTCTTCTTACTTAGCATGTTGTATTGAAATAATATTTGCTAATTTTAAATCAACTTGATTTAAATCAATTTATTTAAACCAGTTGTTTAAAAAAAGTGGAAAATCACGGATTAAAGTAAAAAGTTAAGTTTTAAAAGTAAAGAAAAAAATTTCAAGAAATATAAGTGCATTTCAAAGTGGAATTAAGTGATGTATATTTTTCACATCAATAACTAATTCGTCACTCAAAAATCGATTTATTATATAAGACAATTGCTTGTCTTCTTTTATGCTTTCATAATTATATTTATCACCATAGTTTTTTTGAGCAATCACATTGCTTATTGTTCTCACTTGACTGTTTTGAATTCCTACGATTTTATTTTCCCCCCGCCTCCCTCTGCAGCACCAAGGTCGACTGACCCCTCCTGATGCTGCTCCTCTAGCGAGCAAAGTCTCCAGGTTGCGTCCATAGCCTACACACACACACGCATACATACACACACCTACACACACGCTTACATACACACACACAATCATGTCTACACACACATACACACACATACACACACTCATGCCTGCACACAGACGCAAACACGCACTTCTACATACACACTCGAGATTGCGAATAACATAATTTGAATTCCAGATGTCAAAATCCAAATTCATTTTTAATGTTGTTTATTTTTTGTTAAATTTCACAACTTCATTTGCTTTATATGCTAAAAAATGCAAGCAGTTTATTTCCTGCTGTAACTTTCCCTTCTTTCTTTCAAAACTTAAATTAAGAAGGCCATAAAATTATTCCGAAAAATAGCAGAAAACACTTGATCAGATAATCTGATAGTTGGTATAATGAAAATAAAAAGACATGAGAATTAATAATATTTATTTCTTGCCATAATAAGAGAATAGCTTTATTAATTAAAGGATGCATACAATTGATCTTAGACACTGATTGACACCAAATCACTCATCGAAATGGAACGCTTAAGAATTTTATTCTTAAATATCTATACTACAATTTGATACTTTGACACTGATGGGATGGTACCTAACAAAAAGGAATGTTGATATACTTAGAATATTGCACAGAAAGAAAATCTATGAAGATCACTACAAACATGAAATTAACAATGCTTTCAACTTTTCACATCTATTTATTCATTATACATTTCAGGTACACTCTGAAAGAGCTTTACGCATTAAATTCTCTGTAAATACAATAATAGACAATATTTATTTTTGTTTAATACATTAATATTATATTATTTTTTTCAATAATAAAGTTTGTAAAGCCAAAACAACAACTCGAAAATATATTTGTGAATTTTACTTACTAAGAAAATTAGACTTTTCTTTACGTATGCTATATGCAATAATTGGTGAGGGGGGGGGGGTTGTCGTAAAGACTAATTTAACTGGGGAAAGGCAATGTGGCCGAAAACACGTTGTAAGTTTTGTGTCTTGTTGAATCCATTTTGGAGCTAATGGAAAAAAATATCTAAGGGGTTAGAAAGTTAACTTGCAAAGTTATTAAAAAGAATTGCTTCTGGGCACGAAGCACAAAATTAAGTGGTCAATGCAATTTTTAATTTGGTGTTTAACAATACTTTTATTAGAATAAAAGATATTAGTTGTTATTTAAACTATTAACACAAAGTTGAGTCAGTTTTATAGCAAATAAGAAGTATGCAAAGAATTTGTTATTTATGACGCATAAGACTTTTATTTTTCGAACCTAGATTAAACTAGCTAATGCTTATTAACTAAATAAATACATTTGAGCAGAAAAGTAAAAGAAAATATTGCTAAGTTAAAGCACAGAAATTTGCAGATAACTGCAGACACGTGTTTCAGGGTTTCAAGGAACTTCGATAGACGTGTTGGCAGTTCTCTGCAAATTTATGCAATTAAACTCTGTTCTATTTTCTTTTTCTTTTAGCAAAGACTTGTTAAAATGCTATTCTAAAAATTGAATGATATGCACTTTTTTTCCTTATTTTTACTATTTAAAACGTTTCGAAAACGAACGCATAATATGTTGTATTTTAAGACGAAGCAAACATAGCTAGAAACAACGGTAATGCAACATTGCAATGGTTTGCAAGCGTTTTGAGGTTCCCCCAATAACTATTTCCCAATGACGCATGAAATGAACCCTAAATGATATCCCTACTAGATTATTCCTCCCTTCTATGAAAAAAAAAAACTAATTTACTTTCGAACTGGGCACCTAATTAAAGGATACGAACATTTATTTATTTTTATTAAAACATATATAAAATAAAAATTGCTGTCAAAAAATGAGCAGTACCTTTTTTTTCAATTGTAACTCATAAGGTAAATCTAAATGCTGGAAAGGGACAATCCCGACAAAACACAGGGTATTTTTTTCATAAAACAAAATACCTTTATAAGTGAAAATTGAATTATAAAATTGTAGTTTATAACATAAGTTATAAACTCAAAACAATAGATACACCTAATATGATACGACGGATTTCCTTCGGAGATTTCTTTTTTCTTCAGTACGTTAAATTAATTTCTAACTAGCTTTTCTTTAAGACTGATAAGTCGAACTAATATCCTCGAACTGTCCCTACGTTATTACTTACGTAAAAAGAATAGGGACTTATGGGACATATTTAAGCATATTAAACATCATAACATATACACTGAATAAAGAGTTTCATTGTCAATTGTCAATTTCCATTTTGTCTTTTTTTTTTCGAAAACTTTTAAAATTATCAATCAGTGCATTATCTGAAAACAATCTGTAAAATTATTAAAAAAGATGCGTTGAAGCAATGTCAGCACATAATTTATAACATAAAGACCATAAAGACCAGTACTTTAGTAGAGTTTAATTTAAAACTATGTACACTTTTAATTCTCTCAATCCGGAAAAAAATAATTTTTTTCATCATAATAATTCTTTTCTTAGCAAACTGAATTAGCACTGTGATTCTTTTAAGCCTAACAAAATATTTAGCATTGCAGTAGTGTGCTTTAATAGTATTATATGTTGATAATTTTAAAATCATTTTATCATGCTTAATTTAAAATTTGCTACTACTATGAAACTTAATAATGTTGATGTGCAAAAATGCTCTTATTTCTAATTTAGCAAGTGATTTGTTTTTATGATTTTAAATCAGAATCTGTTGTTGAAAAAATCGTACAAAATTTAAGTAAATGTTTAAAATACGGCACGATTGTATCCAAACGTTTGTATATTAAAAATAGTTTTCAAATATTTTCCGTGCAAGAAAAAAAAAATAAATAAAAAACTTCTCTGCTATTTGGAGACTATTAAATGCTTGTTTTTATATGTATTTTCACTGGTAGAAACAGGCTTGGCAAAATGAAAATGTTGCATTATTGTCAAATTTATTATTCTGTATACCTCTGTCCTATGAAAAGTTTGATGAAGTCATAACTAAAGTAAAAATAAATTTAAAAAAAAGTAAGCATTTAAATAAGCGTTTTCTACAAATGTTGTAAATCAGATGCTTAAAAGTACCATTTTCTAAAGCATCTCAGTCACAAATAAAAAAAGGTCGATACAAATTAACCATCAATTAGATAGTCAGTACAACTTTTGAAAAATAGTTTGAGAACAAATCATTTCTATAAAAGATCCAAAATATTACACTACATCTTAAGTACACTTTCTCAAAAATAGTCCGATATTTATGTACCTAAAACGCACTTGTTAAAAAGATAATTTGTTTTCAAAGTTATAATTTGAAAAGAAGACTTTTTGATTCGTAAATGCTTTCTTGAAATATGAAAGACTTTTTAATTTTTTAAAAATATCATATACGTACTAAAGATGTTAAGTAACATCAAGTTCTATGCATATCAAACTGCAATTTGGTGTTTTACCATATTTTGGGGAGTTATAAATTATCATTCATTAAGTTGGAATTGCGTCACTGATTTGTTTTTACTCTTTTATCCTTTTCATCTAAATATCTACATATATTTATCTCAAAGAATTTTTTTTATCGGTCAGTAATGTGAAGGAAATGTAAGGAAGAAAATAGTTTAAAAAGAAGCAATTTTAATTAATTCTCCTGAATAAAATTAATATCTTAATTTCAAACTAATTAATTTAATCAACGCTTGAAAACATTTAATTTTGAAAATGCAAATTTAAAGGTGATTGTTTCGTTTTATTAAAAATATTTAATTACTGTCCTTTTTTGCATTAATAATCAAATGATATAACAACTCATTTTCTGTATGAAATAAATTTTTAAAAGTCTTCTTAAAAGTTCTTTTTTAATACTTAAATTTTGAACATTTGAGTTGAAATAATATCCAATTATAGGACAATGTTCAATTCAGCAAATGATGGAAACACTACAGTTACGCTAAATTGCAGTAATATGAAATATTTTAAATATTAAATGCATGTTGGTGTAGACATTTGCAACGTAAGCAAAATGACGAGTCTAATTTAGGAACAATAGATACATTAAAGGAACATAAACAAGACGAAATCACGAAATACGTTTACATATGTTTTACAAAACATATATCATCCGATGGTTTGACTAGAACATATTGTAAAGGCTGTTATTCTCCAAGAACATAAGTAGTGTACAAAACTCAGGGATGCTTTTAGAAGGTCCATATTTCGGAAGAGCCACACACAACACCAATCGAAGTATTTTCTTCACTTTCCCCACTTCTGGAAGAGACCAACCCTTTGGCATCTGCAGTTTGTACCCCATAAGTTGCATCGACACGAAGAATTGAAGCAACAGTCGCTGGGCCTGTGGTCGCAGCTACTACCCCGGCGAATGCAGCTCCTTCTGCAAAACAAAACCAGAATAATTATGGTTATAAAATACGAATGTGTGAAGAATAATGCTTAACTAGTTACAGTAAACTTAAGATTATTCGCGGAATAGGGTGGCAAGGGTAGGGAAATCGCGGACAACCAGTAAATTACGTAAAAAAGGTGTTAATGTAGACAAGACCCTAAAAAATAAATAGCACTTATATACATTCAAACTATTGATGAAACGAAAATAGTGTACAGTGCTGGCCAAATTATTAGACTAAAGAGTTTTTTTTTGTTTTTTGTACACTATTTGTACTAAAATACAATTTATTATACTGTTAAAGTACAGTACATACTGTACACTGATTATTACGTTATTTTAGCATAATTTAATGTTTTCAGGTGGCAACACTGTCTGCTTTGTTTATGTTCTGTGTTTATCTACCTACCAGGAACATAACCTCAATGAGCTTAAACAATTCACTAGTTCTTTTTATTAGTTACATTTAAAGTTAGTTTTAGGTAATTAGTGAGTATGTGTATGTGAGTATATATAATAGTGAGTATAAACAGTTTTTTACCTCCTTTTTTAAAAAGTTAAGAAATGGTGTAAACCTTGTGAAAAGTATGCCAAAAAGACTTAAAATGCTCATCAAGAAGAAGGGAATGCATACTTAATATTGAATAATTATTTCACTATTTGTTAATGTGTCTATAGTTACGTAATCAATAAAGAATTTGCTTTTAAAAAGGTCTTAATCTAATAATTTGGCCAGCACTGTATGTAAAAATGCATGTAGAAGCTAGAAATGGGGTGCTCATTATTGCAAACGGTTTGCACACATACAGCGAGCAAATTGTGCAACATATTAACAGCAGCAGATCAAGCGAGGTTACACAAAAAACGCAAAGGGGAGGGCTGAGGAATTTTTCCAAGAGTAGTCTGGTTACTCATTTACACACGTAAGTAGTGTAGATTTAAAAACAGTCAGTATGGTAGGGGTAGGTCTAAAAATCAGTAAGTGGTAAGCTTAAGCAGTAATTAGTGTAGAACTAAAAATCAGGTTTAAACTAGTCGGGTTCCGTTGACCTTAAAAGCTTTGATGTCATTGATTGGGAGCAGGAAAGAAAACAATAGGAATGTATAAAAATACATTTTGCACTGGTCAAATTAAAATGTGCACATTTATCCACACTCAAGTTAATCATTGTGTTTTTTTTTTTTTTTTTTGAAAATGTGAAAGGTCACAGATAAGCCTCGGCGAATAATCGGGAGTTTAAGGTAGAAAGGACAAAAATATCCTTTTAAAACTACTAATGTGTCTATGTAAGGTTATTTGAGTTTCTACTGTTCTTCCCCTTGCTTATTTAAAGATAAGCATGCTCAATTGTACACACACATCACAATCTTGATATCCACATTCATTTCGGTATTCTTCCTTTTCTGAAGTAGAAGAAACTTGCTTCTTCCCTATTGAAAATTTTCTCAACCCATATTACCCACACCCCCCCATTCTACCCATATCGCGCGTTTCTGCAACTTGATTTTCATACCTAATCGTATTTATTAATTGTATTTAGAATTAAATAAGTACTAAAATAACGAATTATTTTACGTTAAAAGAACTTGTCAACGTCCTAATAAACGTTAACGCACAAGAAATCCTAACTTATAAATTTATAATGTTAATATATATGAATGATGCAATCTGATTTCTGAAGTACTGTAAAAAAATGTCAAACCTAATAGAGACCAACACACCTATAACCTCTAATACTGCATCTTCGGCGAATTTCTGGTCATAACACTAATCATCAATTCTTAGACAATTCGTTTCGACATTTTCCGTAGATAGCCAATGCATGAAAAAAAAATACATAGGTGCCCCATATTAGAAAATAAATACACTTTCTTTGGGTGACTTTACCCTACTGAAAAAAAGCAATTATTTTGGTGTTGTTATAAACTTAGTCTTTTTGAGTCTAAATTTCTCCAAATCATCTTATCAACAACTCAATCTAACTATTTTTAACAATGTTTTTCTGGGCGGAATTTCTTAGTCCGTTAGTTATCTCTTGGTATTAGTATTATTAAAAAAAGGCTGTAAAGATCTTGTTTGTCATAAAACCCCAATTTTTCAACCCTCTTCCGTTAGTGACTTATAAAGAATCGTTTTATGTAGTGATAGCTACATTGAATATTCTAATTTTATTAATTCAAAACACAAACATTTACACTGTAAACACCAGTAAATAAAGGACAAAAAGTATCTTTATATGGTTCAAAGTCACAATTTGTTTCTGTGGTTTCTCTCCTGGCGACATGCAAGGAAAGAAAACTCCAAGAGCTGAAAGAAAATTATGATTTACATTCCTGGAAAGATATTCTTTACTGATTAAAGAACACTAAGCAAGCAAAGTCTTTTTTTTTTAATCTAAAAAAGCTAACAAAATATTATCTTACTATTTCTTTTTCACTAAACTATGAGTACGAGAAATAACTGAGGCGAAAGTTAAAGACGAAAAAATACCTTCAAATGGCAAGTTCTAAAATTAGAATGCAACTCAAACATAGTTGCAAAATTAGAATAGATTGAAACTATTGTTATAACGTAGTTGCGGAAATGAAATCCAAAAATCTTACGAATAAGAAAAGATTATTTTAAAAAAAGCTGTATAGAGTAAAAGCAGCGTAAATTTTGAAATAGAAAACTTTTTTGAAACTTTTCAACTTTTATTTCCTTTTTTTCAAGTTTATGTAGAAATTATGTCAATTGAGCTATGAATTCAATATATACAGAAAGGTCAGTCATTCGATATATGGAGTAAAATGAAAGAAAACTCAAGATCTACTACGACCCCAAAGACCAAAAAGAAGACAAACAAAAACAATGAAACCACTAGATATTTTTTAATTTTTTGATTCAAAACTTTGCCATTTTAGTAACACGCCCATAAAGGCTTTGGGGATAAAAATGCTTAGTAACCTTTTTTTTTTAAAGGAGTGTTTTGCTATGATTGATATTTATTTTTTAATTGCTCAATCTTAGAATAGCTCTAACTTTTGATGGTTACGAAACTTATTCTTTGGATGCCATAAAAACCTTAAACCAATTGAGATTTTTTAGTTGAGAACAACCACTCTGACGCAAGTTCAGTTCTTAGCAAAAAATAAAACTTAAAAGTTTCGTACAGATGTTAGTACAAATTTGATAAGCAGCTTGGAAGGAATACTTAAAGAAAAAATATTTACATACGCTTATGAATGTGTTATACAGTCTAACTCACTTATAACGAGCCCTGATTTAACGAGAACTCGGTTTTAACGAGAAAATTCAAAATTCTTGGTTGGTATACAATGTTAAGTCTATGGCGGAAAAACTCGCTTTTAAAGAGCAAACCTCGCTTAAAGGAAGCAATTTTTTTTCTGTTATATAAAATTTTTATTGAGTTCGAGCAAAATGAGAAATCTTAAATCTTTGAAACAAGTGATGACGGCATTAAAATAAATAAATAAATAAATAATATATATATATATATATATATATATATATATATATATATATATATATATATATATATATATATATATATATATTTTGCAGTTAGAGAAGCATTAAAAAATTACATAGTTTGTGAATGTCAATGTTATCACTTCCAAGATACTTGTTTCCGATTATATTGCAGCTCAAATCCAAATGAAAATATCAATGAAAGCGACGATGATAGTAAAAAATGTGAAGAATTTGAATCTGAACTACCATCAATATACACAATGTCTTTTGATATGCAGAAAAACTTCAACGAGTTTTTCGAAGCCAGGGGTCAAAATGACAATGGTATGGCTAATGAATATTCCTCGAAAGATATCAATAACTCAAGAAAAAGACAATAAGACAGTTCAAAGGAATTTACCAATTTTTTTGGCACTGTAGACGAATTTAAAACAAGCAAATATATAATTTTAAGGGTTTTTTTCTTCTCATAAACTTGTTTTTTTACGAGGACTTGGTTACAGCGAGCTAATTTCTCGGTCCCGTCGTGCTCGTTGTAAGCGAGTTCAACTGTAACACATTTGATCATGAGCAGAGTTTCTAAAACATAAACGCCGATCTAGAAAAAAATAGAAATGGAAACGTATTGTGCATCTGCTTAAAAGTAGTGTTGCAATTATCGATAAGATGAAAACTAAATGCTTTAGTGTAAAGAGGGAGATAAAAAATAAAATAAAAATAAAAATCGTTCAGTATTCTTCAAATGTTGATTTGTAATACTTCATTTATTAGTCATTACATATGCTTGTATAAAACGAGCAAACTTGAATAAAATATTAGCATTTACATTTGATTGTTCCATGTTCTGGTAAAACATTCCGTATTTTAATGTTAACACTTAATCAAAGTAATAAAAATAAAATCGGATTTCTTTAATTTTAAGCACCCGTATTTATTATTTAGAGGTCTGGATTGGGAATTTCTTCATTTAAAAATTAACTAGAACTGCGAAGCATGGTATTTACTTAAAATGTTTTAAAAATTGATATAATTAATTTCAATCCAAATCGACCCTAATGCGAACACATAACTGACATATTTAACTAGCACTGCATCGACTGGTTCTCAACCAATATCAGCTAACCTATAATCACAAAATATCTTTCATTAACGGAAAGAAACATAGCAGCAGAAACCATTTTAGAATCTTCTGTCTTCTTTACAATTTCTCTGCCAGCTGAGGTTAGAAAGATTGATATAATAACGCAAGCTGGAATGAACATATTTGACCATGAAAGAAGAGATACACTCACTGGCCAAAGTATTAGAAACGGAAGATCAGTTTTTTCTTGGACCACCTTTTGCACGGATAACTGCTCTGTTTCTTTTGGACATTGAGTCTAAGATCTGCTGTCGTTCATTTACAACAAGAGACTATCATACTTTGGCTCTGTGCAGTTTTTAAGATCTTGTAAATTAAAAGGAAGAGGAGAGTGCTGTCGAATGCGTCGTTCCACGATATCCCACACATTTTATGTGGAGTAAAGTGCTGGGTTGTGTGGTGGTTACGGAAGGTGTTAAGCGACTCGATTTTCAATATTTGTGGCACGATGTATAGTTTTGCATTATCATCCATGAAGTAACCGTCGCCATCAGGATAAAAATGCAACATTGCAGGGTGCACTTGATCTGTCAGTATATCTTGATTTTGCATGGCTGCTTGTTTACCCTCGAGGAAAACTAGGGCACCACTTCCATGGCAGCAGAACATGCTTCATGTCATGATACTCCCTCAAGCCCATTGTATATTGTATCTCTCAAAGGTTTCTAATTCTTTGTCCAGTGAGTGTATTTTCCGCTATAGCATATCTGCAATAAAAATGAAAGCGCCTATGTTCTATCCTAAGAAGCTTTTACAGATTAAGAAAAGGTAAAAAAAATAAATACTCCGTTGGGAAGTCGGATGAAGTTTTCGATACAGTCGCCCCTTTGATATGTTCTGAATTGTTTGACGTTGGTTTTGAAAATATTGCAAACTGAGATTCGTACAAGATATCCTAATACAATATCTGGTAGTTTAAAACCATTACTATTAATAGCAGCTTTGCAATACACAATGAATATAAAAAATGCAAAACATTTGACAAACTATATAGTTTGTCAAATGTTATAATTATTTCAAATAAATCCGGCGAAAACAGAAGTTTGTAAAAGCTTCCGTGTGCTCGTTGCAAATAAAGGTATTTTACCGCATAACTCCGATTTTCCATGGGAAATAGGTAAACAATTTCTATTTTTTAAACATTTTGCTAAAAACAAGACTGCAGCATCACCTAAAGCTTAAACGCAAATGCTGCAGTTCAAAAAGTTGTCCTACTAACTTTCGTTTATTTTCTGCCTATTTTGTTCCATCAATGACACCTTTTCTGCAATACACTTTATGAAAATTTGAAAAATCTTTTTTTTTCCGCGAACACAATATAATGACCAGCTTGCATATTCATTACTATTAGCTGAAAGAAATATTAAAGAATTGTCTTTAAACGTAAAGTAAAATCTTAAAACTTGTTTTTAAATCCCATAAAAGAGAGAGAGTTTTACTACTATTTTTTTTAATTAAAGTGACAGGTGGAATTATTATTAATTTTTTTAGAATGTTGCTGTTTCGATCATTAAAGTTTTTGGAGTTACTTCCAAATCATTGGTTTTTACTTTCTTTTAGGATTGCATATGTTATAAAGAGTTCCGTCCAGAATTAAACGAGCGCAGTTTTCCGTAAACCAATATCGACTTTCTTGTATCTGATCAATATTCTCAAAATTAGCTAAAATCGCAAATAATTTCGAACATTATTTTTAAACATTTTAACCTGATTTCTAGAAATAAAATATGTCTTGCACATCTGAAGAAAAAGATGCGTGAAAATAGAAAATGAATAAATAAAATAAAAGAACAAATTAAGTATTAGCACTTTTTAAACAAAGCAGCGAATACATTTTTATCCCTTAAAAAATCTTAATTCGCTTTCAAAAAGAAAAAAAAAAGAATGAAAAAAAAATAAGCTCATTGAAGTTCCTTTAATCGGAGGATTTAAAAATTCTCCTTTTTGGTTATTTTTTAAAAATTTGTTGGGGAATTTTGGATATTTTTTTTGTTCAAGTCCTATTATTAAACAAGCGTCACTTGATGTAACTTATATTTTCGATTTTACAGTGCAAAGCCGAGCGACGTAACTATTTCTATATAAATAAAACAAAGAAAATATCTGTGCGTGTTCATTCCATCGTATTGAAATCCACAGTTTACTTCGGATCTCGACCAAATTTGGCTGGGATGAACTTGGGCACCCGAGAAGGAGCGTGTGTGGAGGGAGGGCATTTCGAACGAAGAAAAAATACCGAACCGTTCGAATTTTAATTTTAGGACCTAAGTATGGTGTTTTTCTATAATATGAGAGAAAAAAATGCTCGCAAAAAGTAGAATAAAATGTGTATGGAAACCTCTTCTTTTTCTGCGTTCGATAAAATTTGTTTCAATGTTACAAGGTAATAATAGCATGAACTATAACTGTTTTTAACTACAGTCGAGCCCGCTTAATGAAATAGGCAATTTGCCACAAAAAACTATTCTAATACGAGGAATATTCCATTATCCGGGACAAAAATAACTCACATAAACGGTATAGAACAATGTATTTTTATTATAGTAAGCGGGATATTCTTTTATCCAATATTCCAATAAGCGGGCTCTACTGTAATCTCGCACTAAAATGTATGTGATCATTCAATTAGAAATTCTTTGTTGATTACTGTCATTGTTGAACAATGCTTTCCTCAAAATTTTAAGCATGAAGGAATTAATTGAGAAGAAAGATCTGTCATCATTTTTTTCTCTAACATAAGCGAATAAAGTTCTGGCTTTTGTTTTAAAACTTTACCTCTAATCGGGAGATTTAAAACTTTTCCTTTATAGTTATTTTTACGCAATCAGTTGGGGACATTAACCGTTAACTTTCTTCTGGAGAGCTAGAGAAGTAAAAAAATCAAAAGCAAGTTTTTTCAAGTTGGGGGACTAATGAGTGTACCCCTCTCCGCCCAATACTTCAAAAGTCATCAGCACGATTTTTGTCTGGTTTTTTTTTTCACATTGCTCTTTACTTACTTTTCGATGTATAACCACAGAACCACCCTCACTTGTATGAGCTCCTAACACGAAAATGCTATAAATTTCTTCTGAGGGGCTAGCAAGCAGCAAAGTTCAAAAACCCGAACATTTGAAGCAATTTGGAAGACTCATGCTTATATTTCATGCCTCTGGATATGGATATTTTCCTCTAGAATATTTTTAAAAAACGTCAAAACCATTTTTTTTTCGCTATAGGTTTGTTTTACAATTGAGGTAGTGAGAAGCAAAGGGATGCAAGTGGCAAAATTAAAAACTTGGAGATAACCAGTACAAATGGTAAGTGAACATCTCCTCTGTCTTGGGGCAAGAGATTGTACTAGTAGCCCTGGTAGGTGCGGCTGTACAGCATGATTTAGAAAAAAAATTCAATGAAAGCCTACCTAGGATCTGATCTTTAAACGCGTTTTACTCAGTTCTTGAGTATGTCCACTAAGATCCTTTGCTTCTCACTGTCTCATATGGTTTATAGGATTAGGTTTTATACTTAGTTGATTTTAAACTTGTTTTAGGGGAAATAATCCAATGAGTCTCCCAATTTGATTCTAATTTTCGTGCTTTTGAGCTTTACACCTCTCTAGCCCTTCAAAACATTGTTAAAGTCTAATATAATGTTTCTTTCCCCTCTAAAAAATACCTGCTGTGAAACTGTTAAAGTCCAAAAAAAAAAAAAAAAATCACACGGGGAGGTGGGCGTTACTTCTAAAAAATGGACGTGATGGGGGAAAGCGGTGGTCTTATTTGTATTCACGAGGCCATTTTACATAAGTATTAGCAAGAATTACGTCAGAAGCGTTTTGAGTTTTTTTTTTTCTTTTTCTTTTTTGCTTAGCAGTGTTGGAAAAAAAATCATTTTAGATGCTCCTCATGCCCATAAGGTTATTTTCGAAAAATAATAAAATATAGTCTTAGTAAACATGCGGAATATGATGGGTAGTATTAAATGGAGCCTAAATGAATTATTTTTCATATATTTTTTAAATAGTGCTTTTTGAGTAACCTAGCTTTAAAAACCGTAACTTTAAAAAATAATTCGTTCAGATTTGATTACCAAGATTGCATGTATCTAAAGGGTGCAATAAAATACGCTAAGAAACTACCTAAAATGCCATCTCTTTAGATCGATAGCCATCTCTTTATTATTATTATTTAAATTGAGAAAAAAAATATAGAACGAAAAAATGCAGTTTTTTCCCCCACAACAGTTTTTTTTCCTTAGCAGTATACCCCACTTATGTTCAAAAACTGTGTTCAAATTGTAAGATGGAAAGTATTTTTTTGTGGGAAAAAATTAATTCAAATATTTTAAATACTTTCAGACTTTTTGGCAGCTTATTCAAATAGACTGTAATGATAGAAAAACACCTTTTGTTGCAAAATTCCTTTGCGATATTTTATAAGCCCATTATTTATAACTACTCTAATTTCAAAAGAAAAAAAAAATCAGTTGATCGTTGTTTATTAGCGCATGACTGGGTTTTGATCTGGAGTCTTTCGGTGACCCCGCGCGTCCTAACGTTTGCCCAGGAAGCGCGCGTTCTGCCGGGTTAGTTATGCATTGCTGAAATATATTTTACTGATATACTCATCTAACAAATTAAAATTTCGATGCAGTTTGTGTCCTTAAGAGAATTAAAAAAAAAAAAAAAAGTGCAAAATATTTCTTTCTCGTAGTCAGGAATAGTGTTAAGGAAGCCATTTTTGTATCGTCTGTTAATGTGTAAGTCTAAAGTGGATGTATTTATTTGTTATATGCTGTACATTGAAATGTACAATTCAATGTGAAGCGTATTGTAATCATTTCTCATGAGTACTTCCCATTGTTTTTGTAAAACTTTTTAGAGTATAGAAATATACAGTTAGGCAGTAACATATTTTTTGTTAAGGAAACAAGAGGCCTAATTAAATATTCAAAAACAACGATAGAATTTATTCCAGTAAAAGAATTCTTCTATAAATCTCATGGGTGGAATCGCTAATGAGTTACTTCTAACAGGTAACATTCATGAGAAGGGAGTAACACTTATGATAAAAGAGGATCAAATAATAAGTAGATACATTATTATAAATTGTGTGTTACCTTTGACTCATACCTTTATCAAAAAGATACATTTCTTCACACTTTTATGTATAATAAATTCACTTTTATTAAAAATTTAAGAATGAACACTGACACACAAAGCTAATGTTTGCAAAAATGAATTTTGTGTGCGTAACTTAGGACAGACTAATTCTCAAGATAAGGTATTCAAGTAACTACATATTTTAGTGAAATTACAGCCAAAATTCTGCAATAAATAATTTAGTGAGTCCATCTTTCCTGAGCGTTACCTTCTGTCATGAGTGTTGCTATAACTAAAATTTAGCATTTGTTTTAATAAACTTTTTCTTCAATCTTTAAAAATTGGTTTCAATATTGAAATTTTTTAGCTATTCATGGTAATTGCAATGAAAACATTTAATGTTTAATGTCATATGTTTTTAACTTAAACTTTGCCCTTTATTTAGGAAACAAAGTAACACTCATGAGAAGTTTTTTTTTTTACAAATACTTAAATTTTCTTAAATAAATAAATATGTCCACTACCATTTTGACTGAAAACTATTTTTTTAAGATAGTTTAATCAAGATTTATAAAAGTAACACTCGTTGAGAAAAAAAGGGGACTTGTCGACGTTTTTTGGAATTTCTAAAATCTAAGAACATTAACTCACAAATAATTACCTGGTTAGAAAGCTGTAAATTTTAATAAGTATGAAGAGTCACCAACAGGAAATTTCATGCTACGCTCTCGCATATATGCTCCGTACTTAAACAAAAAATATATATACATAGCTAAAATTTTAAGCAATTGTCACTAAAAGAAACGTTTTTTCCTCTCTGGGATTTATTTTGTGCTAATTTAACTAGAACCACTTAAATGCTAATGATTTCTGAAATTAATTTATGTTTCAAAACATACAAGTTACTCGTGATAGAGTGCCTATGCCTTCTTACTTAGACCTGTTATCTATTATTGCCATATCTGAGGTTAAACATCCTACTAAAACAATGATGCGAATAAATTTCTTCCTCGGTCCAGAGATGCCTGGATTTAAAATTCTCGTTACGATTACTATTATTATCGCTGTTGTATGACGTTGAATTTTTGTACCAATGGGTTTTGTATTTAATCATTTAAAAACGAATTTACATGAAATTAATTGTTTTTTGCCCATAACGTATTTTCTAAAGAACAAATGTGGTCAAAAAAGGTATGGACCCTAGAAGATAGATCAACCCCTATCTATACTAATATTATAAGGTTGTAGAGTTTGTTTGTTTGAACGCTGTAATCTTATGAACTACTGTTAAATTGAAAATATTTTTTTGTGTTGAATAGTTCATTTAGGGAGGGAGGTTATAGGTTTTTTTTTAACCAGATTGACCAAAATATTTGTAATTGCGAATTAAAGGTTTAATTAATTGTTTAGTTCTATAAATTAAAAATAGATGGCGGGATAAGTTTAGTTCTACGAATTCCTAATAGATGGCGGGATAAGTTAACTCTTTGAGAGGACGCTGGCCGGCAGTATCGATAGCTGTAAGGACCCATGCCTATGCTACGCTGTTGTGATCAGCGAACATATTTTTGAATGCGTTTTTTTTTCCGATTTTTTTTGCAGATACATTATTTGATTTTGTAGTTTTTTCTATTGGGTTTTGTTTTCCTTATTTCTTCAACGTTTGTTTTAGTTCTCATGGTTGAAGATAGTTACTTATCTGAGTAAGTAATTTGATTTGCGTATCATTCAATTGTGACTGTTCTTTATAGCGTTTTTGTTACAGCATTGTTATTTGGCGGAAAACTTTAAATTGCAGGGGGAAAAATCGCTTCACTCGCTAAAGGGCAGGGTTAAGGTAGCGTGGTTACTTGGCCGTTACGCAATGAACTATGTACTTAAAGGACTATTTTGAGTTTTACAGCTACTGTTAATATTTTTATGTGTTTTGACGAATAGTTTTAAATTTTAAAAAGACTTTAATAGGTCTTTTGAAAAGGTGTATACGCATTTTAGTTGAAGAAAAATGATAATTTCACATCAAAACGGGGGGGGGGGGAGGGGGGCGTGGATTTTCTTTGTTCAACGAACTTTCTTTAACTTCTTAACACGGGCATCGCCGTACGGGCTCTGCTAGTACATTTATAAAAAAAAATTTAAAAAACGATTCACTAGGTAAGACGTTATGAGTGGACAAAAAAAAAAAAAAAAAAAAAAAAAAAAAAAAAACCGCACGTAATGAACTGATAACCGCCTTTTTTTATAGCTAGTTAAAAAAAGTATTACCTTTTATTTAAAAAACAAATGGAATTAAAGTTTCCTTGATGACGTATAGGGATTCAAATACCGGTATTCGGTATTTTTAAACGCTGCCGGATTTCATAAATTTGTACAAAAAATGTATTACTTATCTAAACGTACTGTGAACAAATATAAAATGAAGTAACAAATGTCATAAGAAAAAATCAATAATACGAAGAAACGTAATGCATCTATTGAATTGTCTCTAAGCCTGGAACTCATTTTAGTGTTAAACTTTCCTGCAGTTGAAAATACTCTTAATTCACACAGGTCGGTGGTACTGTTAACAACCTTATCTAATTGTCTGGAAGTCCTTCATCTACAAATAATCACGCTTTCTTGCGTGTTATTTTTGAATAAACCGTTTTTTTTTTTTGTGTGTTTATTTTGTATTGTGTGCATTTAATTATTATTTTTTAAAAAGTCATGGTTAGTTGTCATTTCTTTCTGAGATACTATTCTTTTCCAATATTAACATTAATTTTTTATATACAAGAAAGGTTTGTGTTTGCTTTTTATTAGCCCTTTGGCTTAAAATTTACGATAAACTGACCTAAATATTATCTTGTTAGTTTCTCTTATTCGTTTTTGCACGTAGAAAGATAAATTGCTAGACAGGACAACAAACCAATACTGGTGAAAATAAACTACACATTTTTATGCTAACAGGAAAAGTTTTTGTCAAAATTTAGCAGTTAAAACAAATAGTTAAAAAAGAAACAATAAAGTATTACTGCAACTGATGGTGGGAATGGGTTGTTCATAAGACAAAACAATTGCATTCAAAATTACACTCGAATTTAACATTCACAAAAGGGAAAAGGATTGGTCGGGGAAATGGAGAAAATGAAAACATAGTGCACAAACGCGCGCGAAAATGCGATTCACCTCAACATTTAGTAATGACATTATCATATTGCAATATTTTCGCTACTTTTGTTTAATGATATTTTATTAGTTCATGCTTTTGAATCTAAATTTTTAAATCAGTAGATTGACTTTTGTTCTGTATTATGAAAAAAAAGTACATTTGAAACGTTAGTAGATATTTAATAAGATAAATTGAAAATTCTTCTTTTGAAACTATTTACTATTTATAACTATTTACTGTCCAAATGAATGAATGTCTTACAATACTGAATTATTTCAAGTGTTTCTACTTTAAAACTACTTTAGACTTACTAGAGCAGAGGTTTAAATTTAACTGCATATTAAAAAAAAAAGATAAAACAGAATATTCAATTTGAAGTTTCAAAAAAAAAAAAAAAAAAAAAAAAAAGAAAAAAAAAGTGAAACCGAAAATGTTTTCAAACTCACAAATCTAAAATGCACAAACTGCAGCATAGCGACACCGCAAGGTTACGAACAAGGTAATACTGAGTTTAAACTTATGCCCTTTGAAGCTTATAGCCAGTATGAGAATAAATAAAAAATGGCTCAAATTCTGATACTTTCTAAATTTCGTTATTTTCATAACCATCTTAGCCAATATGTGGTGACTTTTACGACATTATTTTAAATCTTTAAAAAAACTGTAGATTTTTTTTTCTTTCAAGTTGCCACATACATCTGATAACGAAGTTATGAAGATTATAAATTTATATCTTTTACGTATGTACAGTAGTACTTATTCCTTTAAACAATTATATTTTAACTCATTTTAAATCCTTGTATTATATATTTTATCATAATGTTTCTCTTTTATGATGTCTAATTTTCTGAACATTAGGAAACGTTTCTTGGACGAACTGCTTATAGTATTGCTGTGCTGCAACTGGCAATACAAACTGGTCATTTGTAGGCAGTCCTTTAACATCAGTATTTTTCATTGAGCAAATAAAATGCAACTCATTAGTCCATTAATACATTTTGAAATTTTTATTTTATTCAACTGGTTTTTATAAGTTTATACTCCACCAGCCTACGAAATTACAAGAATCATAAATTGGTATCTATCGTGCATGCTCAGTAAAAATGTAATTTCTTTAAATACTCACATTTTATCAAATTTTTAGTATTTTTATTTCAAATTTCAGTTTATCTTGATATTTTTAAGTACTTTTATTATACTTGGCATGATTGTCGCGGAGAAATCTGAGGCCTGGTTTTGGTTATATCTCTGCAGCTAGACCAATTAGAGACTTTGGGATTTTACTATATGATTTGCCTTATCATAAAGTACAACTGAGCGCTGAAAAATTAAAATTCTAGAATAAAATTCTTATTTCAGTTAGGTTGGAATACAGCAAATTTCATGTAATTTCCCTTTCAAATGTTTAAATATAAAACTCATTGTTACAAATATTTTGCTTCCTTGCAACAGTAACGTTAAAAGCAATCATAATGAAAATTTTGAATCGAGGCTTCTCTGAAGCAGCCATGAAATTAGCAAGCATACATCCTAGAGAGGAACAAGGATTAAATTTTAGTGCCAAGTGCTTCAAGTTTTAGCCACGTATATAGGTTTTTTCCCCTTTAGTACCGAGCATTTATATGAAAAAATAAGGGAAGTTTCGTGAGGGTAAAATTATTCTCTTTCTGAAATACATTTACACTAAAAAGGATAAAATAAAAGATTTTTTTTTTAAATACTAAGTATTTTTCATAATGCATTTATATGGACAAAATAACTTTTCTGGGTCAGAAAGGACAATTTAAAAATTCCTGTAGTTTTCGAAAATTCCAAGAAAATGACACCACAAACGAAGAAAAGTGCGGTTCCATTCATTTCAAATGAAACTTTCCCAATAAGAATAATATGCGTGTTTCAACACTCCAAGTTATGTTATAAAGCTAGATAATGATAAGAAATTCTCTTCATGACTTGAGCCGTACTTTTCTGCGTTTGTGGTGTCATTTTCTTGGAATTTTCGTAAACTACAGAAATTTTTAAATTGTCCTTTCTGACCCAGAAAAGTTATTTTTTGAGTACATTATGAAAAGTGCTTAGTATTTTTTAAAAAACATTCTGTTATTTTATGTTTTTTGTGATATGGTTTCTCATATTTCAGCACAATAATGTTCATGCAAGCAGTCTAGTTTTCTAAAAATTATTTATTTTCTATAAAATTGCCATTTTATTTTAAGACAGGAAATGCTTATATACTTTTAATAAAATAATTTTTATTTTCTAAATAATGCATAAAATAACTGTACTTTCTAAGTAAAACTACTTTGTGGAATTTGTAGCTTAAAGTTTTACGTTTGAGCATGATGAAAGAAACATTTTTGCTCCTAATGTTTGATGTAGGTTTTTTAAATGTTCCTTAGGTGTTCTCAACATGTTCGTAAATAAATTATTTTTAAGTGCATTTGAATATTTTTGGCTACAAACAAAATCATTATATTGTGCTACTGTTACTAAAAAATCACTGATAAAAAAAAAAGGCTCTCCCGACCTACCTTCTTTTGCTAGTTCAGCAGAACTCTAAATCAACCAACTGATTTTTTTTTAATTTACGTACTTGGAGAAAATGAATGACAGTGATACTTACTTACATTAAATCGAACAAATGTCATAAGAGGATGCCCGTAGATGTTACACTTTTTAAAATCATATTCCAACCCCTTCCTCCTTGTCATAACCATTTCAAATCTTCTACTATTTTACATGAAAATTTAATTATAAAAATGTATTTGTATGACGTCACACTTCTTGTAGCTCCTTATCTCCCTTTTGTTACAAATTGTCACATTTTCAGGAACCCGCTCCTCTCAAAGCGTGACATCATTTGTAGAGGACCCCTAAGAGCTTGCGTCCGTACAAATGTCATATTTTTGTGTGTGATGTGTGTGAAGTATCATGAAATTCCAACACTCATATTTGGCTACTAAGATCACGTTTATCTTTCACAACTGACACAATAACTTTGAAAGTTTTTTTTTGTTACGAATCGATCTTTTGTCTAGAACTACATCATATTATATCTGTCATAAATATTGAAACCATTTTTTTTCTAACCTTAATCACAATGTCTGAAATAGAAACTCATTACTAAAGGTAGAATTTACTAATCATGTGGGCTAAAATTTCACTAAATAACATCCTTTGGCGTAATTTATTATTTCGGGCAATTGAAACAAATCTTAGAAAAGGCTCGATACGGTTGAGCTTATACGTCGTTCAAAAAGTCAAAAGTAAGTCGGATGATTTTTTTTTTCTCGGATTAGAAATCGGTTGGATAGAAAACAAAAAAGAAAGAAGGTATAATTAGTTTCTAATACATATTGATAAAACATACTCGAGCTTTTGAAAGATAATTTCAAATTAAAAAAATATGTTAACTACGTTCTTACTAATGACCTTTAGCATCCTAAAATTGCTACACAAAAAATCAGTTGGAACACATATGCTTTACAAAAACATACTCAAAATTAAATTAAAAACAAGAAAAATCATCTTACGTAATTAAAAACTGAGCTTATGTACCTACGTATGTATGTATGTCCGAATTACTTCTCCCGAACGCCAGTGAACTGACCATCAAACCAGGTATCAATGGATTCGTAATCTTCCTGTCTTCATGTTTGGTTGTTAAACATAATCCTCTGATAATGATTAGCGGAGACACCAATTAAAAACAATTAATTTTATGACACTTAGATTTGATATAAAATCCCTATTTTTCGAAGGTTTTCTTCCGTTTAAATTATTATTCAGTGCTTCATCTCAACTTTTCGTGACGATGCTTTTATTAAAATTCATTGAGAAGAAAGATCTGTTGCCATTTTTTTTTTTTTTTTTGAATGTGAACAAATAAAATTCTGTTTTTTGTTTTAAAGGCTTTTCCTGTAATTGCGGGATTTAAAACATCACCTTTTTGGTTATTTTTCCGCAATCTGTCGCAAACTTATACGGATTTTTTTTTTTTTTTTTTTTGGCTTAAACTTGATTGTTGAACATGCGTAACTTGACGAACTTTTATTTTCAAGGTGGACCGTGCGAAGCCGGATGACGTTAGTATTAAATACATGTCGAAAGCTTTTAAGTGGAGTTTTTAAAATTAACGTGGGTTTAACTGCAGTAACTACTAAAATTCCACCCTGAGTATGTAATCACAGGCGCGTCGGTTAATTAAAAAATATGCTATAGATGATCTGCATAGAGTAAAATATAGTGTAATAAGCAGTGAAAATAAAATATCCAATAACACTCGTTAGTAAAACTAAAATTTCGTTACTACAATATCCATTTTTGCAAAATGCTAAACACAACAAATCCTGAAATAATATTTGGACGGTATAGAAGATAATAACAAATAATTGCTTTTTCCCTTTTATGTAATGTTAATGAATTACTGAAAGAATGGAAAGCAACAACTGAAGATCAGAAAAAAAATACTGGAAATATAAATTTGTTTGTGTTAGTAGTAAGAGAATATCTAACTGAATGTGTTGCAAAAGGGATAAACCATAGAAGCAAGTCCCAAGGCATTAAAAAAAAGCTTTTAGTCTAATAAAGCATAATGAATATAAAAAAAATATTATCTAAACTTGCTTTAAAGTGAAAAAACAAATAATTTCTAATGTGTATGCAACGTAATTTGGATTGAAAATTACTTTCTTAGGAAAGAGTACGATGAGTGTGTGCGAGGGGGGGGGGGGGCAAGGGTGCGTACGAACCAAAAACATATTACTTAAAGGAGAAAGATTTATTTACGCTTTTTACTTGCTTTTGCAAAAAAGGAAGTATTGTATTCGCAAAAAAAATTTCACATAAAAATCGGCATCGATTTCCATTTTGCTCACCCACGAATAAATGTTGATTTTTTTTTTTCGACTCTACCACACGTGCATATATACCTAACAGCGTATAGACGCCCGAGATATCCACTTTGACGATTCCCGTGTCAATTACAACGAGTTTTCTTGTGACGTCTGTATGTATGTATATGCGAGTGTGCGTATGTATGTCGCATAACTCACAAGAGCGTTATGCCCTAGAAAGTTGAAATTTGCTACATAGATTCCTACTGGGATCTAGTTGTGCACCTCCCTTTTCGGTTGCATTCGGATGTTCCAAGGGGGTTCTTTTACACCTTTTTTTCGGAAGGGGGGGGGGAATCATTGTTAATTTTAATGCAAACTCAAGTGGTGTTATAATTTGGCAAATTTGGTGATAGATCGCCAAGCCTTTGGTTCCTATGCTTTGTCGCCAACTTGATGGCAAAATTGGCGTTTTTAAATTTTTATTTTTAAATCTGGTTTCAGTTTGGCCACTATTGGCGATTTTTAGAGATTTGAATATTGAATGAGAATAAAATTGCCAATATTGCGAAACTTAATCTGTATAAAACGCTTTTTTTTGCTTTGGTTCGCAACAAGCTTGGGGTGAAAATATTTAAAGTGTTTCTTAATTCACTCCAAGTCCAAGGCACTATTGTCATTAAGTTAGCGTAAAAGGAAGTTATGTGATGCACACATCAGCTCGTTTTTTTTTTTCAAATAACTATGCCACATTTTTGGGCATAATGGACCATTTTTTAATTTGTAAAATTAATGTAAAATTGATTTTTTGCGAGTGCTTGATAATTTCAGATTTCTTTAAAAACTTTTAATTAGAACGATAAATTTTAGTTACGTTTTTAGATTTTTCAATGTGAGTGCATTTTTCAATGTGAGTACATTTTACGAAATTTTTGATACATTTATCAAGAAAAAAAGTAACAAAAAAAATTCTATTTTAATAAAAAAATCAACTATTTTGGGATACAAATGTTTTAGTGGGGATTTTTTCATTACAAACAGGACTGCTATTTTTTATTACATTTGAATTTCTTCTACGAGTATCAGATGTTGTTTATGTTGTCTATAAGCGATGTTACTGGAAGTAGATTTTTCATTTGTGAGTCTCTGTTTTACAATATGACAATGTTTGGACTATATACTTAGTTAATAGTGGTTCTATTGAGCTTGATTGCTTAAAGTGACAGTATTTCAGGTACTTGATTTATTAAGTAGGCATTTTTATTACTGTTGCTTAAGTTTCTTTGTAATATTCCAAAAACAACATGCTGAAATTAAGGAAATACAGAAATAATCCAATATAAGATGAAACGTTTCATGCAAATCGTGGTCAGTAAGAAACAGAAAGATGTAATTATAAGAGCTAAAATGAAGAAAGTAGAAAAGACTCAAGCATAAGAGAAAAAGATAGAAAATATATAGAAAGAATATGAAAGGACAAAATGTCAATAAAAAAAATAAATAAATAGTAATTCTCTAAACAAAAATGAAAAATACATAATAAAGTCAATAGTTCAGATATCTTCAACTTTTGCCCTGAAGAACCCTAGGTTTTCCGTAAACTTGGACATGTGTTCCGCAAATTTTCATGTTCTGCCTAATTAAAGTTTGAAAATGTTCTTAAAATATTAATTTTTATAAAACATCGAAATCTTGAAAGTGATTTGTATATAAAATTAATGTAAATAAATATTTCGTGCATAAAAGAAACTTATTAACCATTAGTAAAAATTCTTTGCAAAAAAAAAAAAAAAAAAAAACTATACCACAGTTTTAAGTTATTAAATATGTACAAATTATTTTTCTATATTTTGAAATATTGTTCCCTTTGTTTACTATGAATGGAATTTGTTTTGGAAAAAAATGTGCATTAGTTTATTAAGATGCTCAGGAAGCAATATTAATTATGTAAATTTGAGTCAATAAAGCCTTTATGCAACATATTTTTAAAATCTTTTACCAGGAGATTCCTTTAAGAAAACCATTAACGCAAATAATTAACGCATTAACGCCATTAACGCATTCATCTCTGAACCGTAAAAGGGTAAATAATACCCTTGCTCTGAGGCAAAGTAAGATTTACCTAACGAACCAGTTAAACTAATGATTATTAATCTGATGACGATGTATAATCAAAGTGATAGTTTTTGTAGCTAACATTTTATATTATCTACGTCCTACATTATATACGTTTTAAATATTTTTATTCGTAAAATTAAGTAATTTCAACCCATGTTTAGCGCTATAAAAAATACTACTAATAGAGCTGTTGTGATATTCAAAAATAAGATTTCAAACAGAAACCTTCTTCATCACGAATAAAAAACAATCCAAAATATGAACAGTGAAAAATAATTTTTTAACTTCCGAAATTTATATCACATATTCATAAGATATATGTCCTTTTTTCAAATATACTCTATTTACAAAACAAACGGTGAAGTTTTTTTTTTTTTTTTTTTGCTGAAATCTGTGAGGAAGAAAGTTGGGTGCATTTTTTCAGATTGAATCTCTGTGGACTGAACCAATCTTAAATAAAGATAAAATAACTAGATACACTCAAAACCGGTTTTGTGTAGTCTTTTTTATTGCCTTTTGTTTTCATTTTTTGTGCGGTAAATGAACATTTTAATCAAATTGAGACTCAATCGACGAAATTATTTATAAAATGAGTGCTAGGTAGTATCTTCAAGTGACGACAGAAGCACCCCGGTGTGTGGTCACAGCCCCCCCCCCCCCCAATTTCCTTATTCGAGGAATTTTTTCCGACTATTTGGCAAAATTATCATCACTTGGTTTGTTTTGATTTCGTTTACAGAAGCAATTCCTAGTTATTTCGTAAGTTTTCGGGTTATTTTCTACGTGACTTTTTTTATGCGGTTCCTATCCACTGCATGAAAAAATAGTTTTTAAATGTGGTACGAAAACAATTTTTTACAGCTACTTGTGTAGTTTCAAGCGATTTTTTTACGCGGTCCCTATCCACAACACAAAAACAAATTTGGGTCTACTAAGCCAATATATTGGCAGGAAAAATAAGTTTATCACTAAAGTCAAAATGTATAAGACTTTGTAAGAACTAAAAATTCTCAGTGCTTACATAATTATTTCGTAACTATACTTTAACATTAATAAATATAAAATGCATCTTAAATCTTCAATTGAGTTCGGAAAAAGATATTCAACTGCTGAAAAATCCCTCCAAATCAGTCCCTTCACCAGCGCGGTGTTGAGTTTTATTTTTATGAATAACACGTTTTTTTTTATTAAGGTGACATTTTTTACTAAGCTGAAACAGAAAAGTTTTAAATCGTTAAAAAAAAAAATAGTTTTAAGAACTTCTGACAAAGAGGTGCAATATTGACAATAGAGGGAAATTTTAGAGCTGTAAAGTTGTCCCTTAGTAAACGTTATTTCACATTTGTTTGCATTTTTTTCAAAAAAATTCTTGAATAAATTTTCATTTGAGAATAAAATTAACAAGGATTACGGAATTTATTAAAAATAGAAACGCTAAATAACCGTGATATTTTAAAGTATAATTGAGGCTGAGAAGCAAAGGGATGTAAGTGGTAAAATAAAAAAATTTAGAGATAACTAGTACAAATGATAGGTGAACCTCCCCTCTTTCTAGAGGCTACATAAAGTTATTTTTGCCCCGGTAGGTTCTGTTTTACAGCACTATTTAGAAAAAAAAAATCAAAGAAAGCATCTTTAACCGCGTTTTACTCAAAATTTGAAAATGTCAACTTACATCCCTTTGCTTCTCACTGCTTCAATTTGGGGGGGGGGAATGTTCCCTCCATAACAAAAGATTTGTTGTTGTTGGTACCATTTAGAGGTTTTTATAATTACTCCATAGGGTTTTTAAATATTTACTACTTTTATATATTTTTCATTTCTCTTTATATATTTTTTAAAAATATCCCCATGATGCAAACTCGGATTAAGAAGAAAGAGAAAAAAAAATCGAACCCATGAAACTTTGGTACTCTTAAATTCAAATCATACAAGCGTATATTTTTAGGTTTCAAAGAAAAGCTTATTTCTAAAAAAAGGAATTAAATCGGAGCTTAGAAACTTAATGAAAATAGTTCCTGGAAATGTGCTGTCAAAGGTAATTTCCTGGAAATCTTCGAGTTTGTTAATTAAATGTGATGCATTACAACATCTAGCTCGGAGCTAGACAATTGCTTTAAAGCCCAGGGTTTCAAATCGCATTTAGGTAACTTGTAGAAGCAAAGGAAAACATATGAGGCAATATTTACGAATAAGTTTTTTTTTCTTTGGTGCTAGTGTTACTCCTGATTAATTTTACTAGTGATTTAACTCAGTCAGTGCCAAATTAAGAAATTTCGAAAAATAACTTTCAGCATCATATCGAATTTTTTTGATAGTTATTGCAAAACTTTAAACTAAGAGGGTTTTCGTACATGAGTCATTACATGTGACTAACGGGATATTTTGAGTAGTTTTTTCAGTAGATTTTGTTTCATAAATATAAATAAAAGAAGCCATAAGTTTTATTTCTGATGGCAACAGTTAGTATTTGCTATAAGAATTCCGTAAAACATTAAAAGTTATTGTTTTTTATGAAATAATTGTAGAATATGTAAAAAAATGTCCGTGACGGAATGAGACTCGTATGAGCACTGTTCCATGCATTTTGTTGCGTATAGTTTAATTATCCTGCTCAAAATAATTAACTGTTTATGTTCTACATAGTTATTATGATAAATCTTTACTGTTACCATCAAAAATAAAACATCTAGCTTGTTTTATTTGTAATTATGAACCAGAATCTGCCTACAAATCTACTTCCAATGTCTCGTTCCGTAGCATGGAATAAGCCATATACAGGGAAATCCATTTTAACCTGAAAGACCTTTATTTTCGCAACCGTTCGTCCTAGATAAATACTTCCAATTGCAAAAATGTTCAATATCAGTTACAGAGTTAAGATATTGTAAGTTTGAAGCAAAAATTAAAAATGAGTCAAAAAATACAAAATTTAACTTTTCATACGGGCCCCAGGTCCCCAAACTAAAATTTAGAGAAATAATCTCCATAGAAAACTATTAATGACACTAGAAAGTTGGCATCTGTGCGACCAAAACTTAATTAGATATTCCATTCTAAGGGACCATGAGATTGGAACTTATCGCTTTTTCAGAAGAATGCCATGTCGTCAAAGTACGAAAAACAAGGTATTCATATTATTCATTGTTATTCAAAAATAAATGCAAATGGTATGCCTTGATACGCAAAAACACACAAAAAACCTCGAACAATTTGAAAAACTAAACTCTATGCGCACATATAATTTGAAACACTTGTTATCTGCTATATATACCTCCAAATGCATTATTGACGGCGAGTAAAAAGGGGTGTAAGTCACAGAACGCTGCGTTTCATATCTAGGTGAATACTGGTCGCATTAATTTCAAACTTTTTGTGTTGGAATTATTTTTCAATGGAGATTATTTCCATAAACATAAGTTAGGGGACCTGGGGCACGTATAAAAATTAAAATTTGTACTTTTTTTTTGGCTTATTTTTATATTCACTTCAAACTTTCAATATCTTAATTCTGCATCTGATTTTGAACATTTTTGCAATTGGAAGTATACATCTAGTACTAACGGTTTCGGAAATAAAGGTCTTACAAGTGAAAACGGAACACCCTGTATATAGATATATGTATTTTAGCAAATATACTTCTGCCCAAAAATCTCAATCAAACAATTTAATACGATGATATTTATTTATTTTACTTCTGAAATTAGAAAACTTGAAGTTTGACTGGTTTCTTTAATAAGTGGTTCAATTATTGAAATTAGCATAAATTAGTTTTTGGAGTAAATATTTCTATTTTTCTTATAAATATGCTTGGAATCTATGTGGAACGTATATTTTGTGTTCAAATACCTTTTGTTTATAACATGCAGATGGCCTTCTGTTGAAAAAAGAATCATGTCTTTGTAAAATATAAAACTACTGAGCCTTTTAATGATACAAACTAGATCAATAAAATAAAAGTAAATGATGAATATTTTTAATTCGTTCAAAGAAACATGCTTTAATGTTTTCAGTAAAATTTAAATTTTAAGAAATTCCATTTTTTGTGTATTTGAAATAAAACAAAAGCTTATACCAATAATATGCTCCGGTATATTCGTATCATTAGCTGTTGAACAGTTATTGCAAAGAAGATCTGAATTCGATTAATCTGTAATCTTTACAGACTCTTAATCAGCACTGCAAGCATTATTATAAAATTGCCACTAAGATTCACAAAGAGTTTTGGGATGCAGATCTTTAATACAAGATTTTTCTCACAAGATATTCTTCCAGAGGCTTTCGGTGCATTGCGACATGCTGACCTTCTTGTTAATAAAGGAGCCCTCGTCGCAGAAGGTCTAATAAAATTTAAAAATTTCATTTCATTGAAGCTATTTACCAACAAGACATTTAAATATAATTTTAAACAGAGTGATCTGAAGATATCAAGGGGCAAGTCCTGGGCAGTAGAGATCCTAGATACGAAGAGATTGGACAACGGCGCGCCACTCTGCGCCATGTTTAGTCCAAGTGTTGTCAGCTCGAAATGCTGCGCTGTGTGAATTTCTAGCCTTCCCTGGGAATATAGGACATGAAATCTTTAAAAAACAGATTGATTTTTTTCCCTCGTATTTTTATTAAACGGAGTGAGCATCAAGTCTGGCAACCCGACGCCAATTATTTCGTATCGTCATAGCGCTTGCAAAGAAAATTTTTTGTCTCAAAAATTTGTTCATAAAGATAGAAAACACACGGATATTTGATGTACATTTCATTTCATAATGTCATATGTACCTTCCATTTTTTTATTTGTGACAGAAGATGCATTACGGTCTACGGGGAGTGAGCATCTTTGGACATAAGATGGCCGCTATGTTATGATCTCTACTGAGCAGTTGTGAACGAGAAAGCTTCTTGTGTCCCGGAAGCCCCCAGAGAAGCGGCTGTAGATAACTTCAGGCTGCTAACTGGGCATGACTATCTGCGGTCACATCTTCACAAAATTGGAATTACTGACCCTCACCAATGTACTCATGTGATTCCGGCCCGGCTATGACCGCGGAACATTTGGATATGTGCGCTGCACTTAGTGGTTTTGGATTTTTTGTCGAAAAGTATTGGAGCGTACGTGCACTAATGGCAGAAGTGCTACTGTTAGTGCGTGAAATTTGCAAAATAAATATATAGATACAATATATATTTTAGAAAAAGCATACGATAAAACGTGAAAGATTATTTTATGCATAATAGAACAAAAAACATGATAGAATAGATTCGATATAAAATATGGCAGGCCAATGAAACAAACTTCAGTTTTACGATAAATTTCTGCAAATGAAAATTTTTTCTATTTATGTATGCTTTATTTCTTTTAAGTATTTTCGTTCAGTCAAACTGTTAAGATAATTTTGTAATAGTGTTTGTTGTGCTGTTTTTCCAAACGTTTTCAAATAATAATAAGCTTGTAAAAATAAATATGCTTAAAAACTTTATGCTAGTAACCTTTACATAAGACAGTTGAAAACACATGATTAAGTGATCAATAAATGCAGTAGACACGTTTATAAGGTGCAGGAAGGTGTAATAAGGTTTGCTTGTTTTAACCGAGTGTAAAAGAATGGGTTTGGGAAAAAATCAGAAAAACTCAAGTTCACGAACTTATATTTCTTTTTAATTTTTTAAAAATAATTTCTGTACAGTTAGAATGAAGTTAGTAAATTTCTTTGGAACTATCCTAAAAAGCATTTTTTTTTGCGTTAATGTTTTCCGGAAAATACTTACGGCCGGAAAAATATCATCATTTGCATATATGATTTGAGTTTTTTTTTTTGACGATTATCGTTGGTAGAATGATATTGAAGGGACAAATGCCGACTAATATTGTGCAATATTTTTGGGGGTGTTTGCGGTGTTTTACTTTTCATCGTATTCATAATTTTTCCATTGCGTTTTGTTTGCAATTCAGCTAAAGGCATCTCGTAAAAGAAACCACGAAACAAAAAATGCCTTTATCTTACTTTTCCAACTAGGACTCATCACTAACATTGACCTTATTTCTGAATATTAGTAACATATATTTTCTAGTGGTACATAGAATAAGTCGGAAAGGTGAAAGTCATTAGAAATTTTGTGATTTACAAAATAGTGCTCGCTATAACCGGACCACTCGTTAAAAACGAGTTATACATTCATAGACTTAAGATTGTATCAACCATGTCTACTTTTTTTGCTAAAATCGGGTTTTTATAATGCGGGTTTGGGTTATCATAAGCGAGTTCGACTGTACGTACGTTTTACCCGTCTTTTATGACTGTGAAGAAACGGTGAAAAATGAAGAAAATGTAATATGTGGAGATGTTTCTTTCACCGTTACCATTTATTAACTTGTAATTTGTTTTATGAGAGTTAAATATTACTGAGCAAAACACCAGAATGTTTTGAAAGGAAAACCGTTGGATTACTTCCCAAATTTCGTTTGCGATTGAAATATGGCAATTTTTGCACCACGAAAGATTTTTTAAAGTGGTAAAATAGCTTCAAAACATAAATTTATGCCAAAATAAAAAAAATTCTGAAAACTTAGAAATTTTAATTATCAGTTTAGTAAGATACTCAAACATTGCACTTTTATTCAATAAAAAATGCTGTCAAAAAAGTTTACTAATTTATTTTTTTTTCCAATGCAGATAAAATGAAAATGAAAAACTTCTTAATTAACTCATTAAAATATTTCGGTATGAATTCTTCTTTACGTTTGATAAGAGAAAATTTATTAAAAATCGATCTAAATTAAATCTTCCTTATCTAATCATTTGAAGTTTAATAATTTACTTAAAATATTCCAGGAACGAAAACAAGTGCAAAGAACTTCACCATTAATGAAAAAGAGATTAGAAGAACAAATAAAAATTAAGTTCTATTTTGCATGAACAAAAAAATAAAATTAAAAAATTAATTTGAATTTTGACATCTTGAATTCAAATTATGTTTCTCGCAATCACGAGTGTGTGTATGTAGGCGTGTGTGTTTGTGTGTGGGGGTATGTGTTTGTGTGCACGGGTTATGTGTATGTGTGTGTAGGCATGTGTGTTTGTGTCTGTGTGGGAGGGGTATGTGTATGTGTGTGTAGGCATATGTGTTTGTGTCTGTGTGCAGGCATGAATGTGTGGGTAGTTGTGTGTATGTGTGTGTACGTTTTTGTGTGTGTATGTGTTTGTGTGCGTGTGTGTGTGTAGTTGTGTATGTATGCGCGTGTGTGTAGGACATGGATGCAACCTGGAAACGGCTATCGCTAGAGGTGCAGCATCGTGAGGAGCCCGTCGACGGTGGTGGTGCGGAGGGTGGCGGTGGGAAAAATCAAAGGAACGTCAAAAATATTCAAGTGAGAACAATAAGCAATCGTGATTGCTCAAAAAAAAAAAAAAAAAAACCCGCAGATGATAATTTGTAGTGGCAAAGATGCAGTTTGTCTTTACATCATCAACAGTGTGGTTTCTATGAGCTACGCAACGGCGATGGACAGTAGGGTGGATCGAAAAAAACGAAATTTTGAATCTTAATTTGGAATGTCTGCCAAAAGCTGTGCATGTGTAAGTACAAAACACATGTAAAATATTATCAAGTTTGAACACTTCTTTGAGGGTCCTACCAAGGCTTGAATTTCTCCAAAAATAGAAAAAAAGGTCAATTTTCCAAAAATTTATATGAAAATACTAGTGCTTAAAATTTTTGTTGTAATACGGTTAAAATGCTTCCTTTGAACACTCTTTTCATGTATCTTCCCAATTATTTACAGTCTTTGCACCATTACGTTCGCACATAAGCCGTTAAGTTTCGCGAAATTAACCAAAAACTGATTTTTTAAAGCTTTTTTGCACATTGCAATATTTTTTCTTTTAAAGTCAAGTTTTCTTTTTTACAACGCCTGTACAGAATGCAATTTTAAACGGAAGAGAATTTAAACTTTATGACATTAACAGCCCAGAATCCAATAAAACGAAATGACTGTATTTCGAGTTCCATTCTACCTTTTCCATCTGCCGAGTCACATGTATTAAGTATAAATGTATTATTCATTTTACATTAGAATTAAACTATCAAAATGGTTTAGTTGTATTAACTAAAAAAACATAGAGAGAAGTGCATTGGTTACAAAGAATGTATATTTACTTACACACAGTCGCTCTGACAGATAAACATCAATATTTCACAAAATGAGGGACTTGGAAAGTATCAGTTAGTTAAAGCCACATAAAATAGTCAGTTCGTCACATCCATTCATGAAACCTCTTTGAAATCATTTTTTGATTCAAACGATTACATGATATTTCGAGGTTTTATTTTTGCCCATATGAAGCCATCTTTTGCCGATTGACTAATCACAAACAAAGAAGCTTCTGTCACCATATTAGCACAGCGTTCCATCACCTGCGTGTGACAGGGGAACTAAACGAACGCAAAATCGGCGTTGGTGTTTTCAATCTATTGTTGAAGACTTTCATTAGATATGCCAGCTAAAATAGGAGAGGGGTGGCAGTTATTGCACATTCTTGCCGGTTGATAACATCATAGTAATCTGATGCATTAAAGTTAATCTTTGAATTATAGAATTTTCTTATTTCTTCATGAACAGAAGCCACTTGTCTGTCCTTCAAAATCTTCGCAAACCCAGTTCTCTCACGTACTTTCGTTCATCAGTGATCACTGTTGAGAGAATTTTTTCTGGATGGCAAAAATAGGCATTTCGTTGAATGACAGGATCAATATTTTTAACAGATTTTCACTTACGTAACGAGATGCTGTAAAAACACTGATGAGGAACAGCAAAGTTTTGTTTCAATTTCAGAAGAAGAAAAATTTTCAACGGCTCTACTCCCGCCATCAGACTCATCAACATCTTTTGGTGTTGATGCCACTTCAAAAGTGGAACAAATGAGGCTCTCTCTGCCAACGCTATCAACAGTGTACTACCAGTACAGCATTTCTGACAGATATGCGATGTGCTGCAGCAATTGCTTCAGAAACATTACAGGATTTTGGTTCTGTGTCAAATAATTATCGCTCTAAAGTCGTTGATAGGAATAAAATTCTAACACAGCGACAGAAGTGTCGCAAAATCACAGACGAAGTAATTGCTTCTCTTCAAAATCTGCAAACTAGAAGTGAAAGGGTTTGAAAAGTACATTTTTCGATAGCAGAAAAGACAAAACTATGACAAAAAGAAATGCTTGGAGACACATACCATAGAAGAACCATAAGCGAGGAATCCATGGTTGAAAAATCAAATTCTCTTTATTTGGGTCATGTGACGCCAATTTCTGGGACGGGGAAACATGTCGCGACAGCAATGTGATTTTTGAACCGAAAATTTGTTTACGCCTTAAGGATCTTTTAGTTTTTGGCTGTGATGGCATGGCCACGAATACCAGAAAAAAGAACGGTGCAATTGCGGCCATAGAGAATAAAATTGGACACCCTGTTCCATGATTAATCTGCGAACTGCATGCGAGTAGCCTTTGCGTCACCTGTTCACCTTACTTGATGGTGAAACTTCTGGTCCATGTGAATTTTGCAGAACCAATAGGTAAATTGCTAGACAGGTGCGACAATTTACTACTGGTTTAGTTTGAAGCAATTACGCTCCTTGTCCTAGGTGATGAGCTGTTAATGTAATGAAGAATAATTTCATTTCCATTTAAAACTGCATTTTGCACAGTCATTGCAAAAAGAAAAAAAAAAGGACTTTAAAAGAAAAAAATATTGCGATGTACAAAAAATGCTTTAAAAAAGTCAGTTTTTGGAAATTTCATGAAATTTTACGCGTGCTAACTTGTGTGCGAACCTAATATTACAAAGAATGTAAATAATTTTGAAGATACATGAAAAGCGTGTTAAAAGAAAACATTTTAATGGTATTAGAACAAAAATTTTGAACCTTATTATTTTTATAAAAATTTTGGAAAATTGACCTTTTTTTCCTATTTTTGGAGAAATTCAAGATTTGGTAGGACCCTCATGGAGTTGTTCAAACTTAATAATATTTTACATGTGTATTCATCTTACACATGCACAGCTTTTGGTGGGTATTCCAAATTAAGATTCGAAATTTAATTTTTTTCGATCCACCCTAATGGACAGCATGGCTCGCTTTTTTAGACCACAAAGCAAAAAAGAAAAAAAAAATCAAATGCAGAACTTATTTAGCGATTTTGATAGCTTGAAAATGTTATAATGCTTTAAAATAAGCTTTAACACCAGGTAAGAAGGCTGCGTCTTCAATCACGTCTGGGTCACCAATTATTGCCGCAAACTTGAGCATATTGATAATGATTCAGAAAAAAATGTGAAGAAATCCGTTTTATTTTTCTCGCATTGAGAATTTATTTTGTAAACATCATTTTGCGCGCGTTAATTCTACTTAAAATAAAATTAATTAGTTAAAATTGTTACTTAAACCTTTTTTTCCTACGAACGCTTATAAAGAATACCATGTATTCCCACGAAAGTAATTACAGCTGAAATAAAATTTTAATCATTTTTAAACAATTAATGCTGCAAACAATAAATTTAACTCTGTTCCTCATTCCCGCCTAAACATTTCCTTAAAACGTATAACACCAGTTTGTATAATACAAGTTTAGAAGTTATTTTGGAAAAACAAGTAAAAGGATCAATTGTATTCCATTATAGTTCCAGTCTTGTTGTCAATTTACACAAAACGTGTTAAAGAAATAGTATTTTGAACTTGGCGTTAGAAAAGCATTTCATCACTCTGAATCCACTTAAGAGATTAATTATTTTATTCATACTTTTTAATTTGTTGCTGTGAGTTTTGAAATAAAAATAATTAATCTACCTCGAAACATTGTAGTACACATATTATGTAGTACACATATTGTGCACATATTATGACTAATAACATAATAATGATATATTAAAGCTCCTATCATAATGGTTTTTGAAAAGGTAAAAATTTAAGCGTTGTTTTACCTTTAAAAAAAAAACCGTGCTGCAGTACGGTGGGTGGCCAAATTATTAGGACACTTCTCAAATTCTCTTAGTTTCAAGTTTAGGCTCATTTCTTGAAGAAATAAACCACTAAGCACATTTGTTTCATTCTAAATTGCTAATGGTATCATTATTATTGTTTTTTAGAAGTGGCAACACTACCAGTCTCCGTCATTTCGCAAATATTTGAGGTTATTTCCGTCTCTAATGAGAAAGTCGTGATGAGTTGTCGTGAGGTTATATTAAGTATCCTAGAGATATTTCTTCGAAATTTAGGTGTCTGCTATAGTTAATACGTAATTAACACTAATTGATAAAGCAATGTTACTACAGTTTGCGATTAAATTTCAATATTTGATTTCTATTGTTGTTTGATATTGTCAAAACTTTTTTAAGAATGGACAAGGCTTCAAGCATGTCTCCTAGAAAGTGTTAAGAAATACAAGCATTACTAATTCCCTCCACACATACCCAAAGAGTTATTGCAAGTATAACAGGTGTTTTAGGTCAATAGTTGGACATATCAAAAGTAAAATTGCCCAAAACATTCCACTGGAAGTGGATCACTTAGAAAAATGTGGTAGAAAACACATCATCAATGCTCGTACCGGCCACAGATAGTAATATTTCCCTTAAAAATTGCAAAAGGAGTGTAGTCGGCCTTACTTTATGAAGGAACAGGGCATTGAAGTTTCCACTAGGACTATCTAGAGGTGATTAGTCGAAGAGTAAAAAAAAACCACACCGCACCGAAGCTGAAAAAAAGCTTATACAGTGGGCAAAAAAAAAAAAAAAAAAAAAGAAAGTTGAGGACTGGAATCGTGTAAGTATGATTTGTAAGTAGTGCTATTAAGAAATAATGTTATTATTTTGATTAGTTTAGTGTTTTATAGGCACGCTTTTTCGACGAGTCCACTTTAGCATTTTGGTCGAAAAAAATTTCTTTTACCAGTGCTCCCCAGGTGGCGTGTGACGCCACCTGAGGGAGTATTCTATCAAGAATGTTTTTAGAGAGTGTTAAATATCCGAATAAACACACACCCCTGATTTTACGGTTGGTACAAGGAGCAGTGATGGGTTTCCTGTCACATTTGTCTACGCGATCTGCTTTCAGTGACTTGTTTTGGTCAATTTTTAGCATTTTTAGTGTCTACTGTAGCCTACTCCGATTCCAAACAAATCCTCTATATTACAACCTGGCTGACATGCCTTCTCGTTCGCCTTGTAGCCAAGAACCGAATGTGTTAAGTACTTGCGCGGTCTGGTGATTAGTGTACGATCTGGTTAGTAATTTCCTACTCCAGGGGCAGTGTTATGATCTCTCCCGCTGGCAATTTATGTCGGACACTAACCGTTGAAAATTTAAATTTTCATCTCTTCAACCATTACGAACTTAATTTCCGAGGTATCACATTGCATAAGCACCACGCCATTTAACGTCGAATAATCAGTTTTAGTTTCGCTACACTATAGCAAGCTTTTCAATCTTAAGCAAAAAAATATTTAAAAACATATTTCTTCAAAAATCTCAACGTCACTTTAGGCAGAACTATCTATACTCTTTTTCCCCCTATTCTGATAATTCATTAAACACTTTTGTAAGGTTACGGTTAGAAAGTTAAAAAATATATTTCCTGTTGTCTTCCTAAGTTTAGGGAGATTATGTACAACGTTGCACTAAATTTGTGAAACAGTTTAATGCACTTGCTTTGTTTCGTTTTTATAGATAAATTAGATGATGCAGGGGAAATGTTTCAAGCTAGCATTTTTGTTTAGTTTTTGAAGCAGGAATATGTATGTACGATTATAATATGAATATAGTAATTTTAAAACATGGAAAAAACATTGTAAAGTAAGAGATCTGAAGTAAATCAAAATATTCGTACGAAAAAATGTAAAACAAATCGAGATATATTGCCGCTTTTTGTTACTTCCTTTTACAAAAAAGGAAGTAGTGTATTCGCGAAAAAAATTTCACTTAAAAATTGGCCTTAATTTCCATTTTGCTCAGCCCCAAATGAATGTTGAGTTTTTTTCGACCTGACCACACGAATATATATACCTAAGAACGTATAGACGCCCGAAATATCCATTTTGACGTTTCCCAAGTTAATAACAACGAGTTTTCTCGCGACGTCTGTATGTATGTATGTGCGGAGGTGCGTATGTGCATATGTATATCGCATAACTCAAGAACGGTATGTGCCAGACAGTTGAAATTTGTTACGTAGACTCCTAATGATGTCTAGTTGTGCACCTCCCTTTTTGGTTGCATTCGGGTGTTTCTAAAGGGGTCTTTTGCACCTTTTGGGGAGGGGGGAATTCATTGTTAATTTCGATCTAAACTCAAGTGGTGTTATAATTTGGAGGACACTTGGCGATTTATTGCCAGTCATTTGATCGCCAAGTTTTGTCGCCAACCTGGCGATTTTTATTTATTTATTTTTTTTAATCTGGTTTCAATGTGGCCATTGTTGTGGATATTTAGAGAGTTAACTCTTGAATCACATTGAAATTGAAATAATGGGGAAATAACTTTAAATAGGTGCAAAAGGAAGAGTCATGTGATGCACACATCAGCTCGTTGTAAAAGATATTCAATACATTAAATATATATATTTTTTTTCAGTTTTAAGTGACTCTCACTTTTTGACGAAACGCCAGACCTTCGATAAAATATTCCTTATACAATAGCAACGTAAATTTCTCAATATTAGTTTGAATCATGATACTTAAGTTTTCTTGATACATAAAAAAAATCAAAACTTATCACTTTTTATTAAGAAGTCCCTGAAAACGTTAAAAACATAAAGACGTTCTTATCTTAAGTATAAATAATGCTTTCAAAAAATTTTTAGTGACATAAACACGGCAATTTAAAACAAGCAGAGTAAAAGTATCATAACTACAAATAAACCAATGCAGGGAAATTATACTGTAGTAAAATTAAGAACAATAATAGATAAACATGTAGATGCAATATGTAAGAGTGCAGTTGAAGCAAAATGATCACTTACTTCTTTGTGGACATGAGGTATCTGGCAAAATTTTCATAGTAAGCTGGCTCCTGATAGCTGTCCAGAGAACTGTCTGCTAAGGAGAAACCCATATATGCAATCACAAATTAGACCTTACTTCTACTAGTGCAAAAAGACTAACACATTGCATACAAGTAACAACTGAATTATTTAGTGAAAACATGAATCAATGTTTAGCACTTAATAATATTGGTGTTTGCGGTGTAGCTAGTTAGACCGCTTCAGAAATTTAAGCCAATCGCGAATGCATGACATACAGATTCATATAATCTACAAAATATAAAATGGCTGCGGTGTTTTATGGAAAATTACTTGAAAAAAATACTTTTAAAAATCTGTATCCCAAGTAATTTTTATAAATAAATAAATACCTTTTTTTCGTTATTTTTAAATTATAATAGAGGGTTCCTTTTTTTTAATACAAAAAACAAGTATTACGAAGGAATTGCGAATAAATATCTAGCGTGAAAAGATGCTCTAAAACGACTAACAGAGCAATTAGCAGTCAAAAACTTTCGTTTTTCCCTACCACAGAAATATTTATTCAGAACAGTATTTTGGTGCACTTTCTTACATAAGCAATATTCATTTATGATACTGTTTTGCTACGCTTATGAAAATTAACAATATTTATTTTCAAACATAATTTTCCACAATACAACTATTTTAAATTAGCAAGATTTATTTATCACTAGCCTGCGTGCCCGGCGTTGCACGGGCTACTTAAAAAATGAAAGAGATGTCCAATTGATGGTTTTGTATTGGGCAGTTCTCAAAAGGTGGGAACAAAGACAGACTTCAACTTTGAAGCTTCAACACCAAATAACTTTCATTTTAATTAACTCTAAAAATTTTGAGGTAAATTATAATGCTGTATAGAGACAAGAATTGACATAAATTATGGAAAAAAAGCTCTTCAAATGCCCTTAAAAAAATATTTTCTTTGCTAAAAGGCACAATTTTGGACATACCAAAACGTTAACTGAGCAAATGTACCATTAAAAAAATTTTTTTTTTAATTATTTCCATACGTTTCAAAAAAAATTAAAGGTATGAATCTTACACTGAATAACTTTTTGTTAATATTTTACACAGATAACAAAAATAAAGATAGATTATTTACTTTGTAAACGATTTTAAAAAAACGTAACTTTGAAATTTGATGTATGTCCAAAAGTTGCGATCTTTAAAATGCTATTATTTGAGAACTAAGTATATGATGTTTTCGTTTTAAAGGTATTTATCGATCCTCAGAATCATTTTTTAATTGTTTAAAAGTGTTTTCATAAGCTTTTATGCAGTATCTTAGAAGAAAAATGATTTTTCTTAAACATACATGTGAGATGTCCAAATGGCGTTACGATCTTGATGCCGATAATTCTGTCCGTTTATTCATAATTTTTGATGATCCACTGTCTTCTAACCTCAATAAAAAAGGTTATTATAATGTTATCTTCTTTAATCCATTGGTATTTTGCATAATTAATACGTTACACATTGAACAATGCATAAATTACAGTAGTAACATGGCTTTCTATGATCGAACGAAAGCCATTTTGCGCTAACATCGCCAAGCAAACTTCCGCTGGCGACATTGGCGACAACACAGTATACGATACGCTCAAGGTTACCAGAGGGGGATTCCAGTTTTGGCGACGTTATCACCTGCGCTAGCAATTTTTTTCCCCGCCGCTTTTATTATTTTAGAATTTTTTTTTTCTTTCTTTTAAACATAATTTAACGATCTCGAAATAGAAATACGAATTTCTTTTTTCAATAATTTTTTTAGACATCGTTTTAATTCTTATGACATTAGAAAAAATATTCGTTATTAAAACTGATGTCATTTTTTACATTCTTTCTTAAAGCATATTTTGTTTACTTTTCCTTTAAAAATATATATGTCGTATTTATTTGTTTCTATTTTTATTCTTTATTTGTCCCAATAATTCAAACTACAAGTTTGTATAATTATTTCCATGAAGCTTTTTTCTACCTTTCATCAACTTCTTCAAAATCATTCCAAAACTTTATTATATGTAAAGAGCAGTATGTATAGCCATTCAAGTACTTCATTAATATCCTCTTTATCATTAAATTGCAAAATTCAAAAAGTAGTAAATAAAATTTTCATTGGAAAAGTTAAAAATCAGATTAACAGTTGTCAAAAATGGTGAAACTTACATTATGATGATGTCCAAAATCCGTTACCTACATGACAACAATGTCCAAAATCTGTTAGCTACAGATTGCTGATTTAATTTGCTAATTAACAATTTTTACAAATACCTGCTGTCTTTTCATGTTCATATATTGTGTTCTAGGTATGCATACTATAGAATAAAAGAAAAATTGATATCAAATTCGAAAATTTTTGAAATTGCTCAAAGTTAACTTTTTTGTTCCCACCTTTTGAGAACTGCCCTATTACTCTGACATCACTTTCTAATGCGCTAAGAAGTAAATAAATACGCGTAATGCAAGGTTTGTAAAACACCAGTAGAGCATATTTTTGTCAAAATTCTCATTAACGTTAATCATAGTTATCAATGATACAAGTTATGAGTATTTTCAATTAGCACAAAAGATGAAAATATATGCATTATCAACTATAATGTCTGGTCACTTTAAACTGAATTAAATCTGATAGACTATATCTGAAATATTTATGTACAATTACGATCATCTTTTTACATAAAATGACACACACATTTTGATTGATTATGTGAAACTAAAGCACCAAGACTAAATAAATACCAATAAGCATTAATTAAGTACAAAGTCATCAGATTCCAAGATAGCTTTAGTTAAAATCCTTAAAAACAATTTTTTTGTTCAACTCTCTTTCACTTAAAGAAATCCAAACAATCTTAATTTAACATGTTCTTTTAACGATACAAACTGTATTTCAAAAATAGAAACAGGAAAGAAAAAGAAAGTTATTGCAATTCGAAAACTCACCCATGTAACGGGAAAAAGTTCAACAAAATAAACATAATTAGTCGCACATCCTAAATGTATCAAAATATGAGGCCGGTGAATGATAAACTTACACTACAATCAATAAACATAGCTAAAGAAACAACTTTTATATGAGGAAAAGAGTTAAGAACGTTGAATGTAAAAAATAAAAAAAAAGGACAGACGATAAAATAAAGGCTATATCCGAATAGAGCAACCAATTTTAAACTAATTTGAAATGAAATTCTGGATGGAAACGTTGTTTTAAGATTTGGACAGCAGCCAAAAAAATCTCTTTTAAAACAATTATTAGAATTTTATTTGCTCATACGCAAAATGGCAACAGGAAAGAAATAAAAATTCCTGAATAACGTTATGTTAATTAACGTTTTAATTAATATCTCCGCTAATTAAAGTCGTACAATTACGAGATTGGTTCTATTGTTTTCTTTGGAAAATTTCGAATTGATCGGTATCTCGTTCGACTCTCGATTCGCAGCGGTTCTCGAGGAGATCGATCTTCAGACAGACAGACAGACGGACGCGAACAGATTTTAATATTATAGTGGATAACATCTTATTACTCTTATTAAAATAACAATATTAAAACTTAGAAAATGTTTTTTTTTTAAATAAACGTATCAAAATGTGAATATAGATCCAAAAAATGAGGGTAACAATCTGTTTTCTTTTTTACCGAAGATATACAAGAAAAAAAAACAAAGGGAAATTACAAGGCATACTTTTCACTAAACTAAAAAGTTGCAGAACACGTGCAAACAGAGAATCTTCTCATAGTCCATAGTTGACCAGAGTCCCAGTGAACATCAAAACAAATATCTAACTGAAACAATGAACTGTCCCGTTTGTAATGCGATGCGCAAATAACTTTTGTGAATAGGTTCGGTAAACAGGAACATGATCTTCACAAAGAAGGGGTAAGCACTAGGTAATGCGTTGACTAAATAATGGAATGCGTGTAAATATATCCGATGCTTATGTGGTGAAATCATAAGAAAATACACCATATAATTTTTTTTTATTGTTTTCAATCTGTTACACTTAAATATTTTTGTTGAATTTGTAAGTTCAATATTTTGTTGCCTTATAGTTTCAATTTCATTTGTTTGAGTCGTTTTTCTAAGAAACTTTAATAAAGTTCAAAAAAAAAATATTCCTGATAGTTTTCTTTTTGATCTATAGCACAAAAATTTAGTAAGTGGAAGAAACCCCAAGTAGCATTGTAAAGTTTTTTATGCAAAAAAATAACTATCAGATGGTGTTTCATTATGTGAAGAATCAAAAACGTTCTGGAAATATGGATTCATGTTTATAAACAAATCATTATATAATATTTAAACTCTACTATTATCTGTCAGATACTGTGACTAACTTTCACAGGCTTGAATTGTAGTTGCAAAATTAATCAAGGAAACTTATTTTGAGTCAACAAGCATTATCTATCAATTTCATAAAGATTTCTCATACATTTAGAAAGCTTAAGTCCTGAACTATTTAATGGATTCCGATATTTAATGCTAGAGAACAGCAAAGTATGCTTACATTAAGGAACTATTCTAAACCGAAATCTCTACACATCACCTTATGGATTATTTACGTTTTCAATTTCATAAAAGTTCCGAAATGGTGTGATTAGTCATAAATGATTCAAATTGAAATATGTCTTGATGTGTCCAACAATTGTAACCATGTGTCCAACATAAATAAATTATGAAAAATAAGGACAATTAATGCAGAACTTAAAAACCATACTCTAATCCTAAATAAATTAATTTTGGAAATGGTAAGCAATTAATTAATTTAAAGTAAAGTTTTTTTATAATAAAGTACCACAAATCAACCTTACTGAATAATGCAGGCATTATCTGTAAGATTAATCTCTCCAAATATTTTTTCAAAAATATAAATCTAGCAAAAACCGCATTTTCTAAAAGAACACTACATGCCTAAAAACAGCACTACTTGAGTTTGTAGATTCATTATCCATTTCTTTAATAAGGCAAATGGTTCATACTTAATGTCTGATATGAGAAATAACTTGCTACTAGTTTAAAAGTTGTCTTACTAGTTAAAAACTACGCAATTATGAGTTTCAACGTAGCAAAGACAGCCGCGATTAGTTTTTTTTCCCATTATCTTAATTAGTCCATAAAGATATTATATATGGATTCTCTCTCTCTCTAATACCTTTACCCATATTATTTTCTTGCAAAGTAGTTATTCACTGAATCAGTTTTAACTGGAAATATCTTCTCTATAGAACCGTTTTCAGTTCGTAAATAACTTTTTGAAGTAAGACGAATTTTTTGCTCAATATTTAAAAACCATTACTTAGTGATAGCAATCTACGGTATATCGGTGGAAATAGGAAATAATTTCAGAAACAATGTGGTATGTTGATTTTTGAGCTTAAAATATAATTTTCCAATTGCAAGGAATATTTTTTTAAAGCACAATGTTTTGAACTTATAGACCTTAAGTAGCAACCTCAATAAACTTTGCTATGAATAGTGCTTTGTTGACAGCATCAACACTGCTGCCAATCGTTCAAAAGTTTAATCCTTCTTAAAAATTTAAATGCTTTTTATAGTCCTGTAATGTGTGTTTGGTAGACTAACCAGTAAGAGAAGAATTACACTAGTAAATGAACAGCTTGTAATTAAAAAAAAAGTTTGGAAAAATTGAATAGATGACAATGTTGTGTCTTTTTACTGGTTGGGGATGATCCATTCACTAAGTTAATGCACTTTCCTTTTTCATTACACACCTACAGTTGTTGGTGCAACTTCAAACGACCTGAATTAAAACTGCCCAAGTTATCCTAATTTTGAAATGACAATTATACATATTTGAGGCAGTGAGAAGCAAAGGAATGTAAGTGGCGAAATTAACATTTTGGATATAACCAGTACAAATTGTAGGTGAATCTCTCCTCTGTCTTGGGGCAAATATATAATACTATTGTCCTTGGTAGGTGATGTTATACAGCATCATTTTGGGAAACTTTTCAATGAAAACCTACCTTGGACCTTAGCTTTAAATGCCTTTTACTCAAAACTTGATAATGTCTGCTTACATCCCTTTGCTTCTCATGCCTCATATTTCGATTAAAAATTTTACTGTCCTATGCGAAATGTTAGTTTTTGAGAGTGCTACGAATTTTTCAAAATGATATTGTTCTTAAGTGTTTACTCACTATTAGGTTCACCCTATGATTGTTCTTTCATTTTTTGTAATTTGTGCCGAAGCACATCAGATTGTGCGGATTTAAAACAGTTCTCACTAAAGTAAGAATTTTCCTTCTTAGGTTTAAAGTTGTTTAAGGACTTAATGAACAGAGACTTATGGAGAGATTTCGAGTTTTTATGGTAGCAGGATCAATGCCGTGCTTAAGATTACAGGTATGTGGGATTTCCACAGCGATTTCATGATCTAATTTTAGCTGAAATATTGCGAAGAATTATGTGAACAAACATTTGTTTTGGTAAATGTTTGTTAGTAAAATATATAAACGTATACCTCTGACGTAGAATATAAGCTTTGTTTTAGAATGTTAATTTGACATTAAGATTAAGATTCTGATGTCTTAATAGCATAAAAAATCTAGCTTATAATTTATCTTTATTTCATAATTTATAAAACAAACTTGAATTTAGAGGACATAATGAGGCAGTGAGAAGCATAGTAATTTAAGTGCCAAAATTTAAGTTTTCGAGATAACCTGCACAAATGGATGGAGAACCTCTTCTCTGCGTTGGTACAAGATACAGTTGTGGTAATCCTGGTAGGTTCTGATATACAGTATGATTTAGAAAAAGAAAGAAAAAAAAACAATGAAAGTCTACCTACAATCTGAACTTCAAATAAGGTTTCCACGAACGTTACAAATTCCTACTTATATCCCTCTGCTTCTTCTTGCAACATATATATCCTATAGCAGTCCTCAAAGGTCTAACAGTCACACAGTGAGATATTGACATATCATAAGGATTTGAACAGCCATAACTAAAATATCAGCTATGGCATAGTAGCTAGTGTTTGCCATGGCATATATTCCAATAATGTTTAGTGGTTTGAAATTAACTACAAGTAGCAGGTACCCTCCATAATCCTTAAAGGCACTAAAGGAAGCAAATTAAAGGGCGCATTGTCTATTTTTACAATTAAAATATAGACTTACTATGTGAGAAAATGTACTTTTGATCAATGAATTACAGTTTTGATAGTACTTTCAAAAACGTTTACTAAATATACACTGTCGAATTAAGCAGCTACTTACCATGCATTAGATAAGCGTCTGCCACGAAAACGTAGCAAAGGAGAAGCACGGTGACAACCAGTGGTTTAAGAAAATATTTCATTTTTGTCGCTTCTTTGTTGCCAACTAAGGAATTCGTATATAAAAGAACCTGTAAAAAGAAAATTAAATCAACATTAGTTAGGTTAGATTTAGAGTTAAAAAATGTTTTCTGCAATAATTCAGATCAATTTCGTTTTCTGTAAAAGAAATTAAGATAGCTTGGCTCTAACGTTTTACACAATTGTGTTTTTTATTTAAATCATATAGTAACCCTTCTTTTCTGGTAGTGTTTTTAAGAATTTTCGATTTATACCTAACCTCCTCAATGTAACGAAATTTGACCCACTGTAGGTTTGGTTCTAGTATATAAAAAGCTATTAAAGTTATTCTGAAATAATTACAAGTGTAATGAAATGCTATTACAAGGTACCGGAATTAAAGAAGTACCACACATTTGTTCAATGATAAAATATAGCAAAACAATCTGAACGAAATTTGCTAAATTAGTTTTTTTTTTTTATTATTGAATCTGTAAAGATTCTGTTAGTTAAATAATGTTACAGACAAATTTCCTTTTCAAAGCAATTCTTTCCAAGGTTACATGCATCATACCTTCTGAAAAAAGGATAGAAACTTCATCTCTGTTGCATTTAATGGTTCAACCAATATAGTGCAAGAAACTTAATTTGAATGAAAACTTTACTGAAAATTTGATTTGCTAGCTGTTTGGAACTCTTTGAAATTATCATGAACAAAAACCAACATCATTTGAGACGTTAAAATATTTTAATCTGGTTTTTTATCTGAAGACAAGATTAATCTTCGTTTTTTTTTCTTCTTGGCTGTTTTCCGAATATTTTGTGAATGTTTCTTTATCTTTTTAATGCTGTGCATTTTTCTGTTTAAAACTTTGAGAAGGATATCTGAAAAAAATCATTGCATTAATTCTTACTTTATTATCTTTACCAGTTCTAAGTCATTCATTTTTTTTAAATTTTCGTAAAAAATGTGTTTCAGTTACAAGAAAAATACTAGCTAATAAACTGAGGAAAGTAACTGGTTTAATGTCTTCATTAGCTTATTGACTTAAAAGAAATGTTCACCCATGTTTAGCTTGATACGAATAATGCAGAAACAGAAAACGTTTAAAATATACATCCATATTATTTTTTTAAAATACTTTTAGAAATTGTATACCACTTTGCGCACTGTTTATTTTTATATTTTGCTTTGATTTTGATGGGTGATATAATCTCCTAAAGACAACTTTTTGTTAGTGGGATTAATATAATGTTCTTTTAAAGTTCAAAAAGCTATGGTTTTTCTAGAAAAACCATAACCATAAGAAATTTAAAATAATTTGATATACCGTCAATAAAACCACGATGTTAAATTATTAGCAATATGACTAGAAAAAAAAAACTTCTGTATATATGATAACATTTATATTTTAAAATATACTTCCTAAATTTTCAGAAGTCAATCGAAATTTATGCAGCACATCAGTTACATTTTCAACATTTCTAAGCTTTCAATGTATCTATTTTACCTTATGCTACCCCCGTTCAAATCGAAATTCCAAATCTTCTGGGAAGTTTTGCTTCTCGTAATGCAACAAGTTGAAAATCTCCACGGTCGTTACGTAGGGTTCATAACTTCCGGAGTGATAACGAACTACGATGCTAGGAGAAATTTTAGGTTCCTCCTTAAATACAAAACGCACATAAAATCTTGTCTCGTGCCATAAAAGGACAGAAATTCCTCGCTTTTACGTTTCTAATAATAAAACAGCCTAAATATTTTAGTCTTTAATGGTTGGCAGTTTATAAGGTGGGTTTGATGGTGCCGTCTAGGTACTTAATTCACAAAATTTATGAGACGCTGTAAATTCTACACTTAACAGAAGTTGCAAAAGGTGAACTGGAAATAAACGTTCAGAAATTCTTCTTAAATATTCTTTATATTTAGCTTGAAAAGTTAGAGAATATTTCGATGCTGCAACTGGTTACTTTTAAATCGAGGAATGTTAACTAACTTCACAAAATAAATGTACTTTAAAAGTAGTGAAACGGTTTGAATAAAGACAATAATGCGGATGGATATTATACTTTAGGTAAACAAATAAAATAGGCATTGGTTAAGTTTTTTTTATTTTGTAACACAAGCTTATTTGTCAAAACTTTTGTTTCAAAAAATTAGGATCTATCATTATTCTCTTCTTATCATTTGTCATACTTCTCTTCCCTTTCTTCACTTATTAGAAAATAAAAACTCAAAATTCGCTTATTAAAATTTCAACGAAGATGCTACTTAATCAACTGTCAAAAATGTGTAAAATGCTCACTGAGAGCGACGAAATTTTTAATATAGTGTTGAATTACCTTTGGTTTTAAAAGCAAAAGCATTTTGTTCTAAAAAAGGAAAGGGTTATGATACTTGGTTAAAACTCAACACGTGTGTTCGGATATTTTTATTACGATTTATTTGTTATAATCAAGTATTTTCAGATACTTAGCGAAAATGATCATGTGTACTGTTGTACTATGTGTGCAAATTAAAAAACCGCATCTTAGATTTAAAATTTGAATTAGATGAATGATGCATAAGTAGATAGTTTTATGCTATAAAATGCTACATAAAATCAATATACTATATCATTAAACTCAGTGAAATGTATGACACAGCTTTAGCCGAGTTTAACTGTTATCGAAATAGCTCCGACATAATTATTAATTCAGAAAAGATTAAACCTTGCTTATTATCATTCAAATAGAAGTCACATTTCAAATGTTGGGAATTTTGAAATCGAAAGTTTTAACTATTGTTCTTTAAGTTATCAGAAGACTGTCTGGGAAAGTTATTTTTTGTATACTACTGATAAAACGATTCAGGATTGCACGAATTATAGTTTTCAGATTTGTATTCATAAACCAAAGTCAAATCGTAGTACGGATTAAATGAACATAATTCGTAGTATAATCTCAGGAACGAAAACTAGATCATAGGTGAAAACAAAGCAAATATTTTATACTTTAGCATTTTGTGACTTGGATAGCAAAATATATGTTGGCTGGTTTGTTCAAGAACTTTTTTTTCTAAACTTCTGAGCAAGCCGCAAAAAAGGATAAAAAGATCCATTCAAAAAATAACAAAGTAGTAAAAGGAAAAGAGTTTACTTTTTGGATCAGAGATCTTTACATTCTATAAAAAATTCTGCTTTTTTTAACAATGCTAGTGTCTGCATTGTTATAAGAAAACTTGATAGTAGTATTTTATTTGCATTTGAGAAAAATGTCGTAACTTAAAAAAAAAAAAAAAAAAAAAACAAGTAAAATAATAAACTTGCTTCGCTGATTTTATCCTACTGCGATATCTAACTTAATGTTAACAACTATAAAAAAATGTCTTAACTAGTTTTAGATTAAAAAAAAATAGTTTGAATTCTGCGGATATTTATAAAAAGTGCAATTTTAATTCAGTTTCATACAACTGGAAAACTGAATTGAAAGGGAGGAAAAGAAAGGGAAAGGTTCTTATAGGAAAAGGTAAATGATTTTGATGACGTAAATGTACCAAACTCCTCTCGTTAACCATAAGAAACATTCTTTAACTTTTACTTAACAAGTTAAATATTTTTGCATAGCAAAATCGTATAAATTTCTAATAAAACTGAAGCACGGCTGCCAAAGTCAAGAATAGAACTACTTTCCGAGCTTTCAAGTCACGTTTGAACCAGGCAGTTCTAGCCAGAAACGTCTTGAACACGCTCTACATGCTTGGAAAATAGTTATATAATCATTAACTCAACAGAACTCACGCGGTGTCCTTAGTCACCCCAGTCACTTAAAATCTTCTATTTTCGATGGTGCGATTATTATTGTGCAGCATCGACACATTTTTTTTTTTTTGCCTTTTTTTGTACATCTTTAGTGGGTTCTACAGGTGATTCCAGAAATGAAAAAGTTAAAAAAAACGCGTCTGCAGTAGACCCTCGTTTTACGCGGAGATTACGTTCCACGGAAATGCCGCGTAAATCGAAACCGCGTAAACTGAGACTTAATAAGTAGTGTTAAAATAGGGGTTAGGTTCCGTAGATAAAAGAACTACTTCATTCTAGTGATGACTAATTGTGTAATAAGTTTAATGTGTACTTATATCGATTTTTAAACACAGCATGTATAAAGAAAACTTAAATAATTTGATGTTTATAAAAAGGAGCTGGTTATGATAGTCTTTTGGCATTCATTAAGAAAGTTTCTCTGCAATTCTTTGCAGAGCGTTAACGCATCCATGACCACTTGCGTCATTTCCATGATAGAATGTTCCTTCACTTACAAATCAGAAAAATCATTTCTATTGTCTAGGAATGGTTCAAAATTTTCATTTGACGTTTTTGGTTGTGTGTCACCGATGTCGGTATCCTCGTTGGTTTTGGCCGCCTTTGTCACTCTTAAAAGCTCTTCTTCCAGTGAGTTCTGAACTGCGTGAGTTTAATAACTTTACTTTTGGAAAGAGCTTTCGAACCAATTACATAAAATGTCTCCGGTAACCCAAGCTCGGTTATTAGCACGCCAAAATGCAGTTTATTACGTGTAATCTGCAATATTTAGGAGTTTGGATTTCGAAAGAGGGGAAAATTTTATCTGTTTGCATCACCACATCCGTGTAAAACCAAAACTCATCTGCGTAAAATATCATAAAGATGTCAAATCTTAAACTGTGTATAATCGAAACCGCGTAAAATGAATGTCTACTGTATTTGAAATGTAGACAATGTTATTTATTCCAGTGTATATTTATGGCATATTTAATTAATTACAAAAAAACAACAATTTATCCGTTGTCCATCAACAATAACAGGTATATTATTCTTCACCATTTTTTTCTGTTAACATTTCCAGTACAAGCCATTTTATCGCATTGAACAAGGAAAATAAAATATCTTTCAAAATTACAACTATTTTCCCTACAAAAGTTTAAGCTACAATTTCGAAACTGAGTGCAACTCCATTATACTTTGAACATAAAAATAAATGATCCTAAAAATCCGAAATGTTTCTAAAAGACTTATAGTTTCACTTGTTTCAACGAAAATTGCTTCAAAAACACACATTTGTTATTTTAAAAGAAAGGAAATAATTCTACCGTCGTTTTCAAATAAGTAAGCTTGAGCTAAACATTTGCAAAATACTTTTGAATGAACCTAAATTGTGTTTTTCCCGCAACTAAATGAAGCTATGTTTCTTTCGAATATAGCTAGTCTTTTACTGCATGAAGTGTACATAATGCTAGTAGACATTTTTTTTGACCTCATTCGTTGGACAAAAAACAAACTTTTTTTTGTCACATTTTGCAATTAATGTGAGTAAAAAACCTATAATTTTTTTTATTCATGTTCAATATTTTTTTTAAAAATGCATGCTTCTCCCATTGATATGCTCAACTTCGGTTCTTCAAAACATTTTTTTTTTCTCATACTAAGTTATAAATAAGATATGCCTTTTTTTTTTCATGGACAAAATTGTTAAACACTGAGACTGTGTAAATACATGTAGATACATTATAGAAAATACTTTTTTATTTTGAAAAAATGTTTTCAAATATCCATATGGAAAAAAATGCGTTAATTTTTAAAGTTATACGTTGATCTACGTGGAGTACTTTTCTAACACAGAAACATCTTTAATGTATCAATTGCTAAATGCTGCTATGCAAAACAGTTTAAAATTAACTATTTTCATCATTACGGTTATCAATAAGTTAAATATTTTGTATTTAACTTATTGATATTCAAAGTTAAATATTTTATATTTAACGAACTGAACTATATTAAAATTGTAATATTTAGTATGTTAAATTTATCTTACCTTGAGAAATAACACAAAATTCATCATGCTTGAAATTTTCTTTTTTCGGAATAAAACTAATTTATAAAAAAGAAAGAAAGAGCAATAGAAGCCATCAAAATATTTTCCCGAAGAGGCTTTAAGCTATATCGTACAATCACGTAATATGATTTTTATCCCATTACTTTACACACGTAAAATTAAATTCATTTTTCTCTTTGCGTGTTATTTGCTCTGATAAATACCAGCGTTTATTTAAAATTTGAATAATAATGCGGAAAATACAACAAATGTATCCTTACCCTAATTTAAAAGTCATGATTACAAAATAAGATTGCGTTTAGCCCGAGAAAATATTTTCCCCATTACTTCCAAAACGAGTTTCCCATCATTTCAAACTTAAAGATCAATATTAGATTTCTTGAAAAATTACCTGTATTATCGTGCGAAAAATAGCTTAATTCTGAAAAAGTAAAAGAAAATCGAGGAAAAAAAAGATATTTTGAATCAGAAAAAAAAATGCTGTAAACGTCATCAATTTTTGTTATCAATTCTGGACATGATTTATATTCAGTAATGAGTAGTTAAAAATAGCGTTTTGTTTATGATTAGTAACTTTGTTCTACTTTAAATATCTAAGTAATGTTTGTTGTCTAACCGCAATGTGACGTATTAGTCTTTCAAAGTTGATAATAGTAACCTTAATAAATGAATTTCATTTTGTATCTGTCGCTTACATTCGTGATAACATTTACTCTAAAATATGCTTCAAACCATTAAGCATTAGGTACATTCCCTGGGAAAAAAAAGGATATTTTGTCCCACACGTGATTACATTTTTCATTAAAAGTAATAATTTAACAGCATAATGACCAAGATTGTATTTCTTAAGAAATCAAAAACGTAGTCTGACCACCGATGGAATAAAAGGCAAACATCCGGTTTATTGGTGAAAATGGACGCATGTATTAGTTTTTAGGGATGCTAGCTGTTGCAGAACTGTGTTATCCTTTAAATTTAGCAGAGTAACATTGAATTTAATGAACAAGCGCTCCAAATTTTTACTTTTCCACCTGAAACAGATAGACTCCTCTCAACTGGACGTTTCGCTAATTCCATATCAACTGTGGTTGATAAAACGATTTTGTTCATCACCGTTTAAAAATATTCCTTGTTAATGAAAAAATATGAGCTGCTACATGCGGGGCAACATGGTGATTTTTACTGATCGGCCCATTACCTTCGTATAAATTATATAATAACTACTTTTATGACATAATCTGAAACTAAATATTTTCCACATTTTATTCTACAAAAGTACTTCAGTTACTATGAACATACTCACAAAACAAGAATTTTCCGACAACTCGATTACGATGTAGTTTCACGCTTAATAGAAATCGTTAGTTAGAAATAATCATAATCGAGAGGGAGGCAAGTATTCGCTCATTGAAGCTGTAACATTGGATGATTAAATGAATTTACCACACCAACGTGGGTTCACGTTAAGGGACCTTCAGGAAATGAGGGAAAAACATTCTATTTCGATTCACTAAGGAATGCATCAGAGATACTCATTTTTTTCTTCTAGGAAGATGACTTTCTTTTCCTTTGCTGCGAGTATTTTTTCAAACACAAATGCTTCTAAATATTTATTAAAGAGAGTAATACATATTGGCATACGTTTTAGATTAAAAAATGAGTTTTTTACCGGACAGTTTTAAAAAATATATTTAAGCTATGATTACAGAAAAATATGCGTCAAAAAAGAACTTTTTTAAAATCTAAATAATCCGCACTGTCAGTTTAAAAGAATTGAACCACATTTCTTTCAATAATGTAAACGTTGCTTCTATCACATATAGCAATTTACATTAAAGTATCAAATATAGTCAAAGTATCATCCCTTTTATACCCAACATGTTTTTTTCACGAAAGAAACTGCAAAAACAAAAGGGTTCGCTTTGAAAAACAAGGCATTATCTATTCTTGAGATATCATCCGTGTAACATGTATAAAAACGAGCTAATGTGTGCATCACATGACTTCCTTTTACTCCAATTTAATGTCATGTCCCCATTATTGGCATTTTTAATGTGATTCAATAGTTTGCTCTCTAAATATCACCAACGGTGGCCAAATTGAAACCAGATTAAAAAAAATTATTAATTAATTTGAATTTTGTCATCTTGAATTCAAATTATGTTTTTCGCAATCACGAGTGTGTGTATATGTAAGCGTGCGTCTTTTGTGTGGGGGTATGTGTGTGTAGGCATGTTTGTTTGTGTCTGTGTGCAGGCATGAGTGTGTGGGTAGATGTGTGTAGGTGTGTGTAGGGGGTATGTGTATGTGTGTGTAGGCATATGTGTTTGTGTCTGTGTGCAGGCATGAGTGTGTGGGTAGTTGTGCGTATGTGAGTGTGTAGGTGTGTGTGTGTGTTTGTGTATGTGTGTAGGTGTATGTATGTGTGTGTAGGTGTATATATGTATATGTGTGTAGGTGCGTGTATTAATGCGTGTAAGTGTAGGATATTGACGAAACCTGGAGACGGTGATGCTGCGGAGGGTGCTGGTGGGAAAAATCAAAGGAACGTCAAAAACAGTCAAATGAAAGCAATAAGCAATCGTGATTGCTCAAAAAACAAAAATCGCCAAATATTTTGCCAAGTTGGCGAAAAAACTTGGCGACAAAATACTGGCGATACATCGCCAAGTGTCTGCCAAATTATAACACCACTTGAGTTTACATCGAAATTAACAATGATTTCTCTCCAAAAAGGGGCAAAAGATCCCTTTAGAAATACCCGAATGCAACCAACAGGGGAGGTGCACAACTAGACCCCACTAGAAGTCTACGGACCAAATTTCAACTTTCTAGGACATACCGTTCTTTAGTTATGCGACATACATACCTACATACGCATATCTGCACATACATACGTACATACAGACGTCACGAGAAAACTCGTTGTAATTAACTCGGGAATCTTCAAAATGGATATTTCACGTGTCTATACGTTCTTAGGCACTTATATACGTGTGGTCGAGTCGAAAAAAAAAAAACTCAACATACATTCGGGGGTGAGTAAAATGGAAATTAAGGTCGATTTTTGAGTGAAAATTTTTTTCGGGAATACAATACTTCCTTTTTTGTAAAAGGAAGTAAAAATAAAGTTATAAACGGCTTGTAAGGCCTTTTTTACGGTACACTACATAAAATAATTGGAAAATTTTTGAAGCCGTTTGTTTTGAATTATTTTCCAGGAAAGACTGGAAAACAATATATTTTTTTGTCAAAACATCGAAAATTTTCAAGATTAACAGCCTTGGCTTGAAAGAACATTTTCGTATGCCTCAAATCAGGAAAAGACTCGTTAGGAAGAGTCTAAAATTGCGCAGATAAGCTACAACTCTCACGTCACGTGAAAAAATGAATGTGGAAAACATTTTGTCTAAGCTTATCGTATATTTATTGTTTTAAATTTCAAATGTTGATTTTATTATTTTTGTCAAAGATAAAAACTAACGTTTCTTCTAATAAAGGTCTATTATTTATTTAATGTATTAATAAATCTCTGGAACACACACATTTGTTATTTATTATTGTACTTACATCATGTTGTCTTCCGCATTTTTTATGCTCTAAGCACTTACATAATTAACCCAATAACTACGAAAATACATTAGAATCCCCTAAAAGCTTAAACAACAATATGGAAGTTTAATCGAGAACTCTACGCTTTTATGTTTCTTTTTTTTCAAAGACTCATTTAAATATTATTGGACTTTACACGATAAAAATAGTTAAAATATCATCTGTGGAGAAACATGCCATTTGAATGTACGTTAGAACATATTATGCAGATACCACTTGATTGTAAAAAACAAACAAACTACTCATATTTTTCTATCTCATGATCATTATCTTAATCGAATTTCTGAAAGAGCACACATTCTCTCTAATGAACGACGAAAGATGAATTGTTTCCTCGCTTCCGGTAAACAACTGAATTAGGTGAAACTAAATGATTAAGTAATAAAAAACAGGGAATTGCTTTTAGAAAGAGAAATGTTTTTCGTCTACCTTTTTTTTTACTTCAAAAGAAACTCCAAATGGAGTAAATGCCCGGATAATGACTAGTAAATACGAACCAGTAAGCTTTCTATGCTTAGAAGTTTTTGCTACAAATTTGACCTTATCCCTCTTTTGTCATAAAATTTCAAACTTTACCTTACGGCCATTCCACCGTCACGTGCATGAAAAAATACGCTTAAATTTCATTAACATTTCGTCATATCTCTTAGTATTTTAATGAAACAGGGGTAAACCATTTTTTCATCTTTACATTTGATACAAAGATACTCCTGATACAATTATATTTTTATTAAAAATTTTTGTTATTTAAAATAATAACAATAATTTTTGCTCTATTAATACAGCAATGAAAAAATGTAGATTTTGAAAGCTATGGTTTCAACGTAAATTAAACATACCTCATTAGTTTAGAAATAATTATTTAAACCATTTAAAAAAAAATGTGTATTTGCCCATTCCATTGAAATTCGTCATTTGTCCCTCACGTGACGGCTCCTATACTTCATAGAAGAGAAATACCTTTTGAAGAAAGTTTTAGCCTAAGAAGTAACACATGCGTTTGTGATTTCTTAAGCAACAAATGTTGTTCATCATCTTTTTAAATTATTATTTTTTATGAAATACTAGCTGTACCCGACGCGCGTTGCTACGGCAACAAAAAAATACATCATTATACTGATTTTCATGACAATCGGTTGAACGGGGCAGAAGTTGCTACTCTGCAGTGCCATCTGGTGGCGAGTGGCTTCAATGAGCATATTATGCACCTTCTCCGTGGAAAAATACATATATATAGCAATTTTCATAATAATCGGTCCAGGTATCAAGTGAAACCGTGACTACATTCAAATTTTGTACTCACGCAGTTTGCAAGATCAATCAATCGCTAAAAATATCAAATAGAAAAAGTTTTAAATCCCTCCGTTGCATGAAAAGCCATAAAACAATAAAGAAAGAATTTATTTGTTCAAACTCAAGAAAAATGGCAACAGCTAACTTCTTATCAATGAGATCTTTCACGCGAATTAATTTCTGCAGCCGATAATTTTATTCGTATTTATCCAATGGATTGTGACTTAAATTGGAATAAAAAAGGAACTATCGATCGGATATTTTTCGAACTGGTCTATAAACATTCCCAGTACCAAAAATAACAAACGGTGAAAGTTTCAGCCAAATCTGCTGGGTAGTTTTTGAGTTCATGGATGACATACAGACAAACATTCATTTTTATATATATAGATCTGAAGCATCACGTGCATGAGAAAATAACCGTTTTCCGTGGAATGGCTCCTTGTCACTTAGTTTGGAGCAGCATATTACAGTTGAACTCACTTGTAACGAACCTTAATGTAACGAGAACCCCACATTTAGCTAGGGATTCAAAAAATTTGATGGGTACAATGTTAAATCCTTTGACTTATAACTCGCTTTTAACGAGAAAATTCTGCTTAAAGCATGCAAAACTTTTGAGATACATAAAATATATTTTGCCTTCGAGTTTATCTTGTTGAGCTTATTCTTTTTCTCACGTCGCGACCAGGTTTTAGTCAATCAAACCACTCGCGATCCCGCATGCAACCCTCTCCTCCATATACAGGGTGTTCCGTTTTAACCTGCGAGATCTTTAATTTTGCAAAGATTAGTCCTAGATGCATACTTCCAATTGCAAAAATGTTCAAAATTAGATGCTGAGTTAAGATATTAAAAATTTGAAGCAAAAATAGACATGAGTCAGAAAGTACAAAATTTAACTTTTTATACTGGCCCTAGGTCCCCTAACTTACATTTAGGGAAATAATCTCCTTTGAAAAATACTACTTACACAAAGAACTTGACACTTGTGAAACCAAAACTCAAGGAATTATTCGAGTTTAAAGTTTTAAGGTATGAAATAATAGAAAAGATTGGAACTCATCGCCCTTTCAGAGGAATGTCAGGTCGTCGAGGTAAAATAACTAAGTAATAATATTTTTAATTGCTATTCCAAAATAAATACAGATGTTATGCCACGATAAGCAAAAACACACCACAAAACCTCGAACAGTTTGAAAAATTACCCTATATGCGCACATATAATTTCAGACATTTGTTACCTGCTATACTTTCCCCCGAAAGGTGCTATTGCTGGCGAGTGTAAAACGGTCTAAGTCTCAAAACGCTGCGTTTCATAGCTCGGTGAATATTGGTCGCACTAACGTAGAAATGTTTTCTGTTGGAATGATTTTTCAATGGAGAAAATTTCCCTTAATGTAAGTAAGAGGACCTTAGGGCCCGTATAAAAAGTTGTATTTTGTATTTTTTTATTCTTTTTTTTTTTTGACTCATTTTAATTTTTGCTTGAAACATTCAACATCGTAACTCGGCATCTGATTTTGAACATTTTTGCAATTAAAAGTATGCATCTAGGACTAACGGTTGCGAAAATAGAGGTCTTGCAGGTCAAAACGGAACACCCTGTATATAATACTAGCAAAAATACCCGGCATTGCCTGGGTCATTAATAATTATGAGAAATAATCGTTACTTGAACTTGTTTTATGTTTTAAGTGAAATAATTTAAAACACACCCATTTGACGTGATTAAAAATCGAGCTTCTTCTTTACTCATAAAACTACAATAGCAATATAAGTATAAAGAGCAAAATAGTATCCATTTAGAAACGAATGCACAAAATTTAAGCATATAGAAATTTAAAGGATTTCCGAAATATAATATTAAACTTCACATGTTTACGAAGATTTATTTACATGGTGAAAGCTGAGGTACATTATTACGAAGTCTTTGACTTCAAAAACAGCGACAGTTGGAAAAACTGCCAAATGCATCAGCTACTGAAATCTTTCTGCAAAAATTTTGGCGAGGTTTCTGCTGATATATTGGATAATGAGAAAGTGTCCAAGCAGCACAAATAATTTAAAAAAAAAACATTAATTACATTAAATTTCCATTTAAATGGAAAATAATCAGCCAAATCCATTTGCCAATCTTGCGGAAAAACGTTTCTTTAAGATTTGACTTGAGAATAGCTTCGAACAGTCAGGCGAAACGCAAAAATATTCAACAATACAACAATTCTAGCTATCAACTGGAAGTTGAGATGATACACTAAATAATGAATTGAGTTGATGAAAGCCTTTTTACATGGAACTTAAAAGCTTATAACTCGTTTTTTTTTATACAGCTTAGAACTTTCTAACAGATGCCATCTTCAGCAGAAAAATCAGCGCTTTCGATGGATTTAAAATGTTAATGGGTGCAAATATTTTTTCACTCCCATATTGAGGCGCTTATGCGAAAACCGGAACTTAAATTGGAATAAAAAAGGAACTATCAATCGGATTTTTTTAACTGGTCTATAAACCTTCCTATTGTTACAAAGAACAAACGGTGAAAGTTTCAGGCAAATCTGCTCGGTAGTTTTTGAGATCGTAGGGAACAAAGATAGCCACACATTTACCAACATCCATTTATATTCATATAGATTATAAACTTATTGCACGAGAACTTATGGTGCATAAGACAATTTGTTTTAATATTGCACTCCCCACACAAGATTGGAGAAATCAGAAAATGGTATAGTGACTATGATTTTTAATATATATTTAGACACTTTTAAAATTCTCACACTCAAATAATGATTTTCTAATTTATCGTTCATTTGCGGTGGTTACAAGCAAAAAGCAATGTTTGTAATCTTACTAAAACTAGCACAGAATGCAAGTAACTATTAAGGAAAAAAAGAAGTCACTGACAACATTTGAAACAAAATTTTAAACGGCATATTTGTATTCATAAAATTAAAGTAACTAACTACGCTGCAAAGGAAAATAAAAATGATGCCATTTATTTCCCTATTGTATAATTTAGAAAAGGGGTATTACTGTGTATTTAAAAATTGGAAATTATGTCGAGATCCCATAAGAAATACTTCGCAACATTTGTCGATTTTTCGCCAAATTTAGCACTCAAAATAAGTGGCTAAAAATGAGGTTTTGGCGATATTTTATTAGTTTCTTGCCAAACCTTCAGACATCCCTTGTTAATGGCACAGCAGGGAGTATAGATCGTAAGTCAATTAACTAAATAAATGGTCACGATGGCAGACAATTTATGCGTCGTTATCTTTAATTGCTACCTATTTACATTTTTCTTCATTATACATTACTGTATACCTACCTGATTAGACGAATTTCAAGCGAAGTTTCAATCACATGATAGTCTTTACTTTGAGCATTGCAAGTTATATTCTAAAGCCTAATTTTTTTTTTGTGAAAAAAAAAAAATCCGTTTCTATGTCTTCTTCAAACTTGCCAAATAGAGCGATTTTGTGTTTAAAAACAGTTAGAAAGCAGTTGCATTGTCAAAAGTCAAGTCTTTTTTTTCTTTTTTTAAGTCATACAATACACTGCTCGACATTGAAAACGCAACACCAAGGAACAGTGTTCAGAGGTTTATGCAAATTTTAGAGTAGACGTACATCACTGAGTTATGTAAATGATGTGAAATGCGCAGCTCTCCGACGCACGTGAAGTAAGATATAAGGGAAGGAACTTGCAGATAGGGAATATTCGTGTCGTTATTTCTGACTGGAGAATTATCGAAAAACTTTTGTTTTTATCTTGTAGACGATTTTACGAGGGGTATGGTGATCGGACTGAGAAGGGGAGGTTGGTCCGTACGTCAAATCGCAGCTGAAACCCACATGGATGCGAGCACAGTGCATCCCGCACAGTGCAGGCTGTGCCGAAGATGGTTGGGACAACGAAATGTGGCAAGATTGAGGGGTGCAGGGGCAGCCAGAGTGACGTCAGAGAGCGTGGATTGACGCATCCACCGACAAGCTGTAGCAGACCCACAAGTCACTTGTTCCTTGATTCTGCAGCAGGTGCAAGATACCCTGAATGTTCCTGTGTCAACCAGAACCATTTCCCGTCGTTTGGTCGCACGTGGTCTGCAATCACGGCGTCCGCTAAGAAGACTGCCATTGACCCTACAGCATAGACAGCAACATTTAGTATGGTGCCGGACTAGATCGACGTGGATGACAGAATGGCGAAATGTCGTGTTCTCAGATGAATTCCGCTTCTGTTTATCCAGTGATAGTCGCCGCATACGTGTGTGGCGTCGACGTGGAGACAGATAAAATCCGGCAGTAACTGTGGTATGTCCCACCACACGACAACGTGGCATAATGGTTTGGGGCGCAATTGCGTACAATTGCATATCACCTCTAGTTCGTATTCAGTGCACTATGACGGCCCAACGATACTTGGATAATGTTCTGTAACCGGTGGCAATCCCTTACTTTCAAGGGCTACATAATGCAATTTTTCAGCAGGATAACGCCCGACCACACAGTGCTCGCATCTGCCAACATGCTCTCCAAGGCACACATATACTTACCTGGCCAACGTACTCTCCTGACCTGTCACCAATCGAACATGTGAGGGATGGGATTGGACGCCGTTTGCAGACTCTGTCCCTGCCTCGTTCAGAAGGCGAAATGTGGCAAATGGTTAAAAGGGAATGGAGAGCCATCCCTCTGGACACCCTTATTGACTCTAAGCCTAGACGTGTTTCTTCGTGTATCGCTGTCCGCGGAGGTTCTACATCCCACTGAGCCGACGCCGTTCTCGCTCTGTATTCTGCTTTTCATTTTGAAATTAAGATCATTTACCATTCCTTGCTGTCTCTGTCTTTTTTCCAAATTTCATCACTCTCTGACCACTCCTTCTTGGTGTTGCATTTTGAATGTCGAGCAGTGTACATTCATTCATTAATTCATACGTACATGCAAACGTATAAATCGTGAAGGAGCATGGACAATTCAGATCTAAACAAAATACAATAAGCAGATGCATCCGTTTAACATACGATTTGTCTGTGAGATTAAATGTAACTTGCAAGTACTATGTTAAAAGTTGATTATCGATAACAATTAAGTACTGTTTGCGTTTCTTCCTTAGTAATTAAATAATGCTATTTGCATCTTAATGAATGAACCACGTTTTTTCTCCCTTTTTATACATAAAGCGTTAAAAGACTTTGTGGCTTTCGTTTTACCGTATACAATTAAGTCTTTTGCATTTAATTAGAAAATTGTTTCTGTTTCCAAAAAAAGACAAAAAAAAAAATCTCCCTTAACGTGAAAGTTAATTAAGAAAGAAGCAAATTCTTGCTGAAGGTTTAAACAAAAATACATTTTGATTTAAAATAACTTAGCATTGATTTTCAAGAATTAGCTTAACATCATTTAAATGATAAAAAAACATTTACGGTAATGTAAGTTTTCAGTTACGGTTTTGCGTTTAAATTTGGTTTTTAAGGTAGAATTATAAGCAAAAATCACACAAAATGAATATTTAAAGAGTCAATATGTCTGATGCAATACAACTTCTAATAAGACAACAAACCTTGCTTTTGAAGAATCTTTGCTAACATCCGAGCAATAAATATAAGAAATTGAGATATTTAATACAACCAAGAGCTATCATCCATGGAAAATACATGCACAATATATAATGTAAAATGCATGTATACTATACCACATTCAAAACATATCCTAACTCATGCACCGTAAAATAAATAAATTCGACGAAATATTAAATGAGTCAAGGTATTAATACATATATTTTATAGTAAGGGGCGCTGCCTTCTGCTAGTTTCGTACAACAACTCTCATTCGCCACCTGCGGTGGGTGACAACTAATGATTAAATTGCTTTTACAACTAGATTTGATAAGGACATCCAGGGGTAAGAATGTCCTCAAGACTGGATGTCCGCCCCTTCTTAGTTTAAACAGGTGAGGTAGGGCAGAATGGCTTCTTTTGGGTGTCTTGTATCCAACAAATCCAGTTGACCCGGTAGACATTGCCAGTCTGGATGAAATAGGGTTACACACATACACACAGGTTTTGATTACTGAATAGACAAACTAAGGCCCCTATTGCCTTAAACTGTTTTTGCTAATGACTAAAATTGCAAGTTTTGACTAAAAGGAGGTCCGAAAAGCTTTTGGCCTGATCCCCCCCCCACCCCCAACGATATCTTATTTGGGATCTGCACATACAATCCGACACGCGCAGGTTTTAATAGTACAGATTCAAAATTCTTATAGTATTTGTAATACGTAGATAACCATTCTTTCAATATCTTAGATATGAAAACAGTCGGAAAAAACCCCGGAAATTTACGGAAAAAAAACCTTCTTTTTCCGAATGGGTTTATTTTCCCTCCGGGAAAATTGAAAAAATAATTTTTTTAAACTATTCAAGAAGTTTTAACTGAAAATTTCAGCAAAAAGTGATTAGAAACCTCTTATACTTAAGTTCTGATGGAGTTTCCTCCCCACCCCCTCCTTGTAAGTTAAAATACTGTTTAACTTTGATAATGCAATATGCATTGTATGATAATATAATTGCAATTGGTTTAGGGAGTCCAAACTTATGTGTAATTTAGGATAGGTCTTTAACTCTAAAACAGATCATGCAGTGTAATAAATGGGATTGAGATTTAGCTAGTAGAGCTTCCACTCTAGAGATGATATTATGTCAAAAACACTGGGCCTTGCACCACTCTTGTCTTTTTGGCCGTATGAACTGGTGTAAAGTCAAACTGAAAACTCCCGTCTACATTACTGTACTGAAGTGCTCTTAGGTCCACAGAAGTACAGCAGCTACTAAAATGTTCCTCTGGTACACTTTTTGATTCATTTTATGGCTCTCATTCACAACTAGCCGGAGATTTTTTGTCGCCTGCGCTGATTCCATCACAGATCCTCATTTCGGATTTTGGTGATGTTTAACATTTTCTAAGGTGCTTGGAGTGTCTACAGACCAAATCATATTGTTCTGTGGGTTATGAGCTGGTTGAACGGTAAATCAGTGAAAAGTATCTCTTCCAACGTGGACTTGCGGCCCGTCTCAAACGTTTGTGGCATCTTTGTAGTCATACGAATGCCTGAACTTTTGGAACTCGTAAAACTTTTGTTTGAGCTGTTTTTTTCCTTAGTCGCACTTATCGGTGACAAATTCCCATCTTAGGATCGACTTCTCTCGTGGAAACCAATGATTTAATTGAACTCAATTTTGGATGACCTACTGATTAACTCAAATGTTCACTGTTCATTTTTGTACGCTTTCCGAACATTTTCTATTATTTCTAAAACCACTTGAAACGGCATATCGCATCATATACAGTTTGCCGAGGAGCAACAAGCAAACGAACTGTCGTTTTACTTGGTTAAACAACTTTAAAATAGTAGGTATTTTGCTTAAAATTCTAAGAAAACCGAAAAAAATACATAAACTAAGAGATAAATTGTAAATTATTTTCTAATAAAATGAGAGACAAAAATGAATAAGACACACATTAAATTTAAATTACTTTACTTCCATTCGATAATGCAATCTTTGCCCGAGGTTTTTTTTTTCTTTTTTTTTTCTTTCTTTTTTTTTTTTCCTCACCCTGCATACTGCCGTGCTAAGCACAAAAGTGAAATTTGCTGTTAAGGTCAACCTGAGATATTGTGTTTAAAAGTTTGGCTCTTCCATATATTTGATTCAGATGTCTTTTTTTTTTTCAGATTTAAAAAAAATATATCTCCTGATCAAATGACCCTAAAACACTTTATTTATTAATTAAAATACGAACTAGAGAAAAACTTAGTTATAATAACTCAGTTTTCTTCAAAAGTGCAGCTATGACTAATTTTACTGCTGTGCTTAGCACGGTCGTATGAATAAATTGAAACTCCAGTTTAAATTTTGGTTCACCTTTAGCAACCATTACGCAGTTTCGATTTGGGGTTTCTGTTGGAAAGAAAAAGAAAAACCAAAATTTAGTTTTGATTTGGACTTAGACTGGATTGTAAAAAATCAAAACTCAATAGCTTTTCTATTTAGACAGTAAAGTTATATTGTAAGGAAGGGAAATCGTACTTATTTTTCTTTCAAACAAAATTAATCATGTTTGAAAGTCAAAAACTACAATTATTATTTCAAGTTTCAAGGCAATCTAAAATGGAAACTGTCATTGTTATGATTAGACACACCTTACCCAATATTATTGGTTGAACGACGACTTGACTTAGTTCTGGTGTTTGACAAAGAAAGCTCTCAGTTATAAAACAAAAAGATTTTTTTCTAATTAAACTTACCTGTATGTGTATTTCTGTCAAGCAGAAAAAGAAGATGCATATATTTTTTAATGCTTAACTCTTTATAAGTTCCAAGAAACACAGAGCTATTAGGAAACCCTATTTTTATTCATAAAAAAATCAATTTTGCCATTTTTTCCGAAAAAATCCAGTAAAAAATCATTTTTTTCCATCACTTCAGAATTTTCGGAAAACTTACATCTCTAAATATACTTAAATAAAAATTAAAACCAGCAGTATTTTGACTTTTTATGTCACTGTGCTATTTTCATAGAATTGCATCCTTACATTTCAAAATCCATGTTTCTTTCCTTTTATTTAAATAAAACTGTTATTTGAAAAGTTTACAAACATCTCAAAAAAGCAGTGTTTCCGCATTTTCTTCACTCAACATTACCATGGAAATGAAACAAGAGTCACTCCCAGAAGTGGAAAAACACTTGAATCGAAGAACATACGCATAAAGACTGCTTTAAAAGCTCCAGATATAGGTGCAGTTGCCACCGTGTCTTTTGCAATTTTTGAGTCAAAAACTTCAAACCGGTTGGATGGCAACAGCTCTATTATTTTGTTTTTAATGAAAAAGCACGACTGAACTTCTAGTTTTCGTTTCTTCTTTTCGTGGTGAGTGTAGTAAATCAATTTTATTTTCCAGACTTTCTCATATTTGCCACTTTTACGAGTGAATTCACAACTATTTCTAAAAAGAAAACAGATCTTGAAAGGAAAACCTGAGTTTTGTAGTGCATTTTTATTAAAACGTAGGAAGTATAAAATGCTGAACATTTATTGGATTTTGTAGTGTCTTCTGAATACGGTACAATAATTCCAATATTAAGGCGTATAAATTTTTGTGATGTAAGGTAGTTTGTCTTCTCTTCTTCTAAAACACTTCCGTTATATGGTATATTTTTAAAAATAAAAATACTTAAAATATAGGGACACAAAAATTTTTAGTTAATGAATTCTTTATTTTCTCGCCAATTTTTGACAAAAACTCGTATCTATGTGGTTATTCAGTGCGGAATTCGAGCATTAACTAAACGTGAACTAAAAATAAAAACACAAATAAGTGCAAGTCCTGACAATTTTAACTAAGCAACTATTATCATGCATTAATTTAAAACAATATCGTCCAACAACCTAAAATTTGTGCCAATATGAATATGAACATTTCAGCGCAAATATTCATCAACTATGTCACATTAATAAAAGTGTTTTATAACTTTGTTGCCGTACAACAAAGAAACATAAAAATTTAAAATAAAATTAATATCAAGTGCGTACGTACCACAAAAAAGAATGTTTATCACTTAAATGTTGGTTTCACTTTTAATAATAAGTACTTTGCACTGAAATTATAAATTCATATTTAAAGAAACTTATGCATGTGGTTCTGAACTTACAATACCCACAAATATTATATTCTGTTTTGACTTTCAAGCCACATATTCTTGCAAATTTAATCACATCAATGGATATCTTCCTTTTACATAGTACAGGAAGTACAGGGTTCAAGACGTTTTTCAAACTGTATTTTCGGCCTAAATTTCGTTTTCAATCACCCCCGAATGAATGTTGAGTGGCTTTTTGACCCTACAGCAAGTGAATATGTACCTAAGAACGTATGGACGTCAGAAATCCCCGAGTTAATTACCACCAGTTTTCCGGTGACGTCTGCTTGTGCGCAAAATGTATATATGTATCTCGCAATACTTGAACGGTATGGCATAGAACGCTGAAGTTTATTATGTAGACTCTTAGTGGGGCCTAGTTGTGCACCTCCCCTTTTGGTTGCATTCGAATGTTCCAAAAGGTGCATTTTACACCTTTTTGGGGAAAATCAGTGTTAAATTCAAAATTAATTCAAGTGATGTTATATTTTGGGGAATATTTGGCAAAATATCGCCAAGCTTTGGTTGCCAAGTTTTGTTCCAAATTTGGCTAACAAAATTATTTTTCTATTCTGATTCCAGTTTGGCAGTATTTAGAGGGTTATCTGTTGGAAACACGGTAAAATTGTCGATACTGTGAAAATTAATCTCTGTAAAACTTTTTTTTTTTGCTCCGATTTGCGGCAAAATAGGAGATAAAATATTTAAAATGTTCCTTTGTATTTTTTACTTATCCAAAAAAAAAAAAAATCATTATTTAAGAGGTGTAAAAGGAAGTAGCATGACGTCCACATCACATATAAAATTATTGGAGGAATTCTAAGGAGTAAAATATGTTACTCTGGTTCCAATGTTTTTCTGTCGCCTTCCAATAATAGAAAACAAACTTCCAAAACTTAATTTTTAATAAAAGAGGAAATACTTTAATTTTTATTTACTTTTTTTTTTCGAGATTGATAGTAGAATAGAGCCTAAAACAGTTAATGTTTATATGAAAAAATACTGAATTTCTTAAGTCAGATATTTTTTATTAATTAGTTTTTAACTTTAATAATTTTATTCAAATAATCAGCATTTAAAAGACAGAATGAAAGGAATTATTATTTTTTCTTTATAAAGGGGATATGGAAATGGCTATATAGCTTTGTAGACCTATACAATCTATACACTAATAAACCAAATTCCTACGTGACAACTATTGAAATGTCAAGTGTACGTATTATGGCAATTAAAAATTGCTGCTATTTTTAGCAATGATTCATTTCAAAATTGGAAAAATGTTTCATTACCCCCGATTATATTTATTGATATCTACCAGTATAATTACACCACTTCAGAACGAAACAATTTTTGTTTAAACCATAGCATTACTACTACTATGTGAGAGTCACACTTTTGGGGAAAAAGCGATTAATCAGACCGCCTTCTTGGAACAACAGAGTTGTATCCTTGAGTCAAAAGTAGTACTTTTAGTCACTGAAATGGATAGAATAAGCAACCCATACCTAGAAAATTCTTTCATTTTCCCAACATTTATTGTTTAATTAATTTTTTTAAATGTCCGATTTTGCAAACAAGGAGTGGTCTTGATGACGTCACAAATGATGCACTTTGCCGCATCTTTTTTCCGCGTTTCCACGTTATTATAATCAAGCCGTGAATTAAAATTGCGCTCTACGCTTGCTATCAACCATATCGTTGCCAATGCACGTGAGTAAAGATGCGAATTAAATATTTTGTTCTGTGAATGGCAACATTGAATGGCATTTCATCATTTGTGATGTCACACGACAGAAATGTAAACAATGAAAGCGCACCGATTTAAGTAATTTTTAAAAAAATATTAATAAATTATTTAAAAAATGGTCAGATCCTATGTTTTTTTTTTTTTTTAGCATGCTCTTTCATAAAAAAATGCTTTTAAAATTTTGGAAACGATCCCATTGTACCCAAAACGAATAAGTCCCGTTTTAGTTGGTCCATTAGATCATGCCTAGCACCTAGCATTAGTTTTTGAAATGTAGCTGTCACCTTTAATAAGAAAAATCTTGCGATTGATGTAATTTCTTTGAATTAATTGTCTCCAAAAACGAAGCAGCATCTGTCCCTTTTTTGGTCCACCTGTATTTTAGATTTTGTATGAGTTTTCTTGTTATACTTCTTGCGATATAAAAATTCCAATTAAAGAAAAATATATGACATTTCGTTCACTTCCCTTGAAGAGATAGAGACAAAAACGTAATCAGCACCTCTTCCTACTAAGACCTAATAATTTTTTTCCCTTAAATTCCTTCCTTTACGACCTTTTAATAAACAGCAGTCACGCTTGACGAGACAAACTTTCAATCGACCTCCCGAGCACTTGACACCAAAATCTAATCAGAATCAAATTAGATGAGTACTTATGTGCACCAAAATCGTTGAACTCCATGCACCTCGCTTAAAGCTGAAGTGGCCACAAAAAAAAAATCACATACACACAGACAGAAAGTTTCCTTAAACAATCATAATGGATTAATCACGCCCTAAAACGTTTAACTCCGTTGGAATTCAAAAATTGAAATGTTTCTCAAGTCCAATACTTTCTTTCATATGTTAGATATTGAAGAAAGTAATATAGTTTTGTTGAATAAAATATTTGCTATGAGATATATAGATACATACGAGCAGACATATTTTAATTTCAAATATTGTATATGAAGACACTATTTTTGGTACTTTATGAATTCCGAAGCAGTAAAACAAAAATTTTTTAAGAAAACTCTCATATATTTTGTCAATCAAATTGAACATCACAACTCAGTTCAATCGGCGCCGTAGGCAGCTCTTTGATACTGGTAGACGATACGATTATTAGCAAGATAAAATTAAACAAAAAAGAACGAAAATTTGAAAAAATCCCAAAATATAGGCTTTTTTATTCAATTTTGCCAGCAGCACTCACAAAACATCTCTGGTTTTTCCCCTATCCTTGGGGAGTAACCCCTTGATGAGGCCCCAGGGTATTTTGGGATTTTTTTCAAATTTTCGTTCTTTCTTGTTCAATTTTATCTTGATATATATATATATATATATATATATATATATATATATATATATATATATATATATATATATATATATATATATATATATATATATATATATAATTTAAGGTTTTTCTTCCCGCAAAAGTAGAATTAAAAGCGTAAGTTGATAGTAGTTTTTAAAGTTTTTGATTATGTACTTAAAATAAATACAAGTGTTTTATTTATTAACAAATAGAAATTACCCGCAAATAAAAAATTATATCACTGAGATTTCTCCAATTTTTATCAAAAAAAAAAAAAACTTCCAATCGCATGAAAGGCATAAAATTGTGTTTAAAACGTAAAATATAAGGTTATAATTTAAATTCTACTTGAACTGGGAAGCTCTTAACGAATTCTTTTATAAGCAAAAAAAAAAAAAGGTTCCTTAACATTTTAATAGTAAAAAACGTTTTTACTATTAAAATGACAAAACAACAATAAATCGGTTTTTTATATTTTTGACGGTTAAAGCCCTTCAAGAATGAGACATAGCTAAGCGCATCTTCTTATCCAATCACTTTTGAGAAGAAAAAAAGAATAAAAAGAAAAAAAAAACAAATAAAAATCGGTTCATTCGCTTAAGAGCAAAAAGGCCACAGACTGACACATATGCGTCAAATCTTTCTCCGTGGATACACAGAACAACAAATTATTTTGAGTTTGCTAACATTATTTAAAACAAACCGTTTTAGAAAATTAGTTTCCGTTTCCTTAACACAATGTTTACCACTTTATAAAAAACCAAGAAATTTATCTGTTTCAATACGAAGTAAAATTAGAATTATCAAAAATAATTTTCAAGACTTATGCATACTTTTTTAATACATATTTGCATTGCTGACTTTATTTTGTTTTTGGAGTGAAAATGCTTTAAACAAGCATCTAATCTTAGTATTACAAAATGTGTTACAGAGTAACAAATAAATTACTATGCATCGATAACATCCTGCTTTCCTTCAATAAATAAGAATGAAAGATGTGATGTATTTACAATGTCACAAGAAAAGAGTTCTATCGACAAAATAATGATGTAGGGCATACATCCCAGGCTTGTTATTGCTTGTGATTATTTTTCCCGTTTCAAATGTTTTCTGTTTTATGTCCTTTCTGCTGCAGTTTGATTAAAAACTAACATTCTTTCTTTTTATTTTTATTATCTGCTTTCTGTGTAAAAACTCTCTACACTCTTTTTACAAAAAAGAAACATTTTTTGATAAGAAACAAAACGTTTTGCTTACTTGGGAAAAACTGCTTTTTAATACTGATAACATATGGGACTTTTAGAGGTTTATTTAACTGTATTCGTTTGAAAAGCTTAATTTTACTTAAGTCAAGCAAAACAATGTGTGTCGGAATTTTTAAATAGTATAGTGCCAATACATTGGACTTCGACAAAACGTACTTTTTTTCATATTTTAGTTACTTTGATAACGTTATGAGTTTAAAAATGAACGTATTTTTTTTCACTATGTCGATATTTTTTCAACAAAAGAATTAAAATAATTCTAGGTAAAAACTGTCTCCACGCTGAACCCCTTATATAATCAACCTAGAGTTTTCTTTACTGAAAAAGGTGCAACAAACATTTTTTAAATTCACTAAGAAACTTCGTTTTGTTTAAAAAATCCGACTTTAATATTTTTTTTTCGTGTCGAAAACAACGAAACCTCAAGAATCTCAGAATGCTGAATTCTCTATTAATTTCCGGAATGAAATATTACACCAGTCTAGCATGTATTAACATTCCGCGTTCTGTACGTTTCTGTGGTTGGGCCATAATCCAAACAAAACCTTTTTGTACAAACCACTTAAATATAAAGGAAAGCCCACTTATAGATGTTATACGCGACACCATTAGTACTATCTGTATGTATACTTCTTGTTATCTCATGGCTTTTGTCCAAGTAAAATGTGGAAAGCAATAGAATTGCCACATTACTCCACTAAATTCTTCAGTGTCACCTGCAGCAGAAGCTGCGTCTAAGACTGCTGTTTATGTTTTTGATCCTCGGGGCAGGACCGGTGTGACGCTTGAAGAAAATGGCTGGTTCATAGTGTAATGTGTGCCGCCCCTATATACAGTAAAACTTGTGAAGTTGACCACCTGTCTATGTTGACCACTTTTTTCAGGCACGGAACCATCATTTTCAGGTCCTTATATATAAATCAACCTCTGTAAGTTGACCACCTGTTTAAGTTGACCACTAAAGTAGTGCACCGCAAGTGGTCAACTTACACAGGTTTCACTGTACATCATTTCTTCTCACAAAGACACGAGATTCATTCCTAATGAATAATCGATACCATTTGATAATGCAGGGTGGTGCTGACACCACGCCAGTAGACTAGCCTGTATTGAGCAGCTAATGTTGCCCTTGAGACTGGTACCTGTTCTCGTAACTGCACCAGGTGTCACGGTGTTGGGTGGCATAATGTTTGATCACAGGACGCCCCTGGTACACACTGAAGTAAGTTTGAGTGGACCGTTACATCACAAGAGTTGTTGAGCATGTTGTTCCGCCATTGTCTAAGCCTGCCCCAACACAGTATTATAGCAGGACAATGCCAGAATGCATGTGGCACGACAAACTCGTAACAGCCTGAGCGGAATTAACATTCTTCCCAAACCAGATCTGACTCCCATCGAGTACCTGTGGGATATTACTAGTCGTGACATGAACCAAGAACCAGTAGCTCAAACCATTATTGTTCTGCGCACAGCAGATGTGACTGGGTGAAGATTTTACCTAAAAATTATGAATGAACCTATTGATAGCATTCCTTCTCAGCGGGGGGCGCCTATATATCTGTTCGTGGTGGCCGCATTAGATACTAAGAACAGTGCTTAATTTTTAAACATGTTTTCTATTTTGTAATTATTTGCACATCCACCGCACCACTGCCACATTTGAGATTTTTATATCAGCTAGGACCTTCCTTAGTGTTGCAATTTCTTTATTGATTAACTGAATAATAACGCATAAATAAATAAAAAAAGGGGGGGGGGAACAAGAAAAAAAAAGAATTGCAAAAACCAATGCTTCCATATCTATTTATGCTAACTTTTAAATCATCTATCGAAGCATTAAGTATTTCAAATGAAAAATAATTTCCTTTTTTGTTTCACTTTTACAAAAATTGCCAACTATTATGACACCCAAAGCAACAGATGCAAATAAACCTTATGACAGGATACATGTAGCCAGCAGGCTTTTCTTTTGACAGCCTCAAGCTATGCAAATTATGATAATATACATTCTTTCATGTCATTTCCACTCTAAAATTCCTCAGAATATTTAATAGATTGAAATATTAGCCTCACAAATTGTTTAATTAGTGAAATTAATTAATTTTCAGTAATTGAAAAGAATGTCCTGTAGGCGGCTTGGCATTCATCTCATGTGATCAAATTACATACTTGACAACTTTGATTACGTTACGTGCTATTAATGAAACCATGCACAGCTTTTCCAAACTCATTTTTATATATTTGTTAATTCTTGAGGTAAGAATGTTAATTTGACGCTTTAACAAATGTTTGTTTTCCTTGTCAATTAACACGTTTCTCGCATACCTTTTTAAGTTAATTTATTTTAACTGTTAGATTGTTTTATTTAAGGTGGTTAAAACATCAAATAGCATTTGCTTTAAGCAGGAAATTGATAATTACGTTTTACAGATCATTTTGGTAAATTCATCGCAGCTAAGCATTTTTTTTTAAACTGTAACTTGACTTATAGTTTTGAAGAAAAAAAAACTATTTTTAAAATAAAAGGTGGAGTTTACAAGTTATTCAATATGTTTAAAAACTAATTAAAGTGCCTGATTTGAAATGTTACGTAATCTCGGAAAACAGAAGAGTTTAAACTGAGTAGTGCTAAAACTAAAGTGATTTTTAACCGTTTTACAGCTATTAATAAAGTTACATAGATTTTGGATCGTGACGTAAAACTTTTTATTCCACGCGTAAGAGAAATAAAGAATTAGATAGGTTTTTTGCTGCAAGGGAATGAAATTAAACGTTTGTAAGACTTTCTTTTTTTACAGAAAAAGGGGGGAAAATACAACCTAATGTTGGGGTAATCCTAATGTTGATGAAATCAAAACACACTGGATATAAGCAATGACGTTAACTAGTTGTCAGTGTAATAGTTATTCGTTTAATTAATTAATGTAATTATTTTTTATTTGTTCACTATAAAGCTTATTGTAGGTCCATAAAAAAGAAAAAAGGGAAGCGAAATTCATTCCAAAATGACTGTATCAATTTTCATAGTAATATAGCGTAATTACAAAGCTCTGTTGCTACTGGAATAAACTTTAAAATATTTGCAATTAAATATAGTTCTTTAACTTTTCTAACGTCTCTAACACCCAGCTACTTTACTTTAAATGCGTCTGAAATTTACCGAGAACTGTGCTCTAATGGTAGAGAAATTACCCTCCCCAGACAATGGAACTGGAAAATTACGGAGTTTAAATGTAGAGCATAGCAATTTTAAGTATTTTGAAACTAGTAGCATGTATTTAAAGTGGCAATTCCTGCACCGTAGGATGAAAATAAATTAGAAAATAAATATTAAAGCAGTCATTTTTTTGTTTTCAAAATAGGCAAATAAATTTGAAGAATTAAACTTAAAAAAAATACATGTCGCTTGTTTTTTGAAATGCCACTGTACAACCAGTGCGGTTAATTCACATTTTAAATGACCATTAATTAGTTCAAACGTTTTACAAAAAAAAAAAAAACTCGTACACGTTTTCAGTATTTTTTTTTTAGCGTTAATAGAAAACTTTCTTATTTACTTAGAATAAAGCTAACTGTAAAGTAAACCAAATTCTTCCTGGGTGTGAACTAATCCAATGCATTATTTTAACTGTTAGTGTATTTTACCAAAGGTGATTAAAGCATCAAATATCATTTGTTTTAAGCTGGAGGTTCAAAATTACTTTTTACAGATCATTTTGGTAAGTTATAATGTCGTAACTAAACATTATTTAAATTTCAACTTGACATAATTCTTCCTGGGTGTGAGTCAATTTATCGATCTTATACAGATTACACTAGTCTGCTCTAGCTATCACAAAGCTATCATTAATGTTTACTTTTAAATGCTCAATACATACGTGCTATTGCTACTACTAAAACTGCAGGCAGGCATAACAAAATAATTACATTAAAATAAAATCCTCAAAAATCATTCGCCATCATTAAAAAAAAGTTGTTTCATATATTGTAGTACTTTAAAGTAAGCTATTTCCTCTGTGTGTGTGTGTGTGTGTTTTTTTTTTTAGAAATTCTTAAAATATACTTTCATAATCAATTTAAGCTTTTAAGTAAAAGCTTAACTTTGTCAATTTTTAAGCACTGCTATTACGTTACATCATTTTTTTAAATGTCCATAAAATTTCCTCCTCTATTGTAGAAACGTTCCTGTACCCTTTCTGATTAATATATTAGTATACATGAAGCTTCTTAAATATGAAGCCTCTGTTACAGATATTTTCATATTCCACTAGTTTTTTGTGTAATGTTTCTTAAATTTTCAGTGCCGCTATTTCACCTAAGTTCGTCTTTCGGTTATAGCGGAGCAAATTGGTATTGAAATACTTTTTTTGAGTATCTGCTCAAGGATTTCTTTGGGTATCCAAAAGCGACTTTATTGCCATTTAGACATTAAGAGGATATTCTTCAATTCATTCATCCCATCTTAAGAAGAAAATCTGCTTTAACGTTTACCACTTAAGTTTTTGAGTTAGCATTCTTTTACTAATGTAGCAGAGAAAACAAACTACGTTTTAATTAATGTGTCCGTTATTTAAAATCGTACTAAAATCAGAAGTAGCAAAACGGGATCCGTGTAACATGATTCGTCTCCTAGCTTGCTTGGAGTTCATTCCCGGAGGGATTGTAAATTAAAATATGCAAATTTATAAAAGTATTCCAATGGTTATTCTTCATGCTGATTATAACTTGTATAGAGGATAAAATAAGTTTCGAGATTTTTTTAACGAATAAACGTTCGATTGCGGTAATTTTCCTTGGAAGGTTTACCTCAAAAAAACGAATCAGTAGCTGTCCCTTTAAATTTTCATCTGTATAGCAGATTTTGTCTGAATACGTGCATAACTTCCTACGATTTATCAAAAAAAAAAAAAAAGCCAAAGAGTCGACGCGTCCTAGTGCGCCCCACTTTTGAGTAGATTTGTTACAAAATTGAATCAGCAACCTTTTTATCTGAGATCTATCAACAGACCCAATTTTGGCTGAATCCTTGCGTTACTTAAAGAGAAAAATCAGTCACGTGCGTTAGCGAGAAGCAAGAAAAACGTTTGGTTGCTTCACCTCCTTTCAAGCGACTGGCTCCAACAACTAATAATCACGAAATTACATATAGTGCTTATCTACGAAAATTTTCTTTCGTCAATATGCACTACTTTTTGAGCTTCATCATCAGTAAAAAAAAAAAAAAAATCAAACAACGTCACAGATGGCAGATGGACATAGAGTTTTCAGAAATGTTTTAAATGTAGCGGTAATAAAATTTCACAACACGTAAATCCGTCTAATTTCTAAAATCGTAATTTTCAATAAATATAAACCTTTCTTCCAGGTATACCTCTAAGATTGTTTAAAATAATCGTGAGCAAAAAATAAAATAAAATAAAGAAACATGAAATAAAAAAATGAATAAACAAAAAAAAATCATATTTATTTAAAAATTTGTTTCTTAAACTATCCCCATTTTTTATTTTTTTTTTAAAATGCTAACTTAAATTTTTAAACATACGAAATACTATAAAACGGTTTATAACCGGACACTAATGGTAAAAATACTGCATAAGCACAGATGGCGAAATGGCAGTTATAATTTTAATGTTTAAACATTAGATCCTTTTGAGTGTATAAAACACAAATTTCGTTGAGGTCAAGACTCTCTAAGAGTAATTAGGTGTAAAAAAGATGACTTATGACTATTGGTGAGCTAAAGAAATTATTTTTTCTTTTACTCCAGACATTAGGGGATATTCAAACACCCTATTCATTTCCCCTCGAGGTTAATGTCAGGAGAAAATCACACTACACACAATCAATTTAAAGATATTTAGAAGTTCTGCACCAACAATAAACAAATTGCGGACAGTAGGTCGCTTGCAACCGCTGAAATTTCAAAATATAATCTAAAATAATTCAAATTGAAAAGTCATAACTAAATTAAATTATGCAGGAAATTTACCTCAAATACACACTCAAATGTGATTTCGATCAAAATTTAGTCCTGAAAAAAGTAATAATAACGATAATGAAAAGTTTTTTCTTTGCTTACATTTACCCTACAGTAAATTATTTATTGCGTAAATTGAAATGATGATTAAAAATAAAAGGTCAAATTCATAAATAAGTGTTTTTTGTAGTCTTCCAAATCATCACGAGCAAAAATAGCTATAACCCGTTACTTTACATTTGTGAACTTGCTAAAGAGAAAACTGAAGGTATCTACTTCACATCTATCCACCTCCTCAATGTTTCTTTTAACCCCACTAAACCCTAAATGAGTCACCAAGATCCTTTCCAAACGATAAAAATCAATAAAAAAAATAAATAAATAAATAAAATAAAAGAAAATAAAAAAAAAGAAAAGGGGAAAAAATAATGATAAAAAGAAGGATGGTAGTAAAAAATGTTACTTTTCTTTAAGTACTAACTGCTTGGTTTTGTTGCTATGGTTACTTGCTACAAAAAATATAAAATAAGTTCTCCTGGATTGAAACCGTTGAAAAGCAGAATTAAAATAAGTTTTAGATTCGGAATAGCATTATCATTATTATTTTTGTTATTAGTAGAAGATCACCAAGAATATTGTCGGGTTTCCTACATGTACAAAAAAAAAAAAAAATAAATAAATAAATAAATAAAGGAAAATAAAACTAATTAATACTAACATGCAAATTTAAAGTAACACTGCAGCACCGTCAAAGCTATTTTCACAAGTTCATAAATGTTTAAAGACTACACAATTCAAAGAAAATTCTGTTGCTTTTTACACTCTCTGCTATAACTTTAATGGTTTTCGAATGAAGTAAAATAGAACAAAAATACAGAAAAATAAATAGAACACGTGAAGTACTATTTCTCATTTCAAATTGCCTTTTTTAGGAAGTAATAGAAGGAGAGAAAACGTTTTGGTGTGTGTGCGTGTGGTGGTGATTTGTTTTTTTTTTTGAGAGCAGTAACTAATGTTGTTTTTAGACTATCTAAATAAAAAAATTTCTTGAAAACAAAATTTGTTTGTTTGAATGGTCGCATGCGTTGTGTATGATTCTATTACAAATATTGACACTTTGAATTAGTTGTGAAGAAGATTTTCAAATTGTAAAAATTGAATGGAAAAGTTGCAAGACATTTGCAAAAAAAAAAAAAAAGACATTTTATATTTACGTTGCAACTTGCTTGAAGTTTTATTTGTTTTTCTCTAAATGTTTTGATCTCATCAAAATATTCGTTGTAACACACAGTAGTAAACGATTTGTTATGCAAAAAAAAAAAAAAAAAAAATTGTGCAATACGTTAAAAGATAGACAGCAAAACAAATGGTACTTTGGTAAGTCGTCTTCTCCATAGTAAAAAGCAAAATCATAAATAGTTTATTTACTTTTATGGAATCTTTTAAATAAGTATTAAACTACATTCATCAGAATAAATATATCAAAATTATCGCTGAATCAGAAATTTTCCTGAACATAAGTCCTAAAACGAGAGTGTAGACTACGTTACGGAAAGGAATGAATTTAGAATCCCTCTCATGGAAACTTATTGGAATAGACGTTTCAAAAAGGCAATTTTAGACAATCGTTAGTGATGTTAGGAGGAGAAGTTTGGAGGCCTTTTCTCGGGGATTTTGCAAAATTTAACTTCTAAAGATGCGACTTTAGACATCTCATGTAGTTTTAGGAGCAGGAATGGGTTCAGTGACTTTCCACTGGTAATTTTTTGAAACTGAAGTTCCAAAAACGGCAATTTTATACAATCTTCGTTGGTGTAAGGGAGAGATGATTTCAAAACATTCCCCCGGAATTATTACGAAATTGAATTGATAAAACGCAATTTTAAAACACAAGTTTCAACGGCAAAGAAAAGAAATAAGTTTGGGAAACACCTTAGCTAAATCTGTATAATATTTTAGAAACTATGTGGAAGCACCCCCCCCCCCCGACACACACCACAAGCGGGTATAAATCACATACGTTGTTAGAAGTAAGGTAAAAAAAAAAAAAATATCGCCCCCGCATTTAAAATATTCTGGATCCGTCTTTGCATGTGATTGAACTGCTTTCGTAAACGGAGTTGTCATAAACTAGTCACATCGCTTCGGTGATTTGAGAAACATTGGGTTTCAAAACTAAAACTACTACATTAAATGTTATCAGCGTTTGTTAGAATATCTTCAGAGATTTTAGAAAGGGGTAAGGTGGCTCCATGACAGCAAGATTCAAAGTGTACGTATGGTACTGACGTTTTAAAAACGATACCCAAATTCTTTGAAGAAGACTGCTTTCATCATGCGCCTCAGAGAAATGTGACCTTGCATTCTATGTATGTTAAGATTATTTACGAAAATACGGTGGTAGCTAATTTTTGTCGTCTTAGCGATGTTTCCAAGAGTTTTGAATTTTGAAACAATCTATAGTTTGTCTGTTGCTTTTGAGATATCAAGTGCACATTTTCCTTACCTTAGTGACAAATAACATAGAACGATCATTTTCAGAAAAACATTCTTGACTACAATGATATCCGTACACCATCAACAACAGAGCTTATACCAAAATATTTAAGATAATCATATCATGTCGCTTAATATTTTTAACGTATATATTTTAAGACTAATTGCACTCACTAAAACTGATTGTTTAGTATAAAAATAAATCTTGATCAATACGAAGCACGTATTTATTAAGAAATCACTGTAAACTAATTTGGTATTACAACTTGGTCTTATTTATGGTGATACGGCCACGTTAATTTTTAACCCGTATAGTGATAAGATCAGGGATCTATTTTAATAAAAGGGGTTCAGACCCAATCTACAACTGAACCCTCAGAAAATATTATTATTTGTTGACTAGCGAAAAAATACATTTTGTACAGGTATACTTGTTAACAATGTATATTTCATCAACGTGAGCAATTATTAGTAGTAGATGCGACAATTACGTGATAAAAACTAATTCCTACAAATAACGTTAACTTGAAAACAAAATCCTTACATGAAACTTTGTACATTTTGTATTTTATAATGAACAAACTAAAATGCTAACGAATAAACACTTTTTTTCTATTAGTTGCAGACATTAGTTAGACAAGCCACGAATGATCAAAATAAAGAATATACTAGCTCGTGGAGTGCGTCCGGCATCTGACTTTCTGATGTCGTTACAACTGAATGGCACTGTTGAATTTGATTCAATAACAAATCTGCAAGTTCGTATTCCGATAATTGTCATAGGTGTGGGGCTTACTGCGATTACCCCTGCCACTAAAGCTTTAGCATATGAGCCAATTCAAGTAGAAAAATGTCTTCTTCGTTTTGAGATATTAGTTGTTAACTCTATTTTGTTTAATAACAAACTGTTGGAACAAATCAAATACTTAAATTGGGAGTTAATAAGAAAATGATAAAGCACTGAAAACAATTTATAAAGTTCTAAGTGTTTGGAATAATAGATTACAAGTTGTCCTTGTCCAATGGGGGGGGGGGGTGTATTTTGAAGTGGGAACTGGGTAAAATTACCAGATTATCCTCCTTAAACCAGAAAGTTGATATGGTCATGCCTACTAAATTTAAAACTGTTGGAACAAATCAAATACTTAAATTGGGAGTTAATAAGAAAATGATAAAGCACTGAAAACAATTCAAGTTCTAAGTGTTTGGAATAATAGATTACAAGTTGTCCTTGTTCAATGGGGGTGATGTATAAGTACAGTTGAACCCGCTTAATGGAATAGCCATTTTGCCGCGAAAAAATATCTTAATATGCGGAACATTCCACTAACCGGGATCAAAATAACATATTACATTAGTTTGGTACATTGAAAATGTATTACATTAAGCGAAAGTTTCTTCAAACCAATATTTTAATAAGCGGGCTCGACTGTATTTTACCGATTAGGCTAATGGTTCTAATCTGCTTTCACTAAAATTAAATAAGACTACACAAAAATAAATACTTCCATTTTTCTTTTAACATCAATATATGATCGAAAAAACATGTTTTTCTGAAAAAACTAAATACCAGCTACTAATCAGTATGATTTATAAAACCAAATACTAACAAAGCTTATGAAACATTTTTTTTAATCATCCTAAGCCACTAATTGATCGAGAAAGCATGATTTATAATACCAAATGCTTAAAAAAACTAATGCACTGGAATAGAGATTTGTGTCTCTAAAAGCACTAAACCGATCTAAAAGTTAGGATATCAACAAGTGGATGAAGTTTGTTGCTGTTGAGGATAAAGAAGTAACACTTACGCGCTTAGATTTGATGTTTCATTAATCCTAGCAAATACATATTGGTTCAACCTTATTTTATAGTGCCATTTACTCGACAAATGGCATCTTCTGTTAGACTTTTGCTGGCATGAGTAACTTTATTTTATGTCATCTGGAAGCTTAACTGCCAAAACGACTAAAGATTACTGGCTAAGGAGTAACCATGGTGATAGCACGTAAACTTATACGCATTTTAGATTGCAGAAAATAAAAATTCCATCAAATCTATCTTACTTTGAGATTTCTGACTGTTCTGACAAACCAAATAGGAAAAATAACGCTTAGAGTTTCGTCAACTGTAAGGTATTAAAAGTTTGCTTTTATTTCTTCATAAGACTTGAGTTGGAGTGAAAGTTTTAAGTAAAAAGTCATACTACTTTATGTGATTAAGATGTTATTTGGCCTTTAAAGTTTTTGGCTTTTTTGCGAGATTTTGATTCAACTATATTAATATAAAAACGGTAATATCCAATAAATGGGGGGAGAGCTATATTAAGATATGTCTGTGGAAAACATAATAATTCTGCAGTGCGAGTGTTAAATAAATATTATTTTAAAAACGTGTCCAAAAAGTGAATAATTGATAAATGTGTCAAACTTAATTCGGATATAAATTGGCGCTTTTATTTTTAATGAGATGAAATCTGCCTACAGCTCAGTTATTCACTATTCCTGACTGAGAAGTTCTAATAAGAATGAAACTGCAGTCTCAGGATGTGATAACCGGTCTTTCTGGTGTTCTGCATGTAGTTCTGGGCCTTAGTCCTGACTTAGGGGTGGTAACATACTGACAAACTAGGCGTTTAGTATTTTAAACTTTCTTCTGCAGCCTCTAAGGCACTCTTATAATGTGCTAATATTCCACAGACATGTTCCATTTAGCCACAATTTCTCCTACTCAGATCTCAGTCGCTAACGACTAAACATGTTTAGTCGCTAACTAAACATCGCATCTTTTTACTTTCTTCTATATCTAATATATAGAAGAAAGTATTGGATTCGTGCAAATTTTCGAATTTCGAATTTTGACGGATTCGAACGTTTTGAGGTGTGCTGAGTCCATTTCGACTATTTTTGGAAAATGTCTGTGTGTGTGTGTGTGTGTTCGTCCGTGTGTATGTGTGTGACCAGTTTTTTGTGGCCGCTCTACAGCAAAAACTACCGCATGAGATCGAACGAAATTTGGTACACATATGTGCCCCTTGGTTTTTGGCGCGTATTCCTCCAAGGGGGGTGGAGCAATGGGACTTTTTTGAGTTACGCGTGCTTGCTATTCCTCAGGAAGTAACTGGCGTAATCAAACAAAATTTGGTCCATATGTTGCCATTAACAGGAACAGGTGCTGATTCAATTTTGGCGTCAATAACTCAAACGGGGGTTGAGCTATAGAACGTTTTTTGTCGTCAATTCTGACTGCTGTATCTCAAGAAATAATGAACGGAATGAAAGAAAAATTTATCGGCAAGTAGCCCTTTGTCGGTATAAGAGCTGATTTTATTTTGGTCTCAGCAGCTAAAAAGGGGGTAGCGCAATCACCCGTTCTTTTTTTCCATTATGAGTGCCCTATCTCAAGAAGTAATGCTACGTTCTGGTTGAAATTTGAAATATATGTGAATCCATATGTAAACAGGCTTTGGTTCAATTTTGAATCCAATCGCTCGAAGAGGTGTTGATTTTTTTTTTTTTTTTTTGTGAATAAAAATAGCTTTATTAATGCAACAATAAGAAAGATAAATCGTAATAGATTGTCGTCTGCGTATTTCTCGTGATTTTAATTGTATGGAAATGATCGGAAATATTATCTCAATGATTTAAAATTTTTAACTGTTGCCATCTTATGTTTGTTAACAAATAAAATATTTTTAATTAATTCAAGCAAGGCTTTTAAAATAACTTTCAATTTTCGCTCTTTGCTTTGCGTTTGCAATCATTCAGCCATTGCATGGTCGTCAAGCTTTTGCATGTGTAATTTTGTTTTTTGTTGGGAATATTGCTTACTCGTCAAGCATGGGGAGGGATCATAAAAAAAAGTATATATATAGAAGAAAGTTTCGTGATGGCCACACCATACTAGTTTACGCTGGTTTTCTTGATGCGTACTTTACCGTTTAAATATTGTTTCTAACGCGTGTAAATCAGTACATTCATCCTTTTTTTTTATTATTGAACTTATAATGCTAATTTGCTTGAATTAGTAAGTTATTAAAAATGTATATCTTTAACAGCAATATATGTACATCATGTTTTAAATTAGGTAAAATAAGGCAAATTCATATATGATAGTTTTGTGCAAAAAAAATCGAATGATACCTTATTTATTTATTTATTTTTTAAAAATATTGATAATGCCAACTTATTGACTAGCATTCTCTGGTCTCAAAATCTTTAAAAAACATTTTATATCACTTGGTTTATCTATTTATTTATTTATTTTTGCTTTTTGAGAATTCTTGCCTCTTTTGAAAGGAAACAATCTTTCCATCCAATTAGTTTTAGTTAAAGTAAAGATCGCCTTGAGTGTAATACGAATGTAGTTGAACATTTAAAAATAAATTATTTTTAAAAGAAAAATTAAATGTTTTCTAGAAAACATATATATTGTAATAATACATAAGTTCAATTTCTAATTGGTAACAGCGTGTTTTTTTTTTTTTTTTTTTAATAAAAGTTCCGGAACATAGCATACACATTTATAAAAAAGAAATATTTTTCTTTCTAAACTCTTTTACTAATTTATTCTCATGTACATTAAATGTTTTATTAATTGTGTCTCACTTCTGTCAACAAAAATCTGAGCATGTGCAATATTTTTATTTAATCAAATATATTTAACATTCTTCGAAGAAATTGTACAAATGAATAAAATAATCATCTTGAATAACGTAAAGAAAGAAATGTCCTTTATTAAATCACGTTTTTACCATGATAAGGTAATATAAATCAGACGTGGAATATTAATCGAGCTGGGAAAAATAAAAGTCAAGAAGCCACATAAGGAATTCCAAATGCATACAAATGCTATAAATGTCAAGCAACGTCCATAGCTAATAAAGTAACATTTGGGATTAGATGAAGTCGCGTTATGGTGGAAGTAAATAACTCATATTTATCTGTACCTTTAACCACAGGCATATGTGGAATGCTAATATGATTAACATTATTTACAGTAATATAGAGTGATATTTTTTTCAACTAGGTACGTTAGTTCCTAAATTGTATTAAAGTGTCAAAAATAAATATACTTAATCACATTTCCATGCAGAATTTGCTATATGGAGTTCGGGATGACATTAAAATGGAACATAAAATGTACTCGTTCATGCGCACAAGTAAACGTAGCAGATCTAGTACTCTAGATCTACTTTGAGCGTTTCTGCAACTGAGCTGTAAGATTCAATTTATCCACCATATCTATTAGATATCCTATATCTAATAGAATAATAGTTGTGAGTTTTTCTCCCCTCTCAATTGGTACTGGATAATATAATCAACTTGTCCTCAGGTAGACAATCAACTCTTAAGTGTCATTAGTTTGATGGTAAAAATAATTTTCTTTGAACCATGATACATTTAGTTATGGAAGAAAATTGAGTAAAAATGCTTTTTCTGCTCACAAAAATTTCTGTCGTCAACAACAGTATATACCAAAAGCGACAACAACTCATTTTAAAACTAATGATTTGAATTAAAGTTATAATTATAAATTCAAATTTTCAGTTATTAGTCAATATACAATGTAAACATTCGGATTATTAGAGTTTTTTTCTAATGTATTTTCTTGTCAGCAACAAATAATTTGCAGCATTACTGTTACTTTGTAAAATGCTAAATACTGAAGATAAAGTTGAATCGTTTTCAAACATACAGTGAAGTGAAAACATAGGTTTTACTCGGTCTGAAAAACTGTAGTTTGGGCAAACCTAACCTGGCAGCGTCATGATGTTGTGATTAGGGTCTGCTTCGCTTTCACAATGCTGCTAGGTTAGGTTTGCCACAATTATGGTAGCAAAACAAAAGTTAAAGTAATTGAAAAGCTATTTATTTATTAAGAAAATTTTCCTGTTTAATAAGTTTTGTTAATTATAAATCTTGTTAATATTTGTGTCGCACTATCCTGGATGAAAATAATGCAGATTTTTTTTTCCGTGGTTACAATAGAACCCCATTTCATTTCAATCATGTATGTCAGTTCTTATATACATACATTATTCCAATATCCGTTGGTTTTTCAAGTGTATTTTCTGTTCCCTCGGTAGATAATATTTGCCAACATTAAGATTCGGATGTCTCAGTAACAATATAATTTTTACATTACTTGCATCCTATCTGAAAAAAAAAATGAATTTGAATTTATGTGACTCATACGTCCTGGAGTATTTACAGGATTAAACATTTCATTCATTTAATCAGGCCATTTCAATTTTAATGAAAAACAGCACCAATGATTAATTAGAGATATTGAGATCAACCTATTAACAATTTCAAAACATGAAAAGAATAATTTCAGAGATTGTTCTTATAATGAAAACTGATACACAAAACAAGTTATAACTAAAAAGCATGAATATAGTAATACAAAACTTAAAGTATTACAATTTGAAAGATCTTAATCTATTTAAACAAAGCGATAGCATACTTGAAAACGTAAACAGTTATTTTAGTTAAGGCAGCCTTGTAAACACCTGACAAAATAAGCGTAGGCACCGTAACAAGCTTTCCAGTTAACATCAACTTTATGACGTTAATCCTCATTTAAATGCAAATTTCGTTGGAAAGCATTATACTCATTTCTAAGCTCAATGTCAGTTCTAAAATTAAATGCAAACAACGAGATTGTGATACTAGTGCTTAAAACAATAATAGTAATGCCTGTGATTTGAATAACGTGATTAAATTTAGAAGTTAAAGGTGAAAATAATTCCCGTTTTAATTAAGAGAAGACTACACTGCAACTGGTGCCTTCACCTGCTTGAACTTGAACCCGGTGGTTCAAAAAATATGTCCCCCGAAATATAAGATATAAATTTAAAAATTCATTGCGGGTACAGAGCTTAAAACAATAATCGTAGTGCCTGTGATTTGAGTAACTAAATTTTATTTGGAAGTTAAAGGTGAAAATTGCTCCTATATTAATGAAGAGGAGACTACACTGCAGCTGATGCCTTCACCTGCTTGAATTTGAACCCGGTGGTTCAAAAAATATGTGCCCCGAAATAAAGATATACATTTAAAAATTAATTTCATTTATAGAGCTTAAAACAATAACGGTATAGGCTGTGATTTGAGTAACTTAATTTGATTTATAAGTTAAAGATAAAAATAATTCCTGTTTTAATGAAAAGAAGACTAAACTGCAGCTAATGCCTTCACCTGCTTGAACCCGGTGGTTTCAAAAATATGTGCCCCGAAATATAAGATATAAAGTAAAAAAAATATTGCGGCTGTAGAGCTTAAAACAATAATCGTAGTGCCTGTGATTTAAGTAACTAAATTTTATTTAGAAGTTAAAGGTGAAAATAATTTCTGTTTTAATGAAGGGAATATTACATCGCAGCTGATGCATTTATCTGCTTGAACGTAAACCCTGGTGGTTCAAAAAATGTGCCACGAAACATAAGATATAAATTTAAGAATTTGTTGCGGGTACATAGTAGTACAAAATTACACAAATAAAATATAGCATGCACATTTTATTTGCCATTGTCTTAGTAAGCACCCTGGTCCCAAAAAGGATACTTTAACATTTTTTGTTAAATTGCTGACAAACATAATATAAACTTAACTTTACTCATTGAAATATTTTTTTACGAGTCAATTATGAATGTACGAATATCGGAGGCAATTGAGCCATAAATGAGCTAATCCCTGAACTTTAGGTTGGCCTTATTGGGAACCTTACTTACCATACAGAGTGGTACAAAAATCGGCGTAACCCACCTCTTCCTCCTTTAATTTTCAACAGCATGTTACTTACTATATAATGCTCAATATACACATTTACTTTGAGGTCATGAGAGATTAATAATGGTGGACCAACATCCATGTCGTAACACAGCTCAATTATCTGCCATTTTCTCACAGACGTCTTGCACAGTTCGAAAATTCGGATATGTATTGTTGCTAAACATTTGTCAGAATATGGCATAGAATTGAGCAGTGTCATGACATGGATGTTGCGAAAAATACACATTTATCTCGAAATCATCAGAGTCATTAACAACGGTAGACCAATATTCATGTCGTAGCACACCATGTCGCTAAATATCTGTCAGAATATGGCAGAGAATTGAGCTATGGTTATGACATGGATGTTGCTCTACCGATATTTATTATTCTAAAGACTTTACGGTTACTGTGCGTAACAAACATTGTACCGTAACTAACATAATGTTTAAAATAAAGGGGTGTACATCCACTTTTGGATCAATCTGCGTCTGTAGGAGTAATAACAGGGATAGGTCAAAATTACATAGTAATAACAAATAACGCTACATATTCAAAAGTATTACGCATTCAACAAAACATAATGAATGATAATAGCCACCAACCCATTAAGATTCGGTAATACGAATGCAGCATTTTTGAAATGACTATAAAGAAATGCGTTTTTTTTTCTTTCGTTTGTTTGTTTGCGTATGTTTGTTTTTCATAATATGCAGGATGTTCATCTGTTCTTAAAGTGCTTTGAGGGCCCATTAAGGACCTTGTTTGCGTTTCCTCACAACCCGAAATGAAATGCATTACAGACCATGCAAACAAGCTTAAAAAATATACACTCCGTAAAAATAATTTTACTTTAATAAATGAATCAATGTATTTTGGTAGAAATACTAATATTAGTATAATTGATAAATTATGAAATAAGCGTACTGAAATAAGACGAAAATAGCAGACACATAAGAAACAGTATCCCTGTACCCTTTTCGCTGTGAATAGTTACAGCTACAGTACTGCATCATGAAATGGTAAATGCATTTGAAAAATACTTTCCCAGACAGAGTTTATTCAAAATGCATGGGTTTGAAAATATATGTGAGTATTAATATTTATAGTGGCATGCATTATTCATTTTCAAGCACCAAATATTTTATTTCAAATACGTATTCGAAAATTGAAGCTCGTGTTTCACAACCGTTGCTTCGATTTTACCTATCGAACGTATAATGCGAGGAATTGGAAATAAGAACTCTTCGAAATTGTTGGATTTGTAATTTCAAATAAAAAAAAATGATGGTGTTCTTTTCAGTACGTCAATAGCTTCAACAAACTGTAGAAGGAACAAGAGAACTCTTTTCTTTTCCTTACCTTTTTTGAGGCAGTTTTAATACTAGAATTACGGCGGGGATAAGTTTGACCAACTGAGAAGAAATATGCATAGTACTCCACACAATCTTCTCTAGACACTATTATATATTTCTAAAAACTAGTTTAAAATAAACATATTTATAAAAAAAAATACAGTTTATTTTAATTATGTAGATATTTTGAGGATATATAGTAAGCAGTGGTGTTCTCATAGGGTTATACTCCATATACGCCGTATACTCTCAAGCTTCAAAAACTTTAAATTATTTAATATTCAGATTATATCATCGCATTTTTAAATTTTCCAAAAGCAAAAATAATGGACTTACGTTAACCACACTTTACCACAAGTAACCTTGTTTTTTAATATTTCTTAACACTTATTAAATCAACGCCTTTTGAACGCCTCATAACCGCATACACATACTGTGCATAATGGAATATTGGGAGTATACCCTCAGAAAAATTGATGGGAACATCACTGATACTAAAGTATTACTTTTAATACAATGAAACCTGTGTAAGTTGACCACTTGCGGTGCACTACTTTAGTGGTCAACTTAAACGGTCGGTCAACTTATAGAGGTTGAAATTAATGATATAGATCTAATTCTGTGTCTGAAAATAGCGCTCAACTTAGACAGGTGGTTAACTTACATGGGTGGTCAACTTTACAGGTTTTACTGTACCTTTAAAATAACCAGCGCTATTTCAGTTGTGTTTCAGAAACTAGCGGCTAGTGTTCCCTTTTACGTACAAAAACATTATGGATGCTTAAAAATCTTGCAAGAATATATTTCAAGAGGCGTTTTTGAACTTTTGCACTGTTTCAGCATGAGTAAATGTCTTTGCATTTCTTTTTCCTCAAACGTTTCAAAATGGCACCTTTCAACACATCTAGATATAATCTTTCAGTTTGGGTTTAATACTTTCTTTTCTTTTTTTTTGAAAACGTTACATTATCATACAGCACTATTATTTCGAAAAAAAAAGGAAGGGTTAGGCTATTTACGACGAAAATACAACGAGCAGTTAGCGGAAAAACAATGCTTATGTTTATAACAACTTCTCCCGTTATTCTAGTGTTAAATAGTTTAACGGTAGAACGTGAATAATAAAAACGGTTTGAACAGTAAAACATATTTTTCAAAAAATACTAAACACTTTTAATAATGCACTCAAAAGGACAAAATAACTTTTCTGGGTCAGAAAAGACAATTTAAGTATTCCTGTAGTTTGCAATTATTCCAAGAAAATGGCACCACAAACGAAGAAAAGTGCGGTTCAAGACATGTAGAGAATTTCTAATCATTATCTAGCTTTAAATCATAAATTTGAGTGTCAAAACATGTATATTTTTCTAAGGGGAGGCCGGGGTAATAAGAGACAGGGGGACGCATTTCAAAAAACACAAAACATAATTTACTTAAACAACTTTAAAAAAATGTAATATAAAGTACCATATGTATACTTTACTACAATACACTTATTTAAAAGTTTGAAACATGTTTTGAATTTTTTTTCATTCAATGAAAAAAACCTTCCCTCTGAACTTATCTTAAAAGTTCGTGACTTTTTTTACGTTTTTATTTTATTTTATTTTGTAGCTGGAGGTGTTTGAGAGTTAGTAATGTGTAAACTTCTGTCCAAGACTGACTATTGATGTACTATTTTTTGAAATCTTTAAAGACAAAATCTAAAATCATCTATACTCATCAGAGTAGACCTTATTTGATTTATTCGTAGAATGTCTGTAAGTTACTAATATGTTACTACTACTTCATTAGATAATAAATAGCCTAAGTTCATTTAGACTTAGGGACTAGAAAAAAATCCCTAATAACCCTTTTACTAAAGCACGTTTTTTACGCATTTTTGCCAACTTAAGATAACTTTAAAAATATTTTCTGGCCACTTTAAAAACTATATTGATTTTTTTGGTCAATTCCTAGGTTATGTACATTATATGGAATTATCATTAAGTCTAAGATTATATTATTTAGTACCTCGTATTATAAGAAATGATTTTCAGAAACACATTTGTAAACAGTACTTTTTGAGAGAAAAATATTTTTTTTTAACGGAATAAAATATCAAAAGTTTAAATTATTGGCGGATTCAGAACTATTTGCAGATGCTTCTCATTACCCCACATTAGGGACAATAATTTATTTAAATTTTTAAACATTTTTAACCAAAATATTTAAGTTAAATAATCACCTAAAAAGCAAGAGGAGTCCAATTAATTCAGTTTATATGAGGTATTTGTTTCGTGTTATTTGGAATATTAGTAAAACTTTTATTATTATTTTGTTTTGACTCTTATCATTCCTTTTTTCTCCTATTATTCCAGCCTCCCCTAGTGGGAAATTTTGGTTTGAACAGACTCTAGCCGCACTTTTCTTCGCTTGGGGTGTTAGTTTCTTGGAATAATTGGAAACTACAGGAATACTTAAATTGCCCTTTATGACCCAAAAAAGTTATTTTGTCCCTTTGAGTGCATTATAAAAAGTGCTTAGTATTTTTTTAATGCTGTTATTTTATTCCTTTTAGTGCAAATATCTTTTAGAAGTAGAATTATGTTATAATAACAAAATTTCACCTTTTTTTTAAAAATAAATGTTTATGATAAAAGGAAAAAAAACTATATACGTGTCTAAAAGTTTAAGCAATTGACACTTAAAATTAATCCTTGCCCCCCTCCCCCCCGCTCCGGAGTTGTTTATGTGCTAATTTAATTAGAATCATTTAAATTATAAAGGTTTCCAAAACTTATTTATCTTTCTCAACATACAAGTTACTCGTGATAAAGATCCTAATTTGTGTCTTGCCCCGTTTCCAAAAATTGGCATATATGAGAATAAAAATCTCAAGAAATCAATGAAAGTGGATAAGTTTCATGCTTGCTCCAGAGAAGCCTTGATTCAAAATTTTAATTATGATTACTATTAATATTGCTGTTTTAAGGAAAGAAAATAAGAACAATGGATTTTATATTTAAACATTTAATAGAGAAATTACATATTTGCTGTTTTCTATCCTAACCGAAATAATTTTATTTTAGAATTGAATTTTTTAGCGTCAAAATTTACCTGAAGATTAGGCAAATCATTTATTGAACTCCCGAAGTCTCTAAGTGGTCTACTTGCTGAGATATAAGTAAAAGCAGGGCTCAAATTTTTCCGTGACATTTGGGCCAGGTATAATAAATTGCTTAATAAGCATAGTTTGCTCTTGATGCATTTTTTTTTAAATTGAAATGTAAAGACATCATGATAATCCGCATTGAATAGACAAAACTTTAAATTTTTAATCATAAGATTCATTTTGTATGTCCCACTTATCAGCAACGATACGAAGATATCATGTTTTCAACGGGTTTACTTACAAGCTGCTATGAAATGTTTTTTAAAATGCATCAAATTTTAGTTTTTACGTTCTGCTTTTAAGGTAATGCTGCATGAGAAACTATGGTATCTTAAGACATATGCTTTTGTGATGAAAAGTAAAGTAAGAAATAACATCGTCAAAAAGCGTAATTTCAGATTACTGCATTAATATGCAATTTGTGCTTTATGACGTAGTTATTTCTTACTTTATAATATCTTAGATAAAAAAAAAAAAAAAAAAAGAAACACACGGCACAAGAATCACATTACAAAAGTGTATCTATTCAAAAATCTATATAAAATTTAAGTTACTTCAGCGAAACACTCTTTTTTAAAAACCGATGAGGCAAATTGACAAACATAAATCAAATTTTAATTTAAAAAAAGAAAAATGAAAGCATAATATATTTCACAGAGCTGTTATAGAGTAAGTTTTCTTAGTTGAACGAAAAAAGAAGCGGGTGTGACACATTTAGTTTATATTTGGAAGTCGTAAGACATGAATTAATATTCATAGGTGAAATCTAACATGAACTATTAATTTCTGCCCTTTTTTTTATTACACTTCTTTGGACTAATTTTGAACCATTTACGTAAAACAGAAGTTCTAGAAAGTATTAGGAGAACTGCAGTTTTGATGTTAGAAATCAAGCCTGCTGTATGTGTCCACATACTTCTTAAACTTCAGAAAACCCGCTCCTAATCTTCAGTACAACATGTATATTTTTTAAAGCTACGAAGTTGATTGACAAACTTCATGGAAATTATATAGTCAAAACTTCATTTTGCTACAAGTTTTTTTTTTTTTTTTTTTTTTTTTTTTTTTTTTTCCGAATACAAAATATGTAAACCAAATAAAACAAAATCCTTTGCTCATATTTAATTTCTGTGGACTAAATCAGTAAGTGTGATTTATGCAGAGATTACTCCTACGACAAAAGAGAAACTTTCGTAATTTCCAAAATGTTTGCAGAAAATATTATGCGATTAATTTTCATCTCGCTTACTTGTCTGCGTTTTATGTAAAGTCACGATTATTAACAAAGTTGCATGCGTAGATGATAACAATAATATTATTAAACAGTATGGTGAAGTTGAGTTTGTTATTTTAAAACATTGTAATAAAACGATGAGAATACAGCTTTAAAACGGTTGCTTAAAAACCAGGTTTTGAAACTATTAACATGATCTAGTAACGTCAATGAGCAATACATGGCCTCTCATGCTGTAATAAGAAACTTTCTTCATAATATATACCGTTATGGGTGTTATGCGCTTGCTTTTTATACACATACACTGAAGCAAAAATGCTTTGAATTAACCGTAACATCTGGTTTAATTGATGTTACACGCTGGTTTTCAATTGACATTTGCGAATAATTCAATTTCCCTTTTTGCACACGGTCATGCTACTTTTCGATAACCTTACTTTATCGTTACTCATTTTTGTAAGACAGCGGTTTAGTGACAGATCATCATAAATTATACCAAACTTTACTTTTAACATAACCTATACCAGTGGTGTCGAATCTTTTTCTGCCCGAGGGCAGCGCCACATTTTAAAATCACTTTTTCTGATCCAGAACCTACACAGAATTTGAAAATATTTCAATCTTTTCTAAATAACATTGGAAAAGGAAAAAAAACAAATGCAAACAATGATTGACGTTTTCAAACTACTTCATGCAAATGCTATTAAATGCTTCCTTCGCAGAAACCAATTTTTGAATCTCTGGTTACAGCTTTATGACATTGTCACTGATTGTGGTTTTTGATTGTAACAATGAACAAAACAACGGGTCACACGGATAAGCTCCGCGCGCCGGAGGTTGGGCACCACTGATCTACACAAACGTCTTAATCTGAAACTAAAACTGACGTTACACGTCGACCTTTTAATTGGCATTTGTGAGTACCCCAATTGTTGTTTTTTACATAGAGTTATGCTGCTTCGATTAGATTGCCTTAATTTATTGTTTCCATTATTGTAGGACAACTTGATAGCAAAATGTTATCATAAAGTTTGCATAATCTTCGTACATATATATATAATAGGGAATGATCGAGTAACGCTTAAGTCATCAACAATGAAACTTCATGATTATTTGATAATATATTTTGGTAATGCAGGGAAAGGCTTTATTGTGAAAAGACTGAACTAGATCCGGGCACTTAACTGTTTTATTGGTAAGACCATCATTTTAGGAGAGTAAAGAAACAAAATCGTGGTCGGCAATGAGCGCTATTTGGGTTCATCCTCTGGAGTTTGGGTTAAAATTTCAACCATCAAAATGTCACCAAACAGGCAATGGTATCGTTCGAATGTAGACAAATAGAAGTAATTTTCATACGTTATACCATGACGAGCGACTTTCTAGTTTTAATAGAGTCTTGAAAAAGAAAAACCGCGAATAAATGACTTTAAGATTAATTTTTAGATTGCTACTCTTAACAGTGAACTTTGATCAGTATATAATTAGGAAATTATTCTAAAACACTAGCTAGAATCAAACCTTTTTACTTGCAATGTTTTTTGTTTGTTCGAAAGTAATAATCCATAAACTTCATTAAAAAACATATATAAACACACATGTAAAAACATACATAAAAACACAAAAACATCTCACTTGGAATGTAATACGGAATAGGAGATTGAAACTGATAAAAAATGAACTAAACTCGTCAAGGAAGAAACTTCCAGTGATGCTATACTTTCAGAAATTTCACTATACATACTAATTATGAATGATTGAATCATTTTGACAGTTACATTTTAATTCTAGTAAGATTTTTTTTACATAGCAAGTTTTTTTTTTTTTTGCATATTTCATATTTATTTTGATCAATTTATCCGATTTGCGTAGCATTTCCTGAGTGTCGATCGATCATATTGAAACAAATATTTGCTGAACTATGAAAGTAGATTCCCAGAAAAAAAAGCCTTTTATTGAAGATTATCACCTAATTTAACCTTCATGGCTCTTTTTTTTTTTTTTTTTTTTACAATTTACACTGGTAGTAGCTGCAACCGAATTTTAAAGTTAATTTCTTTAAACGAAAAAGGGGTTGCTTCCCAGCAAACGCATTAAAGAAGGGAACGAAATGGACTATATAGCATCAAGGATGAAACTTCTTTAAAGGTGAAAAACACTTTAAAACTCCAAATCAAAGTATACTTTTACCATCAGATATCATATTTTCTAAAGTAACTGAATCAATAAGAAAATAAAACGATTATACTTGAAGACCAAAAATTAAGAACTCAATAACCTCTTAATCTTCAAAAAGTAATACGATTTATAAGTGTTTATTTTTGTCTTGTACTTATTTCATATTTCGTTTTCTCTAATAACTTTTAAGTCAATATTTCGCTCCCGCGAAACATTGATAAAATTAAAATGATTGAAAATGAAGTTTCTTGAATACGTAACTATTTACTAACACCAAACAAAATATTTATTTTTGCGTATACCAGAAACATAAAAACGTAATTTGAGAAAACCAGGCAGCGAACTCAACTTCAGTTTTGTTTATTCCATAGCTATTGTTTTATTTAAAAAAGTATCAAAATGTGTGGCGTGTTCAGTTTGGCTCAAAGTTTCGCGTACATTAAAGAGACAAATCACCCAATTACAAAAACACATTTGAAATTTCATTTCAAATAAACATACTAGGTAAAAGAAAAGTAACCTAGACATTTTAATTAAAAAATTGATATTTTTTTCTAAAAATGCTCTTCGAAATAATTCTCAGAAACTTGAATTTATTAACTTATTTTACTGAAAGCCGAAGACAGTTTACTGAAAGTTATTGAATAAAAGAGTGACTATATATAATTTGTTATTTTCGTCTATGTTAACCTTTTTCATCTGAAGAAAACCAACATGGCCAAGGGTGGTTGCGAATCATTGATACATTTAACATTGCTTTATAATTCGTTTCATGCAGAAACGTGATTAATAATTTCTACCTTAATTTGCTATGTTATTTATTTGTGCTAACGTTAAGTAGCAGAATGTGAACACGTTTTAATTTCATTTAACATACAATGTATTTATTTATTTATTTTTTAGTTTAGTTTTTATGCCTTAGGCGCCCCAAAACGAGATAAAAAAGTAAAAAAAACTTTACCAAGACATTATAATCCTATGATCTAAGGCTTTTCACATAAAAGTTATTACAGGGGTGATTGTGTTCCGGTATTTTACAGAATTTCCGGTATTTTCGGATGTATTTCCGGTATTTTTATGTCCGAAAATACCGGAATTATGTTTTATTCGCATTTTTTTAAAAATTATATAATATTCATCAAATATACCTGCAAGAGCCTTAAGATGGTCACCTATCCCTTAAGATGGACAAATGTCAATATAATTTTGTATAACACCAGCTCAAAAGTAATTTTGTAACCCATTAAAATTTTAATCAAATGTACACACACAATTTTAACTCAGAACTATTTAATACTATGGCAAAGATGCACTTAAGTCATAGGAGCCAAAGATTACCCCCCCCCCCCGTTCTCGCTTTGAAACTTTCAGGTATTTTCTGAACTCACAATCACTCCTGAAGTTATAATAAAACCTGAATTATCCACCTATTTAAGCGTAAACTTGTTTTACCGATGTAACGTTAATCTATAGTATTTTAATAAATGTATTATTAATAACATACAAAAATCAGAGTTTAAAACTGTTTTCGTGTTTAAATTTAAATTGCATTTACGGATCTGTGTAACATTTACTGCACAAACTTGTGAATAATTATAATAATATAGTAAAAACCTTGCACATCATTTAGTAAAAGGCATTTTAAAATAGGATTTAAAGATATATTTCACTGAAAGAAAATGGATTCTTGGTAAATGACATTAAAAAGAAAAACGAGCTTGATTAAGTTCTTGCTTTTGTTAAAGCAACATTAAGAGGAATTTGCTCGGTCCCAGAGAACATTACATGTTACAATGTTGAGTTAAAGAAAGGATTTACAAATGTTTCCCGTTTCAATTCCTGTAGCTCTAAGTAGGAGTCGTTCACACTTTTTACCTTACTTAATCATGATGAATGAGAAAGAATCCTGTTACACTCCCACGTGGACGTCCAGTTGCCATAGAAACAGATGCTTCTGCCATTAGGATCGTATTCTTACATGGTATATAGCGTCTTATTTTATTTCACACGTGAAAGCTGCATGCTGTTGTCTTGTCAGGCTGGAACAGAACGGATTTTTGTTTTCTAAGGAAGCATTTGGGACGAAGTCCGAAGTAAATGGATCTGTTTAGAACCCATAATATAAAGGCGGTGGAGGACATAACATGAACTTAGGTATGAGGTGTTATCTCACGGTCGTCGTCAGTAAAAAAGCAGATCGTAAGAAATTGCTTTTTAAGATTCTGTGTTATGGCATTTGTCATGAAGGGAAGACTTCTCCAATATGAAAGACATTACAATCACATAAAGGAATTTGAGGGTTTGTGGAATAGCAGGGTAAGAACGAGATATCCCCAATTTAAAAACAAAATGCGCCAAACGGCACAGAAAATCGTTAAGAACTAAATTCAAACAATTTCCTTAATTGAGGAAATCTGTCACTATTTAATTTTCTATTTGTTGCAATTTCAGAATGATTTTCGAAACTTAAAAAAAAAAAAAAAAAAAAAAAAAAAAAAGTTGTTCAAAGTAAGCAGAGCATAAAAACTATTATGTCGTCTTTTTGGTGGCGATTTAGTCTGCATTGAAGCTGAATAGGGGCGCTTCGCGCTTCCATGCCGCAAGTCCGGGTTCTATCCCCGGGTCAGACGTGGTTGACTCAGCCGTTCATCCTTTCAGTGGGTCGTTACAATGAGTTCCAAGCGTGCTTGGGAACTGGACTCATGGGGTTTTGCGTTCGGCTGACCACCTAACTGGAATATCTACCTAGCACCCCATAGCCCTTGGTCAGGAAGACTGAGATGGACACAGTAGGCCTTGGCACCCATGTGTTACTGATGTACCATGTTATACAAAACTGATTCCAGATTAGTCCACAAAAGTTTCAAAACTAACGTGAAACCGAGATATATAACAGGACAGGAACAACGAGGTATTATATCATTTTTTGCATCATTTTTTAGTAGATTATGAACTAATATGGTGGACATTATTCCAGAAAGATGAATAGGCCACAGTGAAACGTTAAGTCGATGAAAGAGGCTGAAGAAGATTCCATTAGGGAGTTACCTCTCGTGTGTGCTTTTCAAGATTATTTTTCATGGTAGCAAAGTCTTTAAGAAATACATCATTTAGGAAGCAAAAAAGAAACAGAGAACCATCCAGTTTCTCGTTTCTAAACATCTGCAAGGATAACGGAATTGGATCTAGAGTTATATTTTGTCATCCACTTAAATTCTTACCCATCTCTCTCTCTCCCTCTCCGTTGGTCCCTCATAACAGTTACCTGATATGGTCTTAAGTTGACACGGCGACGGTTATCAAAAAAGTTAAATTAAAACAATATATATATATATATATATATATATATATATATATATATATATATATATATATATATATATATATATATATATATATATGTGTATATATATATATGAGTAGTTTTCGGAAAATGATTAAAAAAATTAATAACACAAAATAAATAACGATCCAGGTTATGAAAACATGAACTACACATCTTTTATTAATACTTCCACTGTCCTGTATGTGTCAAAAAAAAACACACACACACACACACACATTTCCTTCAAACAAGAGAATTGCCCATTCTTCATAAATTATCTTTATTTACTAGGTCTCTTGATCGCTAGTATCCTATTCCGCCTTGAGTTTTTTTCTGTTTATGAGGTATGACACCTTATTAAAGTTTCATCTTTTATTTTGTAAATTCATTTCATTCAATTGAAACATATTATTAAATATCACAAACTTATTTTGTTTTACCATTTTAACTCTCCTATGAAATTATAAATTTCTCTGAATGAAATGTTTTTCCTCTATTTTCCACCCTCTTCTTTCCCCTTTCAGAACTTACCCACTCATGTTGAAAAACAAGTGGCGATAATATTTTTAATTTTTGTTTCACATCCCTGTCGATAAACATCATGTTTTCATCCATTTATTATGATGATGCAGTTAATAACATCACGTCCAAAGTGCGCGGTCGTGTATGATTACTTGATGCCCTTAGAGAGATCGATTGCATCAATTAATATGACTCTGGATTTTTTTTCTCTCTTTGGCCCATAATTGGATGTCCTAATTAGAAACACTTTCATTTTAGTGCTTTGAAGCAGAAACTAGCGTAAGGAAGATAATCTCATATTGAAAATGAAAGTCATAAAAAAAGGGTTCATATTAAGGTCATAATAAAATTTACTAATATACACCAATTTCATTTTATAGTTTTATAGCTTCTTGCTCATAAGAATTTTATGTATTCATTGCTTTACTACGTAGTCTAAGATTTAGCTCGTGAAGGTTTAGGAAATAATTTTGCATTTCCTAATTTATGAACAAATCAAAATGTAATAAAATTTGTGATATTGAATAAATTGCGCTATAGAGCCGATTGCAATAGTTATGGCAATATTTATGTAAATTGAAACACATTTCCATTTTTAATAACATGTTTTTTATTTTAGTCACACTTATTGAAAATAAGAATTTCTACAGTGTGTAATAACATTTTGGTAAAGCGGAGAATAAAAAACGAATCAGGTTTAAAATTTATTTTTCGCTTATTTTACGTAGGCATAAATAGTAAATTTTTACCGCTAACTTTACTAACACTCACCTTAAAGTTTTCACTAACTATTAAAACATTTCACAAGTTAAACATCGAATATTCTAAAAGCTCTTAGGGAACTTATATTGAACAAGATCTTTGAAGTCTTTTTTTTCCTTTTCTTGAATTTGGAAAATTATTAGTTTGTGAAAAACATTTTACACTTCCTCTCCTTTGTTCTTCTAAAACTGAAATTGATAACATAAAACCCAGTTGTTTGTATTTTGGACTTACATCCGGAAAAGTTTGAGCCAAAAATTAAATAAAATGAATGAACGCTATAAGGAAACTGTTAATTTTCATCAGTATACGACATGTCAGCTTAAGGGTGTTTTGCTCCTGATAGATAAAACTAAAAACACAAAATAAAAAAAATTATTTGTCTGAAATTCATAGAAATAGCATCAATTATTCAGTGTGTGATTTATCAGATGTCAGTGTGGCAATGGTCGGAGGAGGAAAGATAAAAGTTCTGAAAGTGGGTGAGGAATTTCAAAAACACTAATTAGTTTCTCCTGACTTTTGACAGATGAAACGATATTGGAATTCCGTAAAACCATATCTGACAATCTGACAAGACGATTTCAGGCTTGACTTGTTTAGAGCTGGTGTGTTTGTTGTTAGAGTATACGATATACAGGAACCGTTAAAGTAAATTCGATGCTATGCGTTAGAAAAATATGTTCTGTATGTATTTGCATTAAACATTTTTGCTTTGTGCTAGAATGAAGCTCATTTTTACTTAATACTGATGCAGAATTTTAAAGCTTTCTGAAAGTTTTTGTAAACGTTTTAAGTTAAAAAAAATATGGTACCAATTTGGTTGTAAAATATAATCATATTTTACCTTTACGAACCATAAATTCTGTTGTAGAGTATGAATACTTTTAATACTTAAAACTATTAAGTGGCACCATAAAAAACAAATGTGTAAAGTATTGTAAAAAATGGTTTTATAGATTCGTGTAATTATATAGGACATGTCATAGGGGTACGTATGGGACACTCAGGATGTTAAGTGTTAACCTACAATATCTCTGTTTTTCGCAACGGTTAGTTCTAGATGCATACTCCAAAATGCAAAAATGTTCAAAATCAGATTCAGAGTTTAGTTATTTAAAGTTTGAAGTAAAAATAAAATTGCGTCAAAAATAGAAACATTTTATACGGGCCCCAGATCCCCTAACTTATACTTCAGGAAATAATCTCCACTAAAAATAATTCCAATGCAAAAAGTTTAAAATTAGAACGACCAATATACACCGAGTTATGAGATATAGCGTTCTGTGACTCACACCACTTTACACTCACCGTCAATAACATTTTTGGGGAGGGGGGATATAGCGGTTAACAAGTGTTTAAAAACAGATGTGCATAAAGTAGTTTTTCAAATTGTTCGAGGTTTTTTCAGTGTGTCTTTGCGTATCACGGCATAACATTTTCAACAATTTTTAAATAGCAATGACGAATATAAAATCCTTGTTTTCAATAACTTTGGCCATCTGTCACTCTTCTGAAAGGGTGATAGGTTCCAATCTCATTTTCTGTATGGTACCTTAAAACTTTAACTAGAACAGTATTTCCTTAAGTTTTGGCTGCACAAATTTCAAGTTTTTTGTTTCAGTAATAGTTTTTAATCTAGATTATTTCTCCAAATAAAACTTAGGAGACCTAGGGCCCGCATAAAGAGTTAAATTTTATACTTTTCGACGCATTTTTTTTATCTTTGCTTCAAACTTTCAATATTTTCACTTCGCATCTGATTTTGAACATTTTAGCTATGTAGAGTATGCATCTAGGACTGACAGTTGCGAAAATAGAGGTTTTTTTGCAGGTTAAAATTGAACATTCTGTATGTTTCATAAGAGACGCGTAACTACAACTATTTTGTACAAGTTTATTAAATTATTATTTGTAAAATTTTAAGTTTTATAGCATTACACAACCTAAGATGAATCTAACCATATTATAACATCTACTTTTAAAAATCAGAATTTGTAAAGTGGAATACAAAAATTATTTATACTTAAAAGTATTAAATGGTGACTTAAATAACATTTATATGAAGTTTTGTAAAAAATTGGTTCAGAAGATTTCGTGTAGACATATATCATACGAGGTATGTATAACATATATAGTCTATTAAGAGACGCTTAACTACAACTATTGATTAAATTATATTTTGTTAAAGTTATAAGCTAAAAAAATTATGGAACCAATAGTGAATATATCCATATTATACTATCAACCTTTTAAGAACAATAATCTGTGTGGTTGAGTACGGATATTTTTAGTAATTAAAAACTATTGAATGGTAACTTAAATAACATTTATGCAAAGTTTTGTAAAATGTGGTTCAGTAGATTTATGCAAAGTATGACATATGTTATAAAAAATATGTATGGTCCAGATTAGAAGTTTAACTAAAACTATTTTGTAAAAGTTTATTTAAACGTTTTTTATTTTATACACAATTGAAAAATATGACGTTATCTACATATTACCTTAAATTTAAAAGTAATCTTAAATTGAAGAAGGATACTTCCAAAAAAAGGTACATGTATTTCATTTGTTATGATTTTAAAAAAAAAAGTATATTTTAATCAAAATATTATTTTTTACTTTTGCTAATTTCTTTGACTAATTTTGTTGACCTTTCGCTAATAGTGTGTTTGAATTTGATGCCTCAGTAAAGTGGGTTTATATAATATGTAAACTAATTTTGTTCAATAAATTGCATGTTTTCGCCGTCTGCCTTGTCTAGTGGTCAGAGAAGACTGACTGTGACAGGAAGGTCCGGGTTCGAATCCCGGCTCGCGCATGGGCCTACTTTCTCTCCCCTGTCCTTGTCCTTTCTTTGTGTGAATGTGTTGTTATGATGTGAATGGTTGCCTACCCTATAAAAGGGTCCTTATGGCATGTGTGTACTGTGGAAGTCGGACTTCACACCAAATTACGGTTCAGTTGGAAAAGTGAAGCAGCGCACCCCAAATTGCCAGCCTGGCTGGCACACGAAACAACAAATTACATGTTTAATTTCGAACTTAATGGACATAAATGCTTCTTGATTCTTAAAACATTATATAACGATGTATACAGAAGGAAAATATGAAATGTCAAGAATTAAAATAAAAACAAAAACAGCGCATTTTTGAAATGTGAAAGTTTTAGTTCGGTGTTATTCTTCCCTAAGCAAGATTCTGGGTGAAACTTTGTGTTTCAAGATTAATTTATGCGTTGTTATTTAACAGTTTGAATGCTTTATGCACGCATACAAGGTAAAAGTTTCGAAATATAGTTTTATTAAAGTTAACTCTGAAATGACTGTATTTAAAGCGATGCAATCAAAATCAAGTACTTTGCTTTTGTTCTCTGAAATGACGACTGACAAATGTAAATAAAAAGACATGCACGTTGTGTATACTAAAATAGTAGGATATACAAACACTTGTTTTTCAAAGCTTGATACATTGGAAAATGCTCTGAAAGGAAATAAAGAGAATTTTTGAGTTAGTAAAGTAACTTTCATTTCAAAAAATTGGTTTTGTAAATTGAAAAACTACCCGGAAACTCTTACAAATAGAAACGAAAATAATGGACATCAGAAGATTCTGTTCCGTGTTGGATGGATTGCTTTAGTCAAATAAAAGTAATATTTGAAATAATATGAAGAACAAATCAGAAGATAAAAACTTGCTAGAAAATATGATGCTTTGTACACAAATATATTTTTGAACTACTAATTTTGAAGTAGCTTTTAATTGCAATTTTTTATTAATAATGACAAACGAAAACTGCAAAGTTAAAAAGCTTTTGAAATCTGTTTGGCACGCTTTCGGGAGCTAGTTGAAAAGTGTTGTTGCTTACGTAAATGAAAATATGTTTTTTTTTTTCAATGAATTTCTCTCAAAATACCTGTTTAGTGAGGTTTTAAAAAAAGGGAAAATATGAAGTAGAAAAAAAGAAAAGGAGAAACTCAAAATTATTTGTATTTGCAAACTTGGGAATTCTTCCACGAGAATTTTCCATAATTTTCACACTCATATTACTAGTTATGACAAACAGTCGTTATTTATTTGCTAAAAAAATAGCTCCACTAAAGATAAAATACTTTACTGAAAATTTGAGATTTAGATTTCGGATTCTAACGTTTAGCTAGAAACTACAAGTACGAAAAGAAGAGCGATATATTTATTTTATCGATATTACAGTTTATTCAAAACTTACTTCATATAGCTTTCGAAAACATGAAAGCGAAAAAATATGTAAGAATAAATTATTCAGCCTAAAACAAATTCTTTCTTTTGCGTTTTTGCGTTTGCTTACTTTGAACATTTTCAAGGCACACTCGGTAGTGATATGTATATTGCAACAAGACTAATATACTGTACATAGCTTTGCTATATTGAAACCACCAATGCGGTTATCTCCATAAGTCCTATTGAATAATTTATGATGAAATCTTTGTGAGATTACCAAATATAAATAACAAAAAGCTATAGTTCAAAGTATTGAACAGATGTGCAAAGCTGGTATACTCGTAATGTTTACTGATGAAGATATTTTTATATTCAAATATATTTTTAAAGCTAGAAAGACTGAACGCTACCGTATACCTAGAAAGGCTGAAGAAGTCACTGTGGTCCCTTCGTGGTTTTTGATCCATGATTTATACATCTCTTCCTAACTGAATTCACATGGCCCACATATATTCTCTAATGACTAATGAAAAGCCAGAATGAATAATAATTTCAGTGATGTCATCTCTACTTGTTCATTTTCTAATTCAAAGAGATACACGTATAATTTTACTGGTTGGGCAGTCGGCAGTATTTGATTCCCATTTCTCACTGCAGGAAAATAAAGGCAATACTTCTCGATTTTTATTTTTACTACCTCAGTGGTCACTGCGGTCAGTCCGTTTTTTCTAAGTATACGGTTCAGCATTTACACCGCTATAAAACTAATTGATTGATTGAGTCTTGTTTACGCTGTTGTTAAATTGTACCATGGGCAATGATGACAATATTTGCTAATCACGGGATGTTATGCTGGTATAGGTCCGCTGTTATGTGGAGGGACACTCTAATAGCTATAACGAAATGATAAAATGAGCAATCTAAAAGGATAATATTATGAAAAGTTAAAAAGTTCCATTCTGTTTCGCTGACTAGTATTCAATTTTTGTAGCGACAAACTATGAGAGGGGCCCCACAGGCTCCTCAATCTTTCTAGTGTTAAGGATTTGAAGTGTAAATATTACTTTTGAATCTCATGAATTATTGAAAACCGTCTGCTTTAACATTTTTAAAAAGTAGCCGAAATAATAATCAAAACAAACTATATCATCAAAAAATTACCTCTTATTGTATTAACAGCGAGTACATATTTCACTAGCTAAATTGCCTATTTTTATCCATCAAAGCACTTAGATCCAACGCTTTTTCGATATTGATTCTGAAAGTTTGAAAAGTAGCTAAACATTTCGAACTTGTGTGCTTCAAAGACCATTACTAGTTTAATCCTTAATCAATGAACTATTGGGAATTCTCCTACAAAGTTAGAAGCAAAGACACAAGTTCCGCAAATAAGGAAGAAGTACAATTTAAATTCGATTTAAAGTGAATTTTGGTCTGAAAATCGAAGAGAAGGGATAATGTTTTTTTTTTTTTTTAGTTCATGCTATCAACTGCCAATGTACATCATCTAAATCTATTACATCACGTCTAGAAAGAGCTTTTAGTTTATTACTGCGGAATAGGTCATGGAACCAAAGTTGTAAATCATTTTTTATAGCTAACGGAACATTAAAAAACATAAAAGAAAAATTGGTTTTTCTCTAGCATATTTTGTCTGTCTATGAAACTGTTGTAACCGTACGGCGTTTTCTTTCTTTGTCTTAAATAAATAAATAAATAAAATATATATATATATATATATATATATATATATATATATATAATCTATGTTTAGGTTTTAAATTACGTGTTATCTTACTATCGGAATTATCGCGAATGTGAGGTAAATTTTATATTTGCATTTTTTTATTTTATTATATTTACAGTTTGTTCATATCGATGTTTCCTGGGAAAATAAACATTAATCTTAATCGGGACTTTCGAACACCCAATATATCTTCTCTTGAATTTCGGCAAGATTTTGAAAACTGCAGAAGGGCAATTCAATTTTAATAGATTTATAATTTGTTGAGCAAAACTCTGTACCAAGACACGAAATATGTTAGATTATCGTTTAATTGCATGGATAATACGAAGAACAAGGACTAAGTACTGCAATTAAATTTTGAAGATTTCCAGAAGCAGCATTGAAATAGTTTTGGTTCAGTAAAGCAAGTATCTTATGAGATAAGTCCGTTACACAGCAGAATAAAATACATTTGATAAATATTGTTTTTGGAAATCATCAAAATGTATTTGCATTATATAGAAGTAGAACTCATTTTCTTTATAAAATACATGCACCAAAACAAGAATGTAACATTTAAGCAGTTAGTTACTGCTCTTACTACAGGGCTACGCCAGAAAAATATGCACTTCACCAACAGCCCGGTCATCGCATCAAGAGACTGCAGCTCCATTCTTGTTGTAAACTAATCAGTTTGGAAATGTGAATAACTGAGCTGGAGGCAGATGTAATCTCATTGAAGATGTGAGTTTCAACAAAACAAATTGGTAGGTAAAGAGAAATCTGCTTATCCGTGACAGTCCGCAGACATGATGCGGTTCAAATTGTAAATAGAAAGCAAAGCTTGCGTGTAATAAAGCAATAAGTTAACGCCCTTTACGCCAGGGTTAAGGCATAACTACATGGAATAAACCGGCAGCCTGGTAATCACATCCAGAGACTGCAGTTTCGTCCTTGTTATGGACTCATCAGACTGGAAAAGTAAATAAACTGGTAGTGAAATTTACTTTAGCTCCCAATTTTTTGGTAATATCATCTTCAAAGAGATGGCGTCTGTATCCAGTTTGGTTCTTCACTATTCCAGACTGATGAGTCCATAACAAGGTCAAATCTGCAGTCTCTGGATATGATAACTGGGCTGTAGGTATATCGCAAAAAGAATTTAAAATATTTGAAGTCTTTAACAGGTTTTTGTAAAACAATAACGCTTCTGTTACCGTTGAATTGCCAAGAAACTTTTCAAAAAAAAAAACCTTAATACATTGAAAATCATTGTATCCCGAAAAGAAAAAACGATTGGACTAGCAGTCGATGTTTGATGGAAATCAGGAATGATAAGCCAAACAGTAGAAAAAGTCGGCAAAAATGTAGAATGATAGAAGAACGTTTAGAGAGATAGGGAAAATGTGTAGTGATAAGAAAATAAAAAGCAAACTTTGCAAGAATATTTCCTTGCTTGGAAAAACGAACGAAAATATTCAGGCGCATCATAGTATCTCCAACTATGGAGTCATGCGTTCTGCCTACCATATTAGCTTCTTTTTTATATCCGTATGTTACTTGAAATAATTTTTGTACATATCATTTTTTTTGGTGGCTCAAAAGAGATAAAGCGATTACCTTTCGGTTGTCGAGAATTGGCGTGCTATTCCTAATCTATTCTCATCTGCCCCCTTTACTTATCAGTTAAACAAGCAATTCCTATTCACGTTTAAGATTATTTTTCAAATTTTCCACCGAGAAAGATACGAAGAAGGAGGAAGTTTTCTTTTTCAAAGTCGTTGTGAAAAAAAGTGAACATCTAAAACTGCATGTAAATTTTACAACTTATTTCTAAAACTTTGTGATAATTTTTTTTTAAATATTTTATATCGCATAGATAAAATAACTCAGATTATTTCATTTAATATATACTCCCTATCTATAAATTCTAAGATTAATGCCCACTTCATCCAAAATTCTCTCAGTATATCAAATCTTCAAGAATTTATCTACTTCATCAAGTGACAGGTTATCTTAGTTTTCAAGCCCATCATAATAAAATGAAGTTAACCTACAACATATTTCTCGTTTGGTGACTAAAATTGACGTTTTTGACTGATGCAATTTTCAGAGCAGAACTTATTTTGACACATTTTTGACAGATAATTTAAAACTAAATAATCATTCCATGTCATACATACACGTTGTTTGCACTTCATACGCTGCAAAATGAATTGAATTTGTATCTTGAACAAACATTAGAACAAGCAGAATGTCAAAATTTATGTCAGATGTATTATAATTAAATCAAAAAGTCTTGTTGCGTGGGCTTTCTACGTCATCAAGGTTCGCTCAAATGTTACTACTAAAATCTAATTACCGTGAAAATATTTGTTGAATATTTCTAAATTGCGCTTGAATGTAAACTAAATATAGCTGTTCTACCAAACATGCCCACAGGGAGGAGGGGAGATGTAATGACACCGCAGACTATGCCATTGAAAATTTCAGAGGGCGTTTATAGGATTATTTTTTTAGAGCAGTTGCGTTCATAGGTTTTTGCTCTATAACATTTGAGAAAAGTGTCAGATTGCTCTTGATTGGATGTGTATAGTCCGTAGTTTCAAACATATTTTTATTTTTTATCCCAGGTACTAATAAAAAGAAAAAAGCAAATTAATAAACTACTTTTTGATGCATTAAGAAAATTTTTACTTTAGTTTAGTTAATAATTGTATTTTATAAAGTTGTGAGAACATGATTGTGCTTTTATACCATTTAATGCGATGGAAATTATATGGTTCTTGTTCCCTTTAGCGATCTAATGAATGTATATATTTAAATTTTCAATAAATATAACAGATTCACATAATAAAAAAATATATTTTGTGATAGAATGTTAGTGTATTTATGAATTCATATTGTTTGAATCACTTTTTGTTTATGCTTTATGAGTGAAATCAACACGAAAATACAAGGGTCATTCTGCAGAAAACGCAACTTTTGAACGCAAATATTTTTCGATTTCGAAACCGTTATTTTATTTTTTTTAATTTTTAATTCTTACATGAAAGTGTTACCTACTGGAAGTAACCATAAGCAATGGTCCAGCTAAGTTCCAATTAATTTACTCATAAATAAATAAATGCCTTTTTCACGGAAATAAAAAAAAAGTTTTTTTTTAATGTTTAAAAATAACGGCCAATTTAATATCAAAGTAGTAATTTTGTTAATTGTGCAAACAATGAGTTATTTTAATGATTAGTGGGAATTTAATATTAAGTTCTCTTAATTAAAATACGGCTTAATAAGTAGTTATCGTTTTAGTTCAAACATGTTTTAAGAATAATATTTAGTAAATTTGAGAATATACTGGCAATTTACAATTTTGGTAGAATGCCTAAGACTGATGTATTTCCCCTCCATCGTTTATTTTCACCTCACAAATAATGAAATTCATATAGTCTGTCACGGAGGTGAGAAATTTTCCATTAATATAGGTCTTATGGATACATTTTTCAGGGAAATAAGTTTTTTCTTCTTTACTACAATCTTCACTTGTTAAGCAAATTAAAACATGTTTACTTCTTTTTTTACATTAATTTACGTCCTTGAAATTCGAGTTCACGGAGGTGAGAAGTCAGAATAACCACACTAAGTTTTTACAACAATATATATATTTCCTTATTTTTCGAAAAAATCTTACAACTTCAAGTATGGCAGAAAATAAACAAGGTGCTCCCTTGTATCATGGAAAATAAAATTTGATGTCATTGCTGCCATGTGTTAATGAGTTTTGTGTTTAGGTAACGGAGGTGAGATTTTTTTTATGTGACATGACTACTTATGTGACTACTTTTTTATGCGACATGATGATCCTAAAGAAAAACGAACTAAAAAACAATATTAAAAAAAATAGTATACTTAAACAATTAGTATTTGAGACACTTGTGGAAGGAATAATAAATAAATAAATAAATACTTTTAATTAAACAAAATATTAAGTACCATAAACAGTCACACATGGTGTGTAACACGCCATGAAGGTGAAAATTTACATATTGTGAACGAAAAATTTACATTAATAAAAATTATTATTAAAAAAATTGTTGGCAGCATTGTTAAATGAATTGTTCCTTGAAGTTTTTTCTGCAAATGGCGTGTGACAGGAAAGTTACTTTCTGAAGAATAACCCACAAATGACAAATGCACAGTAATTGTTTAACTTTTTACAGTTATTCAATGAGGTCATACAGTTATTTTCCACATAAAAAAACTACAAAGTAAAATAAACCTAAACAAAGTTCGGTGACAAATTTAGCGACGAAAATTATATACCAAATCCAGTGTGAGTTTAGTGATATGAACCGAAATTCCCGTAAAATCAACATTAATATTGTATGAGGCCAATTACCACATTTTTACGACATTATTGTGAGTGGTCACACTAAAATGGTTAAAATATACAAAGGTAGTGTTGTAGTCTACCTTAAATCCATTTATTAAGCATCTCATCTGTATATATTTGCTAGAATTTTAATAACTGCAGGGAAACATAATTTTTCATTTGGCTTGCACCAAATTTTTCGCACTTATTTTTAAACATTCTGTGCGAACTAGTCTGTATTAAATAATACGAAATTTTAGTAAAATTTAGTATATATATATATATATATAATATTATATATATTAAAATCTTTTAGCTAAAAGAACTAGTTAACTTCCTGCGTTTTAGCATACGCTTTTGAATGTTTTTTCTAAACTAAAAACTGAACTTCGTGTATGTATTATTATTAGTTTCCTTATATACAAATATTTACTTTTTAAAATAACATGACTTTTTTTCAGAATTTTCTCCATTTATTAAATTAATAGATTTGGAAATATATTACCAAACATTTTTTTTTTTGCTAAACCTTTGAGGCTTCGTTACACAGAGTATTAAAATTTCTGATTATATTATAAGAAAAATAAGAAAAAAGGAAGTTTATGCTGTGCATAAGACAAGCTATTTATAACTTTATAAACATCATTAAAAAACTTATTTTAGATTGAATGCTTTTTTTTAAAAACTAATAATATACTTGTTCAGCAAGATTATTGAAAAATTATTTGAGCAAATGAAGAACTTTTTTGTCTCCATATTATTTCAGCCTATGAATGTACAGTTTTATTTAATATTTTTAATTACTGTTTAATAATTGTTTAGTAAAACATCTCAAAAAAGGCAGTTTTTTTCAATTACATTTTTAGTACTTGAAAGAAAAATTAATCTTAAACTTAAAAACTTGTTAGTAATACAATATGGACGTATTTTATTATTGGTATCTCTCTATGATTTTCGATTGAAAGAAGAACACTTAACCTTTTAATTTATACCTAGTTGGACTAAATTGTAGACTCATTTTTTAATTTTATTTTAATCGTAACTGAACTTAATTTAACTTTTTTTTCACTTAAATAAAGATGAACATATGAAAAGAAAGTTCTAAATTCAGTATTACTCATCAATTATTTTAGGACATTTGCGTAACTAAAATGAGTGCAATTATTTTGTAATATTTTGTCATTACCTGAAACATAGACAAAAATATAAACTCGAAGAAAACAATCCTAAATTTCAGTAAAATTATGGAAATAAATTGCCCTACCAGGTACCCAAAGCGGGTTAACTTAACTAAAAGTGGTTTGGTACATTTGCCAATCAAATATGAAGTTCTAAATGACTAATGATCCAGTTTCAAGTCAGTACATTTGTTTATAAAACATAAAGAAATAACTGAGTTAATTAATAGACTAATTAATTGTGCCACCCTAAAAATAATCTTTTTTAAAGTTACATTTATCCTATTGAAAGAGAAAATCTAAGACAGCACACGAGTCAAGAAATTTTAAATAAATATATGATTAAATACCATACCCGCTTTGTCCGACCCGCTTTGCCCAGAGGTACGTTTTTTATTTCAATAATTTTAACCTTAAATTATTAATTTATAAAATAAAAAAAACGGAATGACTATCGTACTTTATAGGTGGATAGTATCAGAATAAGTTAATGTTATTGAACATCAAAAAAAAAAAAAAAAAAAAATCAACTGGTCTTCAACTAATCACAAGTTACAAAATTTCATTTAAAAAAAAATGTATCATTTTTTAAATTTTTAGCCTGGTTGCGCCATGCTGCTTGACTGCTGCTTCGCTGGGACCGATAATAACTCGAGGGTGTTCTGGTAGACACGACACACGTATTCATCGCCGTTAACATACCATGACGGGGGGGGGGGGGGGCATAAGAAAGCCTACTCGCTTTGGGTGACCTACCCGCTTTGGACCACCCTCCGCTAATGCCACTAACGATTAATAGTTGCATCACTGATTCTTGTTAAAGCATTAAATGAACTCATTTGACTACCTTTGAGTTTTTTTTTAAGTCCAGATTTCACTCATTGATAAGATATTAATGTTGTTAAAATACATTAACTCTTTCTTTAAGTATATGAATTCTACTGGATTTTAGACTATTTTCTCAGTTATTCATACTTTCACAAAATAACATCGAAGTGTGCTTAGTTATAAGAAAAAAAAGAGTGATATTTTGAGTAAATATCTCTGTCAGTGTATTTTAATGTTTCTCTTTATTTTTGTGAGAAAGCAACAAGTAGCAATCCCTAATTACTATACTGATTCACATTACAGCTTTAAATGAAATCACGCGGAAAAACTTTTAATATAATCCATTATTATTACATTTGTTTTTATAATTTTATTCATGTTTCACGTAATCATAAAATATCATAGTACAGCTTTAAATAAATTCACTCGAGAAAAATTTTACAGTAATTCATTATGTATTCATTTACATTTCTCTTTATAGTTTTATTCACGTTTAACATACTCAAAAACTATTAAAGCTCCACAATTTTCCATTGCGTTAAATGTTTATTTAATTGATGAGTCATGCTGAATTTAAAACTATTTTCTCAATTATTCAGCTTTATTTTAATGAAAAAAAAAGTTTTATTATGATTAAAATAATAACAACATTTTCTCATTCTATAATTTTGTACACCAGTGTGTTTTTAAGCAGCATAACTGTAAGGGAGACCAGGACTTGCATGCAAAAGGAGTAAGTATGAATTTGCAGTAATTCTACTTTAATTCTCTGCTTAAGTGAGATCTACAAAGACCTGTGGGTTGTGAGAGAAAAATAATTTTACTTGGTATCAGTATAAATTTTCATATTCGTCTTCATTTTTATCTACAGTCTATTGTAGTGGAGTGATTCCACAAAACAAATTAATATTGAGTAGCCCATATTTTGTCAAAACAAAATATGGGCTACTCAATATTAATGATATTATTATGAAGTTTATGAAGTTGTTTTTAAACTAGTCTAACGGTGATTTCAACGAGGCAAGTTCAAGCAAGTATTTTTTTTTGGGGGGGGGGGGGGAGTGCAAATTCGCATATATTAAAACAGTTGAAGCTTAAATTATGTAAAACGCAGATTTTGATTATTGTGATTGAGCTTATCGTCCCCTCATTTTATTCGAAGGACATCTAATCCCAGAAACAACAGTAAGATAACCTACTATTGCTTTGAGGTGACGGTATGATTTCTTACATATACGTCTTTACAATCTTAACCCGGGAGAACTTTTCGTCACACGAAAGCTCGCGGGGGGCTCCGTAGGCCCGGAGTGGTTATTTCAGTAAATTGAGTTTGCAAAACAGAAAAAAATTATGTTTTCAACACTGAATTATAAATAGACTAGCTGCGTTGCCCGGCTTTGCCCGGTCTACTTTGAAAACAAAAATTGTGTCAAGTGATGTATATTCAACAATCAGGCGTAAAAAATAAATAAAATAAAAAAACGTAATCATGATTTCCCTTCCAAACAATGACGACAGATATTAAAATACTTTTAAGAAATTAAATCCAGAAAGATGGAATTAAACTGCGTAACCATGGAAACACAAAATAAAATAAGTTGAAGGAATTAAAATGCGAAAGAAAATGGTTCACAATTTGAATGGAATCGAGATTTGTTAAACTTGATTTAAAAAGGCTTGTAACTTTTTTTCCTTTCGAGATAAAAGCTTATTTTTTTGACCATAGGTCGAGTTAGATCTGAAGTAAAAAAGGCCGTTTTTTTCCAACGGCGTCAAAAAGAAAGCGGTGGGACAATTCCTTCACTTTTTATTGATTTATTTAATGAGGAAAGTAGTGCCTAAATTTCAGCTAAGCCTAAAAAAATTCGAGCTAAAAACGCAAATAACTCCCGCCGTAATAAAGTTAGAGCATTGAAACAAATTGCTTAGAACGCGGAAAATTCTACCCTTTCTAACGATATGTAATATTAATATGTGCACGTAATATTTCACCCCCATATTTGAGAATTTATGTGAAAATTGGACGTAAATTGGAATAATAAAAGAACTATTCATCGAATTTTATTTGAACTGGTCTGCAAACCTTTTCAAGAATTAAAGGAACAAACTGTGAAAATTTTAGCGCAATCGGCCGGGTAGTTTGCGAGTTTTGCGAGTTCAAACACACAGACGCTTTTTGGGGACTTCATTTTGTACTATGTAGAGATACACAGCCTCCAAAATATGTTTTAAAAAGTAAGGTTTAAGAAAGTTTTATGATACATGAATCTAAATCTTCTTCTAAGCATGACTGATGATCACTACTCCGTTCTGTGTCAACTTCTTCTTCATCATCTTCATTAAGGTAGTTCTCATCAGTTGAAACCTCAACTAACAAGGTCTGAAACCTCTTCATTTCATCTTTGTAGCTTAAATAGCAAAAAAAAAAGAAAGAAAGAAAAAGAAAGAAAAAAAACGAGAGAAGTGACATACAAGACAGAATTTAATTTTTCCACATAAGTCCCAAAAACGTTGAGACATTTGTGATACCGCTTGATAAGCTTCAAAAGCCCTCCAGGAAAACACTCACTAAGTCAGATCTTTCCATACGAAAGAAACGTTTAACGGCATGTTTAACTTCTGCCGATATTCTTCAAAGCCGAAAACAGATGTAAGTCAATTGCAGCGAGATCAGGATTGTATGGCGATGATGCAGGCTCTCCCAATCAAGAGTTGCAAAATGGTTTGGCGTTGCTGTCGTCGAGTGTGATCGCACATTGTCATTCCACATCAGAACGCCAGATCTCAGAAAGGGCAGTCCGTTTTTTTTCCGAATCGCGTCTTTCAATTTTGACAGGGAGACACAGTATCGCGTAACATCGTCCGTATGCGAAACCCTGGTGTTTCCTTGGATGGATTTTTGAAACTTATCAAGTGGTATGAAATATGTCTCAACATGCTTGTTACTCATGTTGACAATTAAATTTGTGTCGTATCTTTCATGTCTCCTGATATTGTTTGACTTTCATACAAACCTCCGTCCACTAACGACAGGAAAGCTTAATTTCCGACTCGCCTTAGTACACACATTCTACAACAAATTATTCTATGGCCGTTAAAGGTCTTTACGTCGGTGTTTACAGCCCTTCTGAAGCAACAAGTTTTCTGGACAATATTCAGCAGATTCATCGGCTGAGATGTAAAACTTGTTTTAAGTTCTAACAAAATATGGCATTTTTTAACAATGCTTTCAAAATCAATTGTTTTTCTTCTACTATCTAGTTTGGTTAAACTACTGTCAAGTCTACTAAAAATCCTACAGTTTAAAATTTAATTTAAGTAATTCTCTAGGCCATCAATAACATATACCTAACACTTTATAAAACTGTACTTTTTTGAAAATAATCATTGAATTTACATATTGGGTTTTGCTTTTCTTAGGATTGCATATCAAATTTTGGAGTTAGGCTTTTACTACATGAGCTTGATTTAAAATTTACGTTTCTCTTAAATCACATATTTATATGCTAATCCTTCAATTTACTTTTATAAATATTAAAAACGATTGATATATCCCGATCTAATAAATTCATTCCAAAAACATGTGCTTGTAGTTTTTCTCTATTTAATTTGCAACACGTACCATTGATAAAATACATAAGAAATACTGCAAAATTAAGAGATTGCAACATAATTACAGCATAACACTATTATACACATAACGCAAATAAATCACCAAGAAATGAGCCTAAAATACAAATTTGACTGTGGTATACGAATGGTTTCGAATATTTAAAATGAAAACAAACGCCTTAAGCATTGAAACTAAAATAAATAGGAAGTGTATTTCCACCCGAAATGGGACTGTTTATTTAGTGAGAATTTTTCCTTGCCTAAAACCTGCTTCTCTATTTCTAGTGTCTTTGTGATTAATGGATGTCAGTCCCTTAAACCTTTCTATCTAGTTTCATTAAAAAAATAAAATAAAATAAAAAATAGTTACACAACTTTGAATTTTATTTTAAAATTCAACGACAATTCAGATCTAATTTTCGGCATAGAAATTTTAAAACTATAGAACTTAAAGTGTTGTGAAAAAAATAACTATCTTACAAACTTAGAGGACAAAAAAAAAAAAAAAAAAAACCCGATTTCTATAGCTCTCTTATATCAAAGTTAAAGTTTTGTTTATAATATCTTTCTAAAATAAAGTCAACAAATAATATATGATATGGTAACACAGAACAAACGAAAGTCATTTAAAAATACCACAAATTGATCTTATTACTCATAAAATGAATCAATAAAGTAAGCATTCGAAAACCATAATGTCAATTTATATGCTGATGCGAATTGTATATGTGTACAAAAATATCTGCTAACTTACTTAAAATATACTCGTCGCATCAGAAATAACTCGGTAGTAGCGTTTAAATCCACATCCATGAGAGCTTTTTTTTTTCAATTTTTTAATTTAATATTTATAGAATTAAGAAAATATCCAGAAGACTGAAGAAATTTGCAAAATTATGAATTTCAGAAGCATGGAGTAAACACCTCCGGAGTGAATTCTTCAATGCAAAAACTTCAATTTTTCCGAAACAAGTTCAAGTTAATTAATTATTTTTTTATTAGCAATAGTAGCTATCAATTCTAGAACAATCGTTACTTTTAGATAAAGAATAGTTAAAAGTAATATTTGAAGTTCTAAATTTAGCTATAAGTGTTTAACTGTCTGTATAAAAAACTATAAGGTTTTTTATTTCCATATTGATAATGTATTGAAGTTTTTCAACAACCTTTTAATACACAGGTGCTACTTTTTTAAAAACTTTAAACCAGTGGAAGGGAGATACAGAAAAAAAAGACACTCGCTACAACATAATTAATTATAAAAATAAAAATAACAAATTAATAAATATGCCGAAACCGAATATCGTTAATTATATAATAGAGAATTTTTATTATACGTAATACTTTGTGCACATTGTGAAAGTTAATGTAGTTCCGTTTCAAGTACAATACGATATAATTAATAATTTAATTTTGTGTAAAATAAAGCATAAATAGTTGTTAATAAACCGTATGAATCTACTAAAATTTAAATACATAATGCAGTTGATTATCCCGTACATTTTCAAATAATTTGCGTTACGTTATGCCACGAACATGTATCATAAAAATTATGACAAACAGATGTTTTTTTTTCTTCATATTTCCGTTAGCTATAATCTAAGATGACATTTAAGTTAATAAAAAAATTACATCTTGTCAAACATAGTGATAAAATTTGTTTACAATAAAGCATTATGTTCCCAAACGCAAATCCAAACAATTTCTCCCTCTCTCTCTCTTTTTTTTTCGGAATACCAAGACATGCAAATGATATTGTATTGCACAAACAATTAGTAAAAAAAATATATGTAATTAAATACAAGTATGTAAACATTTTTCAAAGCAATTATTTAATCACACCAAATTGAAAAACATAAACAAAGTTAAAAATAAAAACATAATATCACAAACGTAAAACAGTGGAAAATAAAACCGTGTTTCCCAAACACGACCCCGTTTTTATTGCCAAAAAATAAAAACCATGTTTTTGCGAATGCATTGACCTACCTGTTGTTTTCAGGCGCACTTCTGCCTTTTCCTCTTGCAGTAGATATGAGCGAGAGTTTTGAAGTTGCGAGCGTTCGAATCGTTACTATTGCTTCTGGCGCGCCGTAAGCGACGAATTACAAGATTAGACAGTGGGGTTTGCCTGCTCTTATAACAGCGAGTGCTGTTACTTTTACGGGGGCGTGGTGCGCATGCGCCTGAAGGGCGGGGGTGGGGGGATCGATAGCATCTCGTTTTCTTGCATTTTATTTCAATTTCGCACTTTTTTGGAAAGCGTATTTTTTTGCAACAGACAGACTGTCAGGGGATAGGACATTTCAGGATTGGACACTTGACTGTCAGAATGCACATTTAACACGTAAACCGGGCTAAAATAAGAATGCGTTTTGTTTAAAAAGTAATGTCAGAAGGTGTTTTGAAGCTGTTAAAAAATTTATGTTCCATGACATTTTCAATCAATTTTTTTTAATAATATTTGGAATAAATGTCATTAAGAATACAATCATTATGCCCGATGTAGAAAATATTTTTCTTATACTTCAATGCATGCGTTCATGTATGACCATATATTATTTGTTTACCATGAAATGTCCAAAAGTGCCTCCGTGCATTAACCAAAATGTAGCGGAGACCTGGCCCAAAGTGGGTAGGTTTTTCGAAGAACCCATGAAAATTGTAGTTTTTGGATTTTTATCGCAACAATTTCGGTTTTATTTGATAGCAGGGTTCTTGAACTTCAGAAACGAACAGTGAGTTTTGCATTATTTCAAACCTAATATTTATTTATTATCAAACTGTACAAACATTGGAAAAACTCGTTTTGCCCTACCAGGGAGCCTAAAGCGGGTAAGCTTAACTAATTGTGATCTGGTACATTTGCCGATCAAATATGAAGTTATAAACGTTTAACATAATTGACCAGATTCCTACCATTATGAAAAAAAATATACGTAAAAAAAGTTGTACCTATCCAATTTAAAGTCAGCACATTTGTTTATAAAACATAAAGAAATAAATGATTAAATTAATACAAACATTAATTGCCATCCTAAGGGCGGCCATACGAAGGCCTACCCTCTTTGGGTCACCCTCCCCTATTTTTGCATTTGAAAATTCCTTATTAAAAAACACGTAATGTGAGTCCGTCGAAATCGCGATTTTAAATATTGCAAAATCCTTCAACTTTTTGTGCATAATAAACTTTCGGTTCTGGTCATACAAACTTCGTGAAATTTTCAGGTCACGAAATCACATATACCTTTAGTTTCGCGAAAATAAGAGCTTTCACAGAGAAATGATAAAACATTCAGATCCATTATATTTGAATGATGTTTTTGAAGAAATCACCAAAATGTTCGACAGAATAAAACAATCTTATATATAATCTTTAATATTTTGTTTTTACTACCCATTCTCTTGATTGCAAGCATATATCGTCTTTTTATGTTAAGAATTTCTTTTTGAGAGTTTGTCTGACTTCTGTAAGATAATACTGACCTCGGTTGCATTATATTTTAAATATAACTAGCTTTGTATTATTTTGATTTTCTAGTTTTCGTTGAAATTTTACCTGTTGTATTAATTAAAAAAGAGTTTTCATATTTCCATGGCAGTTTTACGATACCACGTCATTTTTCTTCTCTCTTTACATCATAGGTCTGTCTCCACTTTCCGTATGAAATCACGTTTATCGAAAACCTTAACACGATTTTATTTGCTGAGATAAACTTTTAAAAATTTAACTAAAATGATCTTTCCTAAAATATTAATAGTATAACTTTGATTTATCGATACCCGATTTAACGATTTCTTCAATTTGATGATACATTTCACTGGTCCGGGGTGACCGCATTGAATGTCTATGCTCTTTGATTTAACCATATGCTTGCTTGATTTTACTAGAACGTTTTCCAGTCCTTTGACAATCGTTAAACAGAGGTTTGTATTATGTTTCTGACCAATTTAAATTTGCTTTAATTCCCAGTAAAAAATACCTTTTGAGTAATAATTTCGTGTTCAGTAATATCTAAAGGTAACTTTTGTAATTTGTATACAATTGCTAGCATTGGTAAAGTTGCTAGCATTCGGCTAGCTATTTCATTGAGCCACACCATTATTCTGTAGTTACGGACAGAAAGTGCTATTTGTTCCTTCTCTAGTGTTCTAAGTTAAAATTGAAAGTTGCCATATTCTCCCAAGCTCAAACAACGTTCCTGCACTCAAAGGTACTATTTTAGAATTTTGTTTTCAAATTTTGTAATCTAAAATAATATAGATATCAGTAAAACGTTAACAGTATTATGAAATGCTGTTTGATTTGTTTGGCGCGAAAAAAATGGAACTGTAGCATAACGTTCGTTACTGTTGCCTTCAATGAGCAAGTTTCATCTGTCAAGATTAGAACGGTGCCCCATTCTTGAAAATTATACCAAAGGATGTTTCGTAGTTTTCAGAGCTGTACTGTAAAATGTCGTTCCTGATTCAGTAAAACCTATCAGGAGAAATCATATCTAAAATTTTATGACGATCTCAATTTCATTCCAATAAAAATAGTTTTATTTATTTGAGTATCATTTCAATGCCAATCTTAATGTCAATAACTATTTTTTTCAAAAGTGTGAAACTTTTGTGCAATTCGGACGTTTTCAAATCATGGCGATTGTTTTTTATAATACAGTCAGGCCGCTTAATGGAATAGGCAATTTGCCGTGAAAAATCATTCTAATAAGCGGGATATGCAATTGTCCGGGATAAAAGTAACACGTATCAACGGTGTTGTACACTGAAATTTTGTTATATTAAACTGGATATTCTTTTATCCGATATTCCAATAAGCGGGCTCATCTGTACTGAAATGTGCAGGTAAACGGCAGTATCTGCAGAAATGAGTTTTCGAGATATTTGAAGAAACGCGTTTTGGACTCGATACTAACAATGGGGAAATGTTGGAACTGGACGTCTTTTTCGCACCTTTTTTTGAGCGGAAACCAAATAACCGAGCTGGTACAATAAAGATAACGTACAACAGATAACAAAAATGCAAAAAAATGAAAAATTTGCAGTTACTGCTTTTTACCTGCACACGGTAGTGTACTAGTCTACTCCAGAATCATTCTCAACTTTATATTTTCATTAACGTCTTTGATAATCGAAGTTCAATGTTATTCTATTGATTGTCAGATTATTTTATGGTTATAAAGGTATAAATAAAAATTATATTCCTGATTGAAAATTATTATGTGTATTTAATAGTGAATATTGTCTAAAGCGAAGCTATCACTAAAATGTCTCAGTGTCTCTTCTGTGGTCCGTGTCTGTTTGTAACGCGCATTTTACACTTACGAGTCATGCTCAAAACACCTTTAAACTTTTACCGACTTTTATTAAAGTAATACTCATTCAAAACATAAAATGGCTACCGGCTAATGTACATAAACTTACTCCCCTAATAAAGACGAACGGTTTCTTCATTGAGCCAATGACGCTTTTATACCCTCACATCTGATTTTGTGCGGTCTTTTTTTTTTTTTTTTTTATATGTGCCTTTTTTTTTTTTTTGGTACGGTGTGTGGAAATTTCAAACTAATTGAAACTCAAATGGTGAATATATTTTCAAAAAACAAGTGCGAGGTAGTATCATCAAGTGATGACAGGTTGATCCCAATGGGAGGTCACTGTGACTTCCAAAAAATGTCCTTATTGGGAAAATTTTGTGTAACTATTTTGCAAAATTATCATCACTTGGTTTATTTTGATTTCGCTTAAAGAAGCAATTCCTATTTAATTCGTAAATTATTGGATTATATTCTACGTGAGACTTTTTTATGCAGTCCCTATCAACCGCATAGAAAAATAAATAACTGTGTTGCGGTAACTTTTTTTATAGTTACTCGTGAAGTTTCAAACGATTTTTTAATGCGATTTTTTAAGCGGTCCCTATCTACCACAAAAAACAGGTTTGAGTGCACATTTTTTAAATTTTATTTTAACGTAACATTTATTAATCGTTACTTCACGGAGCAAAGGAGTCAGATCACAAAATTTGGTTATTTTATGAATCATTTTGTTTAAATCTCCCATCGTTAGATACCTTCTTCTAATTTTAGGTTTTATATAAATCATTTTCTTTTGTTTTATATTTTGCAAAAATAATCTAAATTTTTTGAATTAGTGTCTTTGATTGCTTCAAAGCATAAACATTTGACGTGATAGAAAAAAAAATTAAGACTCAGAAGCCATAAGTTAGTCGAAAACAAGTCACAAATGGAAGACTGCTAAATCGCTGTTCCTTAGTGTTGGCTCAAAAAGTTATGAAGTAATAGTTTTAAGTAACGAATTTCTTTGAATTTGAACTATTTGTTTTCCTCTGATTTTTATGTTATAGCTCAAAGGGTCTTCGGATAAGGACCCTTTCTAACTAAACCTTTTTTTCTAACTAATCCACTTTTATAAATCCCTTTTATTTATATTTTTTCCAAAATATAGACTTAAAAAAAAGCGCCGGTAATGTCGTTTACATTATTTATAGTTTTATGAAAACAGAAGGACGTTTTAAAAACCATTCTTACTCTCACTTTGACCTGTGATAAAACTCAATTTATTTGAATTCATTGAAAATAAGAATATATATATATATATATATATATATATATATATATATATATATATATATATATATATATATATATATATATATATATATATATATATATATATTGCTGCTGACATTAAAAACTATTCATTCAGCAATAGAAAAAAATACAGGAACACTATAAAGAGGTTCTAAAAGATAATATCGAAACATAACCATCAAAAGAACATATTTTCCGAAAATATCCATCATATCAATCATTAAGTAAAATACACATACATTCGCCTAAAATATGTCTCAGAGTTGATAATTTATACAATAGAACTAAAAATGTCATGCGTTATTTATACTAACTGGGTGATGAATGTTATTTTGAGCATCTTGTGTTTTGTCTCGTTTGAATAAATGAATCCGTAAGTGCATTTGCTGGTTTTATATAGGATAACATATCGATAACAGATCACAAAATCGATACTTCAGGTACATGACCTTCCATTTTATATGCCCTGAAAGTTTTATCCCTCCTGAGTATAGCACTATAGAGGAAACCTGTTCGAGTTTTCTCTCTGTGACTTGAATATATTTACCTTCTTTTCCATTTCAAAATCAGCAAAGTGAATTCTTAATGCTTCCGGCAATGGAAAAGAATCAAAAACTCTCAGCCCATTTTCAACAATTTAGGTTTTTTTTTCATTCCTTAATTGAAAACGTGATGGAAATCTTGAATCTTTAGATTTTTTTCGATCTAAGTTATCTTTTAATACAAACACACACACACACGCAGATATATATATATATATATATATATATATATATATATATATATATATATATATATATATATATATATATATATATATATATATAATATAAAAATAAAGCAAACAGAATTACAAATATTAAACAAATTATAAATAACAAATGATGATAAAAAGGAAAAATGCAAACAGCTATTAAGTAGGAATAGATAAAGAGTGAATCCAGAGCTCATCAGCCGTGGAGGATTCATTAATTATGGTCAAAAGACCAAAATTTTAACTATAAACTAGAAGAGAATGTTTAAGCTCCAGTACATGTAATATAGAGTAACAATGGGCAAACGCACCACTTGCTAAGCTAAAAACAATAAACTAGAGCTCAAACCTAAAACTAAAAGCAGGGGGTTTCGCCTCGACTAATTAGGAAAACAAGTTCCGATAATTAGCCTTCCACGGGACAGTACCTGCCAATAACAAAATTGTCTTACCTTGAAATCCGCGTAAACAAATCCAATCCATTGTTCAGCCTGATAAAAAAACCAATCCATTTGTCAACAAAACATTAAAAACATAAAAACATATCCCGAAATCGGTCCATAGACATACCGAGTCGCCTGTTTCGCACGTGTAAAATTCATCCACCACGGTGATTCATAAAAAAATGGTTTGTCACGGTTGTATCATACATTTACACAGTTAAACAGTTTCAAAGGAAGCGAAATGTTCATCGAAGGCTATACTTAAGCAGATGTTTTCAACTAGATTTTTAGGGAAGTTATTATTAAAAAGTAAGTTTTTGAGTACTGAAATTTCTTGCTTAAATGCAGAAATGGTATTGCAAATTCTTTTAATTCTGATAGCTTGCGAAACAATAATGCCAATAAAAATCTTTTTACTTAGGCAGGAGGAAAAATCTTGTAAACTGTTAACTGTGAAATTGAATTCACGTCTTTTATCATAGATTGTAGTGGAACAATTTGAGTCAATTTGTATGTTGGTATCCAAGAAATTAAAGCTATTTTGATTAGAACTGGTCTTTTTGAGCGTTAATGAACTATGATAAATAGTTTTGCTGAGTTCAGAAAAATTAGGAAAATTTATACACAAAAGGTCATCAATGTATCTGCAACAAAGAGGTGTAGAGGAAGGATTTTCAATTAAATATTTTCGTTCATAATATAAAAGAAAAAGGTTGGCTAATGTAGAGCTAAAATTACCTCCCATTGCTATGCCATTAATTTGTAGAAAACATGAATTACCATTTTTGAAAAATTTTTTGAAAATACAAAATTTAAAAAGACCAAGAAAAAACAATTCATTAAAATTAAGGGAATCCTTGACGGAATTAAAAAGTTCTGAAACAGAGGAAAAAAGTTCAATGAGTGGGATATTGGTGAAGAGGTTTTCAAAATCAAAAAGTTCTAAGTGATTTATATCAAGCATATTAAGTAAATTGATGACTTCAACACTATTATTAACAATCCAGAACCAATTCATTTGTTGAAGTTTAAGTTGTTCAAGAATTTTTTTGAGAAACTGTTCAAGCTTTACACTCAGATTTTTTCCAATGGTGTTGGTGGCAGAGCAAATAAAGCGAAATCCAACAGGTGTTTTATGAAATTTTGGAATTGCATATAAGTAAGGTAAGTTAACAGAATCGGGACGTGGCAATTTAAAAAGTTTGTAAGCAGCAGCAAATTTTTTGATGATGGAGGATTCATTAAGTTTGGAGGAAACATAAGTGGTGGTTTTTTCTAGTTCATTTTTCAAAATATTAGCATTTAATTTTTTGCAGCAGATAGAGTAATTAGAACTGGCTTTATCAACAACTGTAAAGACAAAAGCTTTTTTAAAATCATTGATATCATTATTTTCATCAGCAGAAAGATGGAAGTATGAAGGATCAGTGTTAACAATATCACGTAAACGTGATTTCAGTTCAATTAAAAAGTGGTGTCTATATTCAAGAAATGCATTAAGTGGAACATTAAAACAATAGGAGATTTTTCTTAAAAAATATTCAAGTTCAAATGTAAGCTTATTAAAAGCTTTTAGGAAATTAATACGAAAATTAGGCCGATATTTAGTACCCAAACTAAAAAGTTTAATGAGTGTTTTGTTTTGTAAAAAATTCAAATCACCGGTCAGAATATGACCAAAATCAGAGTTGAAGAAGATGGAATTAGAGAAATTAGCACAATTACAATCAAAATTCAAATATTTTTTAAAAATTTTTTCCAACTTCTTGATAGTTAAGAATTTTTTTCGAGAAAGGAGGATTGAATTTGTAGCTGAAGACAATTTGTAGATCCTTGATATAGGGAAAAAATTCAAAAGTTTACTGTGTAGTTTAGAAAATTTTAGATAGTCGACGGATTTTTGCAAAAAACTAAAGGTGCAGTAGTAAGGTGCAGTACTCCTTTACCTCCCTCAGTTTAAGGAATAATTTTAAATTATTAAATAAAATTATTAAAAATTAAAAATGATAGTAAGAGTAAAAGTATAATGACATATGTGTGCAAAGACTTAACAAATAATGAAGTTGAAATTTTGATGGCAGCTGCAATATGAATTCACAATAGCAAAAAACTACCGTGCCTTGTATATACGAAAATATTAAACTAGCAAAGACAGAAGGAATCCCCGAATATTAGTTTAACGTGGTAATATGAAGTAATCTTAGTTCGCACCACCACGTTTAAGTTGTGTTCGAGGTTGTAGTCTCTATTCTAGCGATTTCATCTACTTCTGTATGACTACAATTAGATAAACATTTCATAACTAAAAGAAGCAATAATTATTTTAATTCCGAAAGAGTTTTTTGGAACTGTCCTTTTACACTCATAATATGAATTTTAGGGAGTGTTTTTATTTCTCGAATGGAGAGTTTGGGGAATTATTGTGCTCAATCTAATGCGAATTTTTGAGGACTGGTGCCTCTACTCTGATGGGGATTTTTAAGAAATGGTGTCCTCAATAAAGTAGGGGACGGGGGGGGGGGGGCGTCAAGAGTATACTGGGAGCATTATTTTAATTCTAATGATTTATAGAATCTTTTAGTGCTATATTGGTACTGTTGCCTTTATTCTTTAATGACTCTTTTATCAGTCATCATCTTCGTATTTATTCGGGAACAGTAATTTTTACAGAAGCAATAAATTTATTTTCAAAGATTTCTTATTCGAATGGTTATTTTTGTGTCACCATTGTCAAAATTTTAATCGGAAACTTTAAAGATTGTTGTTATTATTCTGACGGGACATTTTACAGATTTTTTTTTTTTTTTTGTTATAGCCTGATTGTTGAACCCACGTCACTTGACATAACTCTTATTTTCGAGATAGAGCTTGCAAATCCGGGCGACGCAGCTAGTTAACTATATAAAACTGGGTACATTTTTAGCGGTTATAACTTAGTTTTAAATTAAAATTATTTTCTCCTTCGAAAAACTTCTAGAACTTTGTTAATTCGTATAACATGAGAAAATGAGAGGGGCAGCAGCAATTATTGTTAAGCCAAATAAGATGCTGTTAACTGTAGTTATATCTGCAGTTACTCGATAATTGTAGTTTGATAGACTCGGTGCTTAATCATTGAGTGAAATAATGGTTAATTTGTTAGCGACATGCGATCTCTAGTAAACTATTTGAAGCATTAATCTGACTCAATTCTAGTTATAAATAGGCTTTAGGAAATTACGAGTAAAACAATTTACTGTAATAAATCACTGAACGAAAATAGCATTTATTGTTTTTAAAACTAGTTTTATAATGTTTTCTGTTTTTTTTTCCGTAATTGAATCTCCCAATCAAACAAAAAAAATTCTTAATTAACTAATTTTGAAAGAAGTATCTTATTCTAAATACGTGAACGAAACATTTTGTCTGAATTATTATATTGCAATTAAACAATGAACAACCCTTATGTATTTAAAATACATTACATGTATATATATATATATATATATATATATATATATATATATATATATATATATATATATATATATATTTTTTTTTTTTTTTTGAAAAAAAACTATATGATTTTGAATGTCCCATGATTTTGTAGGCTAAAAAAGGGAGAGAGAGGGATTATTTGATTGTACACATTTATTTCGGGGCATAGTTTTCAAAATTAAACATTCTTATGTTAAATCAATTGTGAATATTTTGTTACCTATGTTTTTAACACACACCTAAATGAAAAAATTAAACGGCTCGTATGAATTTCACCTAATTTAACTTGTAAGTACGAAATATCACAGGATTTTCTTTTTTTACGTTAAATCATCTGTGAGAAAAAAAAAGATGGAGGATAAGGAAAGAGAAACATTTTTTTCATTTTTGGTTTAATTCTGGCTAAGTCAGAATAACATTTTGCAAACAGTGACGATTACAGAAAGGCTTATGCTTCTATTCAAACAGTTTCAGCTTTTCACACATCTTGGCTTAGCCGGGGTTATTGAATTAGAAGTAGAGAAAAAAAAACTTTTGCAAGCTTCGCTCGTTAGTTAATTACATTGCCCCATTAAAATAATATTTCTTATTTCCAGTTTTATCTGCGTTGTTGCTACTTTTGAAGAGTAGTTTAGGAACATGGTGCCAACGTATACACTATTGTTGCACATGTTCTTGATTTGGCAACAATCTAAGTAAAATACATTTCTATGGTTTGAAATAATTAGGGACATTAATTATGAAATACACTACAGTTCAAATAATGGATAAAAAAAATAAGGTTGGGTTGATTATAATACCAAACAAACATAACTAAATGTGAAAAGTAAACCAAAATGAAAAACAGTACGTCCAATACAATTTAAGACTAATAATAGTAAAAACTGTTGAACTGAAGAAAAAATTAGTCCATACAGTTGGTTCTATGTTTAACGACACAATATTTAACGACTTTCTCTATTTAATGACGACTTTTCACGGTCCCAGATTATCCACTGTAGTTTTAGAATCATTCTGTTTAGAGACGTATTCTGCCGTGTGCAGGTAAACGGCAGTATCAGCAGAAATGAGTTTTCGAGATATTTAAAGAAACGCGTTTCGGATTCCATACTAACAATGGGGAAATGTCGGAATTTGACGTCTTTTTCGCACTTTTTTTTTTCAGTGGAAATCTAATAAGCGAGCTTGTACAGTAAAGATAATGTGCAATAGATGACAAAAATGGAAAAAAAAATTAAAAATGAAAAATTTGCAGTTACTGTCCTTTATCTGCACACGGCAGTATTCTATTTAAGGACGATTTTTTGTGATCCTATGACAGTCGTTAAATAGAAAACCAACTGTATTATCGCATCATCAATCCATCAGTATAGTCTTCTTTGGCATAGAATTTTGATTTGAAATAAAACTGACGTTGCTTCAAAATTATTCGTCTCGATTTCCTATCTTCATCAGAAAACATTCCTGGATTTATTATTAATAGTATTAGTATTTTAAATATATAAGTTTTCAACAGTTTAGAAACATAAACCATTGTGGATCCATCTTTGACAACTTTGGCCTTTGCTGGTAAAATCAGTCATGGAAACGAAAAGCCAGTATATACTAGTAGTAATGATGAAGTCGCTGCCGCATATTAAGGGGTCTAAGGACCTTTAACTTTCAAAATTTTCTACTTTCTGGTAAAAATATATGTTATGCATAATGTAGTTCTGAAATATTTGATACCTTATTTACCCCTCACCTTATTTTTACCCCATACGCAAGAAACTTTTCAAGTTGTGGTAAAAATGCGTAATCTTTTCCACAGAGATTTATTTTAACAGCATCTGTTTAAACCTCTTTTTCTCAGGTGCCCGTTTCGCGGGTTTCTCGTTTTACGTGCGTGATATCTCAGAAAGTTTGTTATATATTTCCGTAAAACTTTTCATGCATGTTTTTCCGGTTTTATTTTATGATCTGAACCTAAATTTACTTATTAAAAAAAAACTATTTATGTATTTTTTTGAAACTTTATATGTTAATATAAAAAATTTTCAAAATTTTGGGCGAAAGTATTTTTTTTTAATATTAACTTTCATTTTTAGTTAAAATTTAGGTTTAGATCATAAAAATAAACCAGACAAACATGCGTGAAAAGTTTTACGGAAATATATAAGAAACTTTCTGAGATATCAAGCACGCGAAACTAGAAAAACAAGGAACCGGTACCTTAGGAAAAGAGGCTTAAACAGCTGCTGTTAACATAAATCTCTATGGGGAAAGTTTACCCATTTTTACGATAACTTGAAAAGTTTGTTTGTTTATGGTAATAAATAAGGTATCAAAAAGTTCAGAATTAAATTATGCGTAACATATATTTTTTTCAGAAAGTCGAAAATTTTGAAGGTTAAAGGTCCTTAGATCTCACATATTAAACTTTTGAAACGAATGAGTGATTAACACTCTCTTATGGCAAATACAATTCACAAAATACGTTTTCGCTTTTTGGGTAGATGATACATACAAAGACCGAAGTTACCCCAGTTGACGGTTCCTTAGAGGAAAATTGACGTTGATAACTTCTGTTAGGCAGATGAAAAGGATTGAGATGAAATGTTTATATATACAAGGAGAAAAACTTTCTTACTATATATTACTATTGCTGATGCATTTATTATTTTCTAAGATAATTATGAAAACTAATATTTCAAGTTCCAGAAGTTTTTACTTGATAATTGAAAACTTTCTGGTTATAATTAAACATATGTATTAAAAATGCTAAAAAATAATGATAAAATAAGTACATCTACTAAAACATAATGAGTAAGAATTATTAAAATGTCGAATGAAAGTAATACTTAAACAGGCTTCCAGGCTCGACTTTTATAAAGCAGATTCAAAACCATTTTCCAAGTATTTGATAAAGCTGATTTTCTGTAAACATTTTTAAAGAATCAGTTTTGTTATGAGCTTGTTATAATGCTGTCAATTTTTTGAAGATTGCTGTAGAAATGCACCGATAAGTCGGCAGTAATCGGTAATCAGCCATATTGCCAAATCTTTAAAACCGACCGGTTTTTCCGATTATTTGAGGGGGGGGGAGAGATTATTTTTTATTAAAATTACTTAAAGCATGCATCGAACAAGAAACTTAGCCTAATGAATTAACTAACAATAAGCGTTTTTTTAAATAAAATTAAAGGTAGATGGTTTTCCCTCTGATTTTTTGCATATTTTGTTTGTCTGTCTGTCTGTTTCTTAGCCTTCCCTCAAAGTTTTGTGGAAACTTTCCTATTTAAAAATTTTAAATTTTTGTTTAGTATGTTTTTATTTTTTCTAAGTGTACTTTAAATTATTTTATGTTTGCAAAAAATGGTAATTTATGCAATAATTAATTTTTAATTTTAATTTTACAACTTTATATGCGCACAGGTATACGCAGTTACAGCCTAGCTCATGTGCCAGTACTTTCTCCTAATACTATATGTTTAGCATAGTGCTTTGGACAGATCAGTCGTTTTAAGAGTTCAGGAAGAGACACTGCTCATCTGCGGGGACGAATACAAGGGAAGTGGAGGTGATCGCCCCTTCCTTGAGGGGGCTCTTCACCGGTATTTTTTCGAAAATGAAGTTCAAAAAACGCAAATAAAAACGAGTTTCATCGTTAATGGGAGAAGGGAGGTTTTGGTTTATAACCCTATCTCGGAACCGTTTCGGAATTCAAGTCCAAAACCTTTGTGATCAATATTTTTAAATCAATAAAAAAAAAGTAAAAACTAAGTTATAAAAATTTCTGGATCCATCCTTGCTCATCCGACTCCCCCTCTCCCCCCGAGGAATCGGGGGTAATGAATTTATTTACCTGTATATAGGATTTTGATTTTTTTTCCCATAATATGAATTAAATTTATATTATTTGCCATCCCCGCCCCCCCCCCTGGAAAAATTTAACTTAAGATATTTTTGTAATCGTTATAAAGAAATTCCATATTAAGTTGCTACAATTGGGAAAATATATGCAAAATTAAAATTGTCTACTGATTATGTGCAAATAGATTGATAATTCAGTTTTCACGTCTTGTCAAAGGAATTTAATTTTATGAAGAATAATTAGAATCTTTGTTTATCGTGTCCGCAAAAAATGGTTTTTTAAAAGCATGAAAATGGAGAGAAAAATCATCAGTGACAGAAATGAACAAGGTTTTTATTAATCTGGAAAAGTAGAACTTAATGGTTAAAAAACCGCGATGGAGATATTTAGCATTAAAAAGCATTATCATAGTTAATCGGCCGCCGATTAATTGGTAATCAGCCAGTTTTCATATCAATGGTGAATATTTTAATTACGTATTATCTGTTTCAAAGCTTTTACATCAACTTACTCTTCTCGTTTCAAAAGAACAATAAAATTTCGTATTTTCAACTAATTTGTAATGTTTTGCAATGTTGCGAGAAATATAAATTTTCCAAAATTAAAACATCTTCTCAGACGATAAAATAATAATAATAATAATAAACTATTGTTTATTTGTTACAATTTCTTTAGTACATTTACCTATTTTTAACTTTGAAGTTGTTAAAAGACAATAAAAAAGTATGTGAAAATCGCACCAATTTTATGCTTTGCATTTAATGCTTGAAAAGGCAGATTCAAAACGAAGGTTAGGAGTGCCATCATTTTTGTAAATAAAAGTTGAAGTATAAGTGTGTGCTTTTCTTTCAATTTCGTTTGTTTATTTTAGAGAAAATATGCCTTGCTGGGATAACCATTTAAAGAATAAACACGGAAAGAGCTCTACAAAAAGATCAAAGAGCATTTTTTCTCAGTAAATATCTTCAAAGGGAATTAGCAAAGCATACATAATTTTTTTTCCTTTGCAAAAAGGTTTAAGCAGAATAATCATCTCCGCGAAATACTTACACACAACAACTGAAACATTTTTAAACTTGCTTTTCAGAATCTTTTACTCTTAAAAGTGAAATAAATTCAGAGAAAATGTATCTAAGGCATGGAAAGAGGTTATCATTTTTTTTTTACCGCAAGAGGGTTCGGGGAAACTCAAAATAGCTGTTGACCGAAGTTGCTGCTTTAGTTATTTCTTTTTTGTATTTTGCCCTTTGCTACGGATTAGATTACAGCATTTTTTTTCTGCTACAGATGAAATTACAGCATTCATCACTGTCAAAAAAGTTGCTTCCACAATAGATATCCCCTTTAGTTGTTGATGGTTTCTAATTTTTTTATTAAAAATATAATTGTACAACTTTGCTCATTTTTTTTGAAATATTTTAACTGCTTTCCTTCAAACTAAAATACTTTAGATATCAAAACAGATCGAATATATTTTTGTAATTATAGATCAATAGGGTTAAACCACGGAATATACACCTTTGTGCAAATTAATTGAAAAAAACTCGAAAAATTCAGAAAACAAAGAAAAAATGGTATTTTATATTAATTTTTATAAAAGCAAAAGTTTTTAGTAAATAATATAATGTTTAGGACTCTTTATTAACATTTGGACACAAATCGGCATGGAATCCGCTATCTTTTTACTATATTTTTTTTATTAATTTGTGTTCTTATACCAGACATGAATTAGAGCAGTAATTAGCTTCTTCATAGTTGAACAGTCCGTATGCAATAAGCGATTCTTGCATATACCTCAAAGGTTCTCGATTGGATTGATATCAGGAACGTTCCCAGGCCGCTCCAATGTTACAATTTGGCCCTCAGACATGCATTTCTTGACCAATTAGGACGTATGGAAATGGTCTAAATCCTGCTGGAAAATGCCCGTTCCATCTGGGTATCGTTTTTTCAACGCTGGTAAAACCGTTTTATCTGGAATATATATATTGATCAGAACGCGTCATACTATCAACAGACTGCAAAAAAAGAAAAAAAAAACCGACCCATTGTTACCGAAATAAGTTCTTTGGTCTTGGACAATGAAATGACTTTCGTCGCTAACTAGTACTTTCTTCCAATTTTCAACAGTCCAATTCTTATTACTTTCTTTTACAAAAGAGGAATATTGTATTCACAAAAAAAATTCACTCAAAAATCGACCTTAATTTCCATTTAACTCGGCCCCAAATGAATGTTGAGTTTTTTTTTTTTTTTCTGACTCGACCACACGACTCGAACTATCCATTTTGACGATTCCCGAGTTAATTACAACGAGTTTTCTCGTGACGTTTGTATGTACGTATGTGCGTATGTATGTCGCATAACTCTAGAACGGTATGTCCTTAAAAGTTGAATTTTGGTACGTAGTTTCCTAGTGGGGTCTAGTTGTGCACCTCTCCTTTTGGCTGCATTCGGGTGTTTCTAAAGGGGTCTTTTGTCCTTTTTTGGAGGGAAATCATTGTTAATTTTGATGTAAACTCAATGTTGTTATAATTTGGCGGACACTTGGCGATACATTGCAAGTATTTTGGTCGCGAAGTTTTGTCACCAACTTGGCGACAAATTTGACGGGTTTTTTCTTAATCTGGTTTTAATTGGGCCATTGTTGGTGATATTTAGAGAGTAAACAATTGAATCACATTAAAATTACCAATAATGGTGAAATGACATTAAATTGGAGTAAAAGGAAGTCATGTGATGCATACATCAGCTCGTATTTTAATGCTATCAAGTAACGTTTTTACATCATTCGTTGAGTCAGAAGCTGTTTCTTCATTGGCCGATAGGCTAGCCTACCAGCTGTAATAAGGTGTTGCAATACTAACACCAACTATCTTTGAAGCCTCTCTTAAGAGTCTTTAGCGTGTATTCGAAAACACAGTAACAATCTTTGTATGCTTTCGCGGTGTCACATCGGTTTTACTGTCGCGGTGCGACAGTGAAATCTCAATTGACGTGATCATAGCTGCAGCTTTAATCTATAGAAGGATCCGTACATGTGCTTTCAGAACCCTCTGATTGGTGGAAAGTGATGATACGTAAAGGATTTATTCATTCCATTCTTATTTTTACAAATTTTAAGTTGACTAGTGAAGAATACGTGGAATTAAATCAAAAAATTTCTAATCAAATAATTAATCAAAAAATTACTTTGTTTCAATTAATTTGCACAAGGGTGTATGCTACGTTTTTGTTTTTTAAACTTAAAACTTATGTAATTTAGATTAAAATATAGTATTGATAGTTAAAAGAAAATTTTGGGTTATTGAATTCGAATCTTCGGGTTAAGTAGCTCAATTAAATAATTTCAGATCTTCATTTTATTTTTTACAAAGACCATGAAACATTTTGCTCACAAGAATGACTTCTATCATAGAGTGACACAAAAAAATGACGCTAAAAATAAGGTATATGAAATTCCAAACGAATTTATTTGCACTTCAAATAAATGATTATAAGTTATTCTTTTTTAATCAAAAACAGTCATCTTGAGATTATTATTAAGAGATTTTGGACGCCGAATCCTTCCCCCCTCCCTAGTCATTTGTAAATTGCCCTGTACAATGGCCTCGCCTGAAATTTTTATCTTTACTCTTACTTCTCCATTCTGCCATTTCTGAAGAAAAAGGAAACTTGCTTTGAAAAACCTTGTGATTCTTGCTGAGTTTCCTTTTTCTTTTTTTGAGTTATAACTACCCTATGGAGATATATATTTCAACGTATACACTGTTAAAAATCATCTGCTTAGAAAAAAAACATTTATGTTCTCATTTTTTCCAAACAGTTTTGATTTAGAAATAAGTAAATGTCAAACTTAAATTCAAGTAAGCAGACCCTCTCAAAAATAACACATGCGCAGAAAGGAAAGCGGGAGTTGAATTTATCACTGTTTCTCACTGCAGACTTCACAATGTTGTGAAAAATACTTTTTGTTCCCAGTTTAAAGATTAACTGGTCATAATTATAAAATGTATCGTCTTCAGTTCGATTACTCCCCGTGCAGACTGTTCATGCTTCCAAAGGGAGCGAATAAGTCCATGGACTAATTAGCTTGGCAAGAATGGGGTAGTTTCCTTCAGTCAAAAGTACTACATTTAGTCACTGAAATGGATAGAATGAGCAAAAAAAAAAAAAAACATGGACCCAGAAAATACTTTACTTTCCTACCAATAATACTTTACTCACCAGAAAATACTTTCATGTTCCGAACAGTTTTTTTTTTTAAATTAATTTTTTAAAATGTCCGATTTTTCAAACAAGGCGTGGTCTTGATGACAAATGATGCACTTTGCCGCATCTTTCTACTACGTTTCCACGTTATGATAATAAAGAAGGGAATTAAATATTGCGCTCTACGCTCGCTATCAACCATATCGTTGCCAATACACGTGAGCAAAGATGCGAATTAAATATTTTGCACTGTGACGGGCAACACTGAATGGCATTTCATCATTAATGATGTCATCGGCAGAAGCCGTAAACAATGAAAGCGCTCCGATTTCAGTATTTTTTTTTAAATATTAAACTTGAACAAATTATTTAAAAATGGTCAGATCCTATGTTTTTAAGCATGCTCTTTTAGAAAAAAAAACTTTTAAAATTTTGGAAACGACCCCATTACAGGCGAGCAAAATACCATACTCACGAATGGTGCAACCTGTGCTTATTTTTGAGACATTCGTATTCTCAAACCAATTCGACATGTTCTCAATTTCGAAACAGCCCTATTCTCAGAAATGATGCTCGTCTGTGCTTATTTCTGAGTATGGCGGTATTTCAAAAATGAACACATGGTGAATCGTTTTTGAGAAAAAGTAAGAACTCTTGCTTTTCAATTGTAAGCAAAATTGTCTCGGAGTCATTTTGAGTGTGTGATGTTTTCAAAAATAAGCGATTTTGTCTCAATTTTAAGAAATCTGTTTTAACAGTGTAAGAAACATGCAACCTAGTCAACACTGTAAAAAACTTGTTCAGACACTGTGTGTATATGCATGTTTGAAAAAAAATGAATACTAAATTATCAGTGCCTCCATTCGTCAAACACATATAATGTATGTACTGGATGTATGTAAGCTGGGCTCAGCATTAAAATATTATATTACTATATGTATTGTAGTAACTATTATTCATTGTAGAAATAAATTATAAACTCTGCAATATATTAATACATTTAGTACGTGTAAAGACATATGTGTTTTTTTTTAAATGTGTAATAACTATTCAAATTTAGGTGTAACGTTGCAAATGGAACGTTGCATTCGATTCACTAGAAAAATTTTCTTTTGACTAGAAACTTCCTTTTTTCTTGAAACTTTGGAACGCGTAAAAAGAAAAGTTGTGCGTCATTTACATACCGACATTAAACTGTACCAATTTATCTAAAGAATGAACGGTAGCACGATTTAAAATCAATTCGATATGCTTTAAATCATGTCACCTGATTTTTTTCTCCTTATTTAAAAAAAGAAAGTAACTCTTTTAAAGATTAAGAATTTGAGAAGGTTTTAGAAGTTTAGGGGTAGAAAAAGATCGGGTTTATTCTTTTTTTGCTGCGTACAAAGATTTTCTTTGAGCATCAAAAGGTTGATAATCCCTTAACATCATAGGCGAGTCAATAAAATAATTTTTTAAAGTTTACTTCTAAATAAAACTTTTGTTGAAACATTTTTTTCTAAAGGACTTCAAAACGACTTTACAACAACATATGACACTGAAATAAGGTTTATTTATTTTATTTTCGTTCTATTTTCACAAAGAAATATACATGAATAGTTTTATTCTTGATTGGTGTTTTCTAATATTGCACTTTTTAGTAAATATAAATAACATTTTTAGCAAGGAATTTCCTAATTATTTTGGTTTTAGAAACGACTAATATTTGGGGGGAGGGGATATTAAACTTAAAACAGTCTGAAGATTTTTTTGCCTGAATTAAGTATACGTTTCTAAAATAGTAGATACTGTTTAAACTTTAAAAGCAGCGAGGATCTTTAAAAATAAGTCCTCATACTGCATCGCAGTGCGGTGCTGTATCAACTCTGGATAACTCGATGCCTCATAACTGAAATATATTTTTATCTCGAAGTTTTGATGTGATCCCAAACTCTAGGAAAGATTGTGCGAACTTCCCATTACTCAAACTATCGATAACTCAAAATTTTAGCCGGACCCTAGGGTTTTCAAATTATTGAGAGTTAACTGTATATAATGTCGGTCACAAGGATTTTTAAGTTTCTAGTCTAAGAACCACCTTTTTTTAATCAAGGGAGGAAACCAGTTTATATGGGTCAAAAAATCCACTTTTATTTATGTGATAAAAACGTTAGTAAAATTATTCAAGAACATGTTGCCAACATTTTAATGCAGAATTCCGATTACTTCCGGTGCTATGAGTACTTAAGTGACGGGAAATTTTAAAACGTTTACAGCAGTTTTTTTTTTTTTTTTTCAATCGCGTTTTTCTCTATACTAATTTTTTTTCCGAATGTAGGGCATCCTAGCTCAAAAAGTTTTTGACCAATCGTTCTGAAAATTTGTGTGAGTTTTCTTAGTTTAGTTATAATCTATATAAATCTAGCTCTGGGATGATTTTATCATCATTTTTTTTTCAATGCAAAATAGTGGAAAAAAAAGGAAAAATATGACACTGCAATCAAACGCCTAAAAAACATGCAATTTTGAACTCTTAAATCATAATTAGGCTCATATTCTTAGAAAATATGTTGTTAATGAGAAAAAAAAAGTAATGAATACATATAAAAATTGTCTTGGTTAATACCCACCATCAACAAGCTCTGATAGTGACCGTCCATGGACAACAGCTTCTAACTCCACTATTTCTGGTGCAAATAACTTGGAAACATTACAAAGTGTATTTTAAAGCATAAATAAAATAGTCTCTAAGTTTGAAAAAATTCTGATTATGCCTTCTTTCCTAAAATAAATCACAAAATACATGCTTCGGCCTAGCTAACTGGTTTCCTCCCTTAATATTTGTCTAATGTATACTTTGGCACTGATTTTTCTGCTAGGTAAAAATTTATAGGGTACCGGGGCACGTTTACGCAGTGCCCTTTTTTCAAAACGAATTATAACTGCAGAGCCAACAGTCATAATAGATTAATGCCGATCCATAGCAAATATCCTCACAAGTTTTTGAGCATCTGTCGAGCTTTGGTCTAGCATGCAGAAAGATTAACATGTTTTCTACCAAGTGGAGTAAATTTTGAGTTGAACTTTTTGAAGCTTATTGTGAATAGATAATGCTAGGTTAAAAAAGAACAAATATATAAAAAATCGCAGAATTTTATCATTTTTTGGAAATTATATTTGTATGAATTAAAAGTTTATTATTTTTTTTTTCACGTTAAAACTAAATCTAAACTTGGCGGTGGGGCAAGTTTACGCGTTGACGTCTGAGCACTATTACGCACGTTTTTACTGGATCTTACTTCTAAAAGTGCCCTGACGCTTTTTTTGCTCTGAATTGTCTCAAAATGTTTCACTATTTTCAGGCTATTTACTTTTGAAAATCACCATTTAATTTTTGATTGAGTTATAAATTCGTATCTTATAGCTTACAATCATGTAGTGCTGTCTTCATGCTCGTTCAGCTTCTACTTTATACACTATTCAGTCTGTAATAAATTTGCTTTATTTTAACGAACTTTAGACATTATGTTCAAAACACTATCAGAACTACGTTAGGTGTCAGAAAAAAATATGCGTTAGCGTGTCCCTTGTCCGGAGTAAGTTTACGCAACCGACTTGGACTCAAAAATAATGTCTTTTAACAGTTAAAAACAAACTGAGCTACAACTGAACGTACAAATTTTCACTCCATAAACTGCTTCATGAACCCGCAGTGTCTAAAATTTCCTCAGTTAAAACATAATATTTAGAAAAGTCATAGAAAAAAATCCCAATAAACGTGCCCCGGTCTACTCTATGGTGGACATAAATTAAAATAAATAATGCTGTATCGTTGGTTGACTTTCATTTATCATGTGTGCAGCAACAACAAAAAGAAAAATAATAAGATTCTTAATTTAAAAAAAAAAAATCTACACTGCAGCGCGTCACCCATGGGTCATTCCATACGAAATGAGCAAAATTCGCAAAAAAATGGTGGCCACACGGTAACAGATTTTTATGAAATTTGATATACAGGTTCCTTTTATGCCTATATGAAAATATCTAAAATATTTTTGCGTAAAATTTTTTATTTGAATAGTTACATGCGATTGAAAATTGGTCAAACTGAACAGCATTCTCATAAATGCTAAATGTTGCACTTTTGAAGGCTTGTATCTTATTAACTATTTAATGAAAACATAAAAGTTATATGTTGTTGCAATCTATGAAGTAGGGTTTTTAATCTGATGTCAGTAAAATTTTCAAAATTATTATAGTTAACTATTAACCGAGTTTCAAAAACTGAAAATATTTCAATTTTCTCATAATTAAGCATTTTATTTTTTAATCTCAATCTTTAAGGAATGCATTAGCTTTGATGAAATTAATACCCAATAATGTGCTAAGTATCATAAAAGAAATACATTACTTTTGAAGTTGTATTTTAACTCCTTTGTCTTCAAAATCAGTTTTAAACTTACTGACATTTTGTAAAATGATGATTTTCCCTTTCACATACACACAAAGATTCAAATGAGGGAAAATTCAGACAACTTTAAAATTTTACAAGAATATAGAGATGAGTTTCTACTATTTGCTTGAAGAAAATCGAAATTGGTTTTTGATTTCCAAACGTAAGATAAAATTCAGAAAAATAGCTTTTTTTTGTTTTGTGATTCAATCCATACAGGTTCGACGGATGGGTCTTGACCATTTTTAATTTTTTTTTTTTTTTTGAAATTCATATTCCTAAAAGCTGCATATGAAAGATGTTTAAAACCACTTTTATTTTTCTCTCTCAACTGACCTTTGATTTTTTAGAGGTCATCAAAAGTGATTTTCGAAGTAAAAAATGGGACTTTTAGACCTTTGCATTTTGGCCGAAATTTATTTGAATTACATTTATGACAGTTAATTTAACGCTTTGATATTAAAGTGCATAAGTTTATAGTCTTACATTCTGAATAACGTAGCTGTAAGTTAATAATTAAAATAATGGCAGCAGGTTAAAGTTCAAGACCAAATGTAAAAATTTTACTCATTTCAAAGGGGATAGCTCACGTAGGGGACGAAAACACAAAATGAAATACGACAAAAACTAATCACTGGCACCATGCTAAAAAGAATATGTCACTGTTGCTGTGTGTTTGTGCACCCTTTATAGATTACAGCCCCTCAAAAATCGGAAAAATGACGACAAAAATCGAAAAAATGACGAAAATGACATTTTTAGACCCCTATAAACCAAAAGGGGATGGAATTGAAAATAAAATTTCTTGGCCAATTGAATATGCCGTTCAAGTACTATACACGTTATACATATTGCTTATAGTATTTGGTTTGTAAAAAATATACAGGTCTTTGAAATTAAGCAATTTTGCTAGTCAATTTACACACTAAAACAGAAATAAAAAGTGTGAAAACGTCATGGCAGCTTCTTAAATTATGTATATTGTGCCCTATATAATACATTATACTGAAAAAACATATTGTAATTTTCAAAATAATAATTTTAATTTGATAACTTAGAAATACTTGAACATGAATGAGTAGTTTATACTGTGTGGAACCTGTATGGATTGACCCTTATGTGAAATTACGAGAATTCAAAGAATTAGATAAACGACTAAATGATGCAAAATCAAGTAAAACTAACATTTATTTCAATTAAAAAAATGTACATTTCAGACTGTACTTCATAAACATGCTTTTGAGAAAATGAAACACGAAAGAAATGGTTACTCTAGTACCAAAAATACGCTGATACCAATGATTAAAATTTAGTAGCATCTAAAAGACACTTCAATATGTTACGTAAAAAAAAATGAGTAAATTTAGAGCATTCCCTCATTTTCAAAAAAACACCTGAAACAGAGGAAAAAATGAAATTTTTGGAAATTTTCGATTTTTTAAAGTACAATTTCGTCCTCAAGAACTTCATAAACAGTTACTAAATTAGAGCAGATAGTTAGTTATAGATAGTTTTTCAATCTGAATCATTTTTACTGTTATTTTTTCATTAAAAGAGCTAGAAGAGTGATTTAAAATCTGAAGTAAATTGGCAAAATTTCAATCTTTGTTAATATCTCAGATTCAAAAAAAGATCCGAATAAATTTTACTTTGCTCTTTCTTAATAGAGAATTGTTTATAGAATGCGGAAATATTTATTTTTTAAGTGTACGTTTATAACTTATGGAGTTATTGAGTCACAAACTGGTAGCAATGGACTCTGAAAATTTAGGCTTAGCGTCAGCATCAACTTCTAATTTCAATAACAAAGCAACAAACCGTTTTTAAACTTCCATACTTTGCATTCCCTCATAGATATGTATGGTTTACCTAAATAAAAATTTTCATTGAAATCTGTGATATGTCAGCCACAGCTGATTTGCTCATTTCGTATGGAATGACCCCCATGTGTTCAGGATAAGACGCCGCACTTGTACGGGAATTATGATATGCTTGACGGACGAGCAGACAGTATGTCGCCTGGATATATCTGATACACTAAATATCTGAAGTACTATTTACAAAGTTACAAAAAGAAACTCTACGATTTTTGTGAGTGAACTTGATAATGTTTATTCAGTAAGTTACCGCCCTAAAGTCAAGACTAAGACAAAAATACATAAAATACACCGCCAGCTCAGTCAATTCCTGCCGAGGACTGCAGTTTCTTGCTTATTAGCACTCATCAGCACAGCATAGGAAAATGACTGAGCTGGAGGTAGAAAACCTCTGAAGGAAGCTAAGAGTGCCAAACAAACTGGTAGTTAATACAGAATTAGCACTGACCAAACGAGTGACCGAAGCAATGGTTCGGTTCAACTCAAAGATTAAAGGCAAAGCAGGTATATTCAGAAAGTTTACAGCTAGTAATATTAAAGTCACTAGTATAGTAAAATAAGACATGGTTAATAAAATTCAATTGTAATAATAGCTGTATCCCACTAAAAGGAAATGTAAGGCATGTACACCGAAATATAGCACGGTTCGAGACCAGTTGTTGTACTTCCCTCTCCCATCCAATGGTGTAAAACCATCCAAAGTCAATGAAACCTGGTGAACCCGTTTATTAGAATACCGTATAAAAGAATATTCGGCTTAATGTAATACATTTTCAAAGTGCCAAACCGTTCTAATTTGTCATTTTGATCCCGGAAAATGAAATAACGCGTTTATTGTTAAAGTTTTTCATGATAAAAGCGTTATTCCACTAAGCGGGCTCGACTGTATTCAAGTCTTATTTTTATATCTACACTATTTGCTGATTTAGATCTACACTACTAACTGATTTTTAGATCTACACTACTTACTGATTTTTAGATCTACGCTACTTACTGTTTTTTAGATATATGTTACTTACTGATTTTTAGATCTACACTACTTACTGATTTTTAGATCTACACTACTTACTGATTTTTAGATCTACACTACTTACTGATTTTTAGATCCACACTACTTACTGATTTTTAGATCTACACTACTTGCACGCGAATAAACGTTAACAGACCAGTTTTGTTAGAAAAAAGTCCCCTCCCTTCCCAAACACGTTTTTTCTGTAAGCCTAGCTTGATCTGTTTTAGTTAATCTGTTCCCCCGATTTGTTTTAGCATTTAATTCCTAAGTTTCTTTACGAAAACATTACTTAGCATTTTCTAAGAAATTAGATATTTTTGGAAAATGCATTTTTAAAATTAATTTTTGCTTTCTAAACCTAGTCCGCCAAGTACGAAGTACTGCATTTGTAGAATTCAAATTATATTTTTAATGTCAGTTATATGAGATAAATAAAAAAAAAACTGCAAAAACTTTAATTTCAGTGTACTGCTTAGTAATTACTTTGTTAATTAGAAAATGAATTGAATCAAAAAAACACAAAAAACCAAAACAGAAATAAGCAAAAAAAAAAAAAAAAAAAGAATCTAGAAGGTTCAGAACATCATTTCTTTTTTGTTGAACGAACTATTGATGTTCTTTTCTCAAGTGCCGTATGTACAGGAGTATTCATATTTTTCTGAATAGAAGTAACATAAGTTATTTAATTACTTTTCGCCCACGGCATTATTGGATCATAAGAATACATAAAAAGTATTGTTTCGTAAGAACTGCTATCCTTTGACATAAAACATGATAGTATCATTTATGATACAAATCGATTCGCCTTCTTATTCACATCAGACTTCTTTCTTGTAAATATTAGAAGGTTTGCCATACGAAACACTTTAGTTAGGTGCATGACCTAACATTTAATGAAATCTTGTCTCGCACAAAAACTGTTTGGTTCTGACAATTTATTTGACATTTACAGTTTTTTTTTTAAAGGTTATTTACTTCTTGCTTTTTTTGTGTGTTTTCTTTTGTTTTTTTTAAGTTTTGAAAACTTTTTTCATTGACTAGTTGTTTTAATTAAAATTTATATTTAGTTTTCGGAAAAAATATGATTCTGGTTTGGTAGTATTATTTTTGGTTTAATTTAGCTGCAATTACATAAAAATTTACTGTTATATCGCTGAAATTTTGCTTTCTATACTGGTGACAATGGTAATTAGATAGATATCAGCTCATACTTTGTTTTTTTTTTTTTTTTTTTTTTTTTAAATTCATTTGCTGCTACGTTTCTTACCGAAACTCTTCTTGTATGATATGGTATATAATCGTTAAAAATGTTTTCACCACAATTAAGTGTGCGTGTTATAGTAGGGGAATACATAACACTACTATAAACGATATTCGCTAAAAAGTATTATGTTCACTTTAGGGAGTCTAAACATTAAATATATGACTTTTGTACATCCTCAAAAGATACTATTACCAGTGTATGTAAAATTAGGACTTGTGAAGCAGTTTTGTGGAAATGAAGGACAAAAAAAATCTCTTGCATTAATGCATATAATCAAAACACAAGTTAAAGCTATATTGTTTAAAATTCAGGAAACTTTAATGATAAATATTACTGATAAATGGAGTGTTTACATTGTAGAAAAAAGGATAGTAAACTGTACCGAAGGAAATGAATGATTGCACTGCCAATTTTTTTATGCACCACGTGACTTTCAGTGCGAAGCAGGTAACAGCGTATTTCCACTCACTCGGCATGTCCTAACTCGCATGGTGGGCAGCAAAGCCGCCTGCCAATGCGAAGGTCCCGAGATCGAACCTGCTACTCGCATTTCGCATTTTTGAACTCTTATTAATTCTACCGTAAAATTTTATAGTAAAATAGGATTTTACGGGCAAAAGTTACTGGCAACATTGATACCAGTAATTTTACCGTTTTTTTTTTACAGTGTACTGTTTTGCATTAAAAGAAAATTATTGATGGTCAAGAGTTCAATAAATCTCTCCAAGCAAAAGATAGTAAGAAATGCAAAATGTTTTTCATTAAATCATATTTTAATTGTTTTCAATTAAATTTTTCCTTAGAAATCCTAAACCTGAGAGTTTTGTTGAATTTGCTTTTCCGATAAAAAATGCAGTAGGTTATCTTTCAAATTACTTACATTTTGGTGACAACCTTGAACGTTCCAAAGAGAACATGGGTGCCTATTCCAAGGAAAAGTTCAGCACTTTCTGTGAGATGCACACATTTTCAAGTCGTTACGAGGGGACCTCTTTTAAACACATGATGGAGGACTGCATTTCAGGCACTAATTAAGAAAGGGATAAGACACATACACTGGCAATACCAGTACAACACACTGGCATTTTCAGGTATCTTGGAATTAATTTATAGACTATCTTTGGAAACATACTATTGTGTTTTGAAATGAAATGTTCTCTTTGTGATTTAAACAAGAAAAGAACTCTAACTTTTGTACTCTTCGCTCAAATTCCAATTGTTCTTGATACTGAAGAAAAATAATCTGGGTACAGTAGTTTCTACTAGGATTTAAAAATTCTTCATGTTTTTATGACAGATTCAGTAAAGAATTTTGTTGCGTGTTGTCGGTAATTTTTTTGTTAACCGAAGATGTTCATAAACAGTAACATAAAAGTAAGAAAATTATAGATTGTAAATGAAATATGCTAAAGCAAGTATCGCTGAAATTTAGTTACGATCTTATGATTTCATAACACACGTCTCTATTCCAAAAAAATTAAAGGCATGTTGAAAGTAAAATACAATAAAACAGGGCAATTTTAATTAGTTTTTCTCTGTTTTTTACTGGCCCATCTCACACGTAAAGATAGTAATAATTTTTAATGGCATCAACCTATAGAAAAGCACCGAAAATATTGTGTACTTATATTTTATCGAAAAATAGAATTAAATATGAAGACAGAATCATTGAAAAATTAATGGTTAGCACACGTTCAAACCTTTCATGCTTTTAAAGATAACTTTAATCTGTTTTAGAAATATCATATATTTCTATCTGTGTGTGTGCGTGTGCTTTAAAAATAGTTCAACTTTCAACAGAGAAATATAATTTTCTAGTCGTTTAACAACTGCTCGTTTTTATTTCATAGTATCATTATGATTTATTATATATCTAGTGGAACTTGCATGGCTTTGCCCGTAGTGTAAAATTAAAAGATCATTCGGTTCGCCTTAATATTTACAAACAGTGGATGATGAATTTCTCGTCAATTTGCTATATTCATTAGCTCGCCAATGTTACGGTTCCACGTTATGATAATTTCGTAATTTTCTCTTCCACGTTAAGAAAATTTGCTGGGTGAAATTTTCTTAAAATTGGAATAGAAAATGAACAAACTCGAATTTTTGGAAAATTGCTTCGAGGTGCACACCACCATGCTACAAACTAACTTTGTGCCAAATTTCATGAAAATTGGCCGAACGGTCTAGGCTGATGCACGTCACAGAGATCCAGACAGACAGAAGTCCGGATATCCAGACAGACTTTCAGCTTTATTATTAGTAATAAAGATTGAAAAATCTGCCAAAATATGCGTTTTTCACGAGTAAAATAAATATTTTCATCTTTAAATGTGTAAGGAATTAAAAAAATAAAGTGATGCATTTCAAAATAATATATTTGCATAAAAATATACGCGAACGAGATTTCTTGCAGGTATCTCCGAGCACTTTAAATAAATGTAAAATATAAAACATAATCTTTATGAATAATAAAGCTGAAAGTCTCTCTGTCCGGACCTCTGTGACGCGCATAGCGCCTAGACCGTTCGGTCGAGTTTCATGAAATTTGGCACAGAATTAGTTTGTAGAAGGGAAGAGTCCACCTCGAAGCGATTTTTCCAAAATTCGATTTTGTTCTTTTTCTATTCCAATTTTAGGAACATTTTCTCGAGCAAAATTATCATAAGATGGACGAATAAATTACCAAGTTATCATAACGTGGAACCGTAACATGGGCAAGCCAATTGGTGAGAAATTCATCATACATTATTTGTAAATATACAGGCGAACCAAAAGACCTTTTGATTTTTCTACTACGGGCAAAGCCATGCGGGTGCCACTAGTAATAAATAAAACAAAACTTTTGCTTTAACATTACTTTCAAAACTAACTGTAGTAATAGTGTTTAAAATCACTTGAACTCAAAGTTTTAATGTTAAGAATTATTTATTGCTCTTATGCGTTCCGACTTGCTTTTATCGATCTGAAGCGAAGCTCCCTGATTAACTTTTCATGTTTTCTGCCTTCTTTTATTATTGATACGAACGAGCTTCTAAGTCCGTAAACAAACGCAACAGTGTTGAAGAGATAAATTATTCACAAGAAAGGAAGGTCCCGGAATCATTCTTAAAAGAAATAAGGCAGTAAATACATTTTGCGAGATCTTAAGACATTTGACATAAAGTCGTGCATTATTATGCAAAATTTAAGACAAATGTAAGGCAAGTATCAAGGGAAATTGGATGCAACATGTAGATGAAATTTCTGTAACGTTTAGTTTTGTTCATAAAAGTGTTTCTTTTTTCTTATTAGCCTACTTTCCCAGTAGAAGTCGAAGAAAGAAGAAATAGCATGAAAGAGGGCTTAATGCATCTTAAAAAACAAAAAAAGGGAAAAAAATAAAGTAATTAAATATCAAAAAAAATTTAAACAAAAATGGAAAATAAGGTATTGAGATGGGTAGATATGAATGTCTATCTGTCTGTGTCCTCCCCCCCCAATAACTGCTGAGTGAATAGTACGATAATTCTAAAACAAAAAATAAATTCATAAATAAAGCGTCCATAGTTTAGTTAACCCCCATGGCAATAGTGTGGAGACGAGCAACTGCCTTATTTCATTGTGAGAGGAATCTGTAGTTCTTTCATTTTACACTATCACTGCTGAAAAAATCATGTGCGTTACACTTTTTTGAATTTCGAGCAAACATTTTAATTACTAATATCATTAAATAAAATTAAAGCTGAAACTTCTTAACTGCATGGATTTTATGCTCTAATTATCAAATTTTATGCAACTTTTGACTTGATTTGAAAGCCTAACAAGAAATTTCCAAAACATCGCAAACCATTTCCGGGCTGTATCGGTACCACTGTCAAAATATACACAGCCTTTTTATTAAGTTTTTCGGATTCAGCTCGATTACAGATTCTCCATGTTGACTGAGCTGCAAATGAGGGCAAAATGCTGATCCTTGTATAGTAGCTTTCAACGAATCGTAGACAAATAACGTAATATGTTTTTGTTTGTAATTCTGCATAAAGTGTTTTCCATATTTGGTAAAATGGTTTAGATGCATACTGAATAATCAGTATGGTGATAAACATACATACATTTTCCTGATTTATTCTAAAAGTACGACTTCCTTTTATTAGGAAGATTTCTGAATTCATCAGAACAATTCAAGGGTTATTCCTGAAAGGTCTCCTCCTGGCTTATAGCAAGGAAACATTCTCGTTTCTTCTCAGCTGTTTTGCTGACATAGTTAGGTCCGTTAGTTGACCCACTATATGGAGAAATGCTTCTGTTTTTTGTTTTTTTTTCCATAAATACAGTGTAGAGGGTACAGTGTGTGTATGGGTAGAATAAGACATTGCTGAAATTCTGTAACTTTATCAACATAGCCTACTACAAATTAAACGCATTTGTAAGTTAATGCAATGTAATATATTTTAGAACAGGGGTTCCAAACCTTTTTTGCCTTGCGAACCCCTTCCAAATCTGTACGAGTTTGGCGAACCCCTTTTGCACTAAGTAATAAGTGACAAGCCCCCCCCCCCCACACACGCAATAATTTTTTTTGGGGGGGGGGTGAAAAAAAATAACAATTGCAAAATATAGAAGTACAATCATTGCTACAAGCTAAAATTATAGCTAAAAAATATTACAAAACAAATTCAACGAAACAAACCCAGTAATAATTCTTTGAGATTCAGCCCACTAATTGGATGGTTGCGTAGCAAAGAATTTCAAAGTTTGTCTCAAATGTCTTGTCTAACAGTTTCAGTTTTACTTTAGATTCAGCGTTTAATTTCTTTCTGTATTTATCTCTTATGTGTTAAAATTCATTTTTCCTATAGAAACTTTGTCCAGTATGGGTAATAAAACTTAAAATGCATTTTTCTGATACCAGCAGTACATTTTTTTGGGACGATAAATCAATCAATTCAAAAATAATCTGTAAAAATACCTTTTACAGAAAATGTCTCAGATAAACTAAATAAATTATTTTCTACCAGTAAAATTAGAAAATTTTCTAAACTTACATCTTCTCGGAATGGGCTGCGAATCTAGTTGTTTGATAAGGATATACTGTGTACATTAATTACTTGAGTGCTTAAGAATTTTCTTGTCCTTATGCAAAAAAAGTACGGAATAAAATGAGTAGTTTTTTAAATCTCATTTTGTTTATGAATAATAATAAAAGCGTCTGCAATTAACTCTAATTATTACAAAACAGTCAATTTTACCAACAAAAATATTTTTACGCTCACTTATTACAAGAGTTTTCTGCGCAAATTTCATGAGTCCTTTTCTTACATACAGCGAATATTAAGTTCAATTTTTAATTTCGTAAAGTATTTTACGACGTACCCCACACTGTCGCAAGTTTCACCCAGGAACATTTTTTCTTTTTCACTTTTCCAATGGTATTTTTTTGGGTTGTGAACCTTCAAATTTTCATAAATAATTCTCAAAGTACATTGCTCTCGTTTTGCTCTCGTGAACATTGTAGTCTTAGGTAATGAGAAAATTAAGCAACAAACAGCAGCGTCATTGCATTTATTGTGTTCACTCTCATTTTCGGTGAAGTACAAGAGAAGCGCAATAGCTCTTCCTCGCACTCAAATCTTAACTAATTATAAAGCTGAAAGTCTCTCTGTCTGGATTTCTGCCCGGATCTCTGTGATGAGTATAGCGCCTAGACCATTGTGCTGATTTTTATGAAATTTAACACAGAATTTGTTTGTACAATGAGGTGTTCACCTCGAAGCGATTTTTCAAAAATTCGATTTTGTTCTTTTTCTATTCCAATTTTAAAAACATTTTCCCGAGAAAAATTATCATAAGATGGAGGAGTAAATTACCAAGTTATCATAACGTGGAACCGTAACATGAGCAAGCCAATTGGCAAGAAATTCATCATACATTACTTGTAGATATACAGGCGAACCAAAAGACCTTTTAATTTTCTACTACAGGCAAAGCCGTGTTTGTGCCACTAGTGGTAAATAAACGTAACATAGATAATTAACTAAAGATATTTCAAACGCTCACATATGCCCCATATAACGTTTCCATCAAGTTTAATCAAATTTTCCAATCAAACGGAAAAAAGTGAAGTATTCATATGCTGTCATCTAAATACATTGCGTTCAAAAATTGAACATTTTCAACACGGGTTAGTTATATGATGCTCAACGAAAACGGTGAAAATTTGTGCCTTGTAAAGCAGACGTAATTCTTTAAATTTCCAAAATATAATGTCAGCAAGTGTGCTAACATTTGTATCCAAAAAGAATCGAATGTTCCAGAGACAAATATAAATGATGAACTAAAAACGCTTTAGCTTGAGACTTTATCTCCTCAGGCAAACATATTAAACTTCCGCTATTACAAAATTATTTTAGCGAACCCCTTTTGCACATATCGCGAACTCCTAGGGGTTCACGAACCACCGGTTGGGAAACGATGTTTTAGAACATCAGAATTTAAAATTTAACAATTAATGCACATTGATTTCAAAAACGTATTATTCAAGCTGCATTTTCAATGACATCTACGTAGATTTAAAGAATGCATTTAAAAACCATGTCTCTTAAAATATTATAAAATTATAAAATTTGAATTTATTATTTTAATTTCATGCATTTTGTTTTAAATTAAAGATAATCTGAATACAGAAAACTTAACTTTCAAGCACTTGTGAACTCTCTGCGGTTAGGTAGAAGTAGACTGCGTTAACCCGAATGAACAATACTAATAAAAATAATTAATAAGTGTAAAGTGAAGCTCATTTAAGTTATATGCGCATAATTCAGTAGATTAACATCCATGGTAATAGTACGGAGACAATTTACGGTGAAGAGACTAGTGGGAGGAGCGATAATTATTTCACCTCTCGCCTTGAGTTTAATTTCAATTGGAATTAAGTGTTTAATTTTCTCCGATGAAGCACAATAGGTATTAAATTATCTAAATATTACCATTAATCGGTGCAAATTTTCAGATGATTAGCATATCTTCCCTTAGTTGAATTATTGGATTAAACACGCGCAACGTTTTAATTTAAAATGCAGAAAAGGTGTAAAGACATGCTAATAAATTGATTTCAGTAATCGGCAGTAGATTGGAAAGTCTCTAATTGTTCGGTTGGTTAGAATAAATGTATTTGCATACTTGCACGTTGTGCAAGCTACTTGGTAGAAGTAACTACTTTTATTAAAGTTTATTAACACTTGATTGTCACTGTATTCATATTATGTCTAAATGATAAAGCATATCCCCACTTGATTCTTACTGGCCTTGACAACTATTTATGAATTTTCTGTGTTGAGCCGATGCAATATTTAAATTCTCGAAAAAAGCGAAACTTCATATGTCACCAATTTTAACAGTAAGAGGCGCTGAACCCAATTATGTGAATCCATCAATCAAATTTTGATTGTAAGAATGGAAAACAGGGATTGCCTGTAGCGCCATCTTTTTTGCCATGAGTTTCAGCGATTGTCACGGCCTATAAGAATCAAGTGGGGCAATAGATTTAAAAAAAAAAAATATATATATATATATATATATATATATATATATATATGTACATATATATACATATATACATATATATATATATATATATATATATATGTACATATATATTTATATATATGTATATATATATATATATATATATGTACATATATATATATATATATATATATATATATATATATATATATATATATATATATATATATATATATATATATATATATATATATATATATATATATCGTCGCCTCAGAGCAACAGTAAGACATCTACTCCCAGGAATAAAAGTAAGAGATTCTACTGTTGCTCTAAAGCGACGATATAAGATACAGACTTCAAGGTTACAGTTATTCACTTCAATGATGTAATGGCAACAATTTTTTGAACTTTTGCTTCATCAGTTGTATATAAGTGTAATTATGTTTTACTGTTTCTCTCTCACAAGTTTTGTGTTATTAAAGAGGTTTTTTGTGTCCTTAAATACATGTATGCAAATTCTTCGAGCAACTTTGCATTTTTTAACCTTAAACACAATATATTATATGTATTGAGTTCTGAACGAATGGCCTTACGTAATACTTATTACGTAAGGCCTTATGGTAATACTTATTACGTATTACGTTAGTAATGGCCTTACGTAAGTGCGTAATACTTACTTCCCTTTCTGTTCTTTCAAGGTTTTAAAACTATGAAAAAATATTAAAAATCAACCCGTGCTTTATCTTTTACGGTCAATTTATGTATGTATGTATGTATGTATGTATGTATGTATTCATTCGCATTTCTTTAATAAATACTAATAACTAAAAATAACAAGTAAACAGAACAAAAATATAATAGAAAAGTATTTTAGAACGAGAAAAAAAAAAAATTTGAACTTTGAAGAATTCCTAGTATGTTGCTTGCAAGTAATGATTGGTATATATCTCGCCATTGATTTCACATTAGTTTCTATGAGAAACTCCCGAAATATCAGTAAGATGACACTGGATTTGGTAACTAACCACCAAACCAGGTGTAACGGAACCAATTTTGCCTCATTCGTTAAAGATGAACCAAAGTAATATTATCATAAAAGAAGCCTTATTTCATGTATAGTAAGGGAATGTGGGGCAAATTGAAATAGTTAAGACAGCTTACTTTTTTTCAAAACTAAACAAAGTGGATTTCTTTCTGAAAATTATTGTACATAAAGAAAGAACAATATATTTTTTTTATAAAGTTTGCACTGAAACATTATTTTTTAGTTTTTAGAATAAATTTAGACATCCAAAAAAAGTTGGGAAATACTCACTTTTTCCATGAGGCAAAGCGAAAAGTAAAATATGTTTAAAAAGTAATATTTTTTTAAGGACGTTTTTGATCAAAAAAAAAAAAATATCAATGAATGAAAAGAAAATGAAACAACAGATGTATAACTGAATGAGGTTATTGATTAGAGTATTAGAAAAGTATAATAGGTGAATGAAAAAAAAAATAAGTGAATGAATGAGTAAAAACGAGGAATATTTAATAAAGGAATATAAATGAAAAATATAATAAATGAATATGTAGGTGATTTGATGAAGGATTGAATAAATAAATGAAATATGCTATTCCACTTTGTCCTATTCACTTTGCCCTGCATGTACTTGATTGATTGTACAAAGTATTTAAATGCAAATTAGCTTAATAGTCTACAAATAAATAGAAAACCGTATATTAGTAGATCTCAATTCATATTTAAAATGTTAATAACAAGAAATTTATTATTAAATAATAACAAAAATTAGTTTTTGACTTACAATAAATATTTACAATATAAGTATCATTTTTTGAAAATTGCTTGCATAAACATATTCTTTGTTTTTCAGAGGTAACTTTTTCTTGACTAGCATTGACTACAAGTGTTACGACATAGTAAAAACATTACCAGATAGGTGGCGCTCAAAATATAGTATATATTTCATCATTTTGCTTTGCTCCACTATTTCACTTTGCCCCACATTCTCCTACTACATCATTCAATGGAGCCCAATAAAACTGAAATATTTTAAGATTAAAATATTCAGTGATAAGATTAGTGAATAAAAAGGTACGTGAAGATTCGCGATTTTTTTTACTTTTAATTTAACCACAGGAATTTTTTTAGCCAACGCTTTTAAGAATTGTTCCCACTCGGAAGTGAAACGAGCTCACTGTAAAGACAAAGAAGAAAAAAAAAAGCTTTGCGGTTTAAACAAACAGCGTGACACTAGTGTGCTTATTAATTAAAAGAGGGTATTTATGGAATCAGTTCTTATGTTTTTTAGGAGAGAATGTTTTTCTTGGAGTGCAAACAAGAATTTTAAATCCAACCATACCCTAATTTGAGTAGGGGGTAAGCGACATTCTCTTGGGATTTGTAGTAATTAGAGAAACGGATTTTCGTTTAAAAAAAAAAGAGTTTCGCTCATAAAAAACTCTGATGCTTAATCTCTTGATTGTTTTAAACTGTATTTTAAGGTTACGAAGAATATGAAATGATTTTGTTTTACTCAATTTTTAAAGATAGTTTATACTTAAAAGTAAGGTTCAGGGCTATTCAAAATTAGAAAAAAATATATGATAAATTTATTATCGCTTTCTTTTTACAAAAACGTATGGTTTGCCTTTAATAATCTTCTATACAACATTTTTCTGGCTTATTTTCCAGCAATGAAAAAAATTCAAAAAAATAAAATAGCTGAAAAGTATTTTTTCGAAAAATAGGTAAAAAAAAGTAAATAAAAGAAGATATAGTTAATTCAGTTAATCTGTTTGAAAATAAAATTTAGAAACATTATAAAATGGTATAATTGTTTCTCCATCTCTGCTTATCTAGAATTTCTTAAAATATTTGCATGAAAAAATTTCTTTTGAAGAAAACATGTACGGATGTTGTTTAGGTTTATTAACATATTGGTTTATTTTTATGATGTGAGCAATTATCTGTTCAACTTTAAACACAATTCTTTTTAAATTGTGAAATCACTTATCAACAGCCCCTCAGCAAATTAGTTTAGAAATCAACAGAACAGTTTTTATTGGAAGATGCTTATTATGAATCTTGGAAAATTATGTTTTACATAACGTGCGGTCTTGTTTGGCGTAGCTTCTTCATGCTGTTGAAGAAAGAATCGGAAAATTAGAGTAAAAAGCAAATTATGTTTTGGATGATACTGTGTCCTGCTGCTTCACACAAAAGAAAATGAAAAAAAAAAAGAATAAAATACTAACGCTTCCGGGCTTAAGAAAAGAACTGTGCGAAACAAAAGTCTTCTATTTTTGGAGTGCAGGTAGTCTCCTGCTTTCAAATCTCTTTCTCTCTTAATAAGAATATAAAGTTTCTCTCACTTAGGGTTTTTTTTTTTTTTTTTTTGGCGGAGTGTGCTGTTGTAAAGGAAGTTATTAACTGACTGTGAATTACATAACAGCTAAAACAGCGTTACATTTGCAACTTGAGACTAAAATATTCGTCGACCGTTAAAATACGTAAATCAACCGTTTTATACAAACAGCCCACTTTTATATCTATGTACTTGGTCAATTTTTTTATTGCTTACAGGTTTCACAGTGATGAAACATTTAGTGCATCGTATCATTAGGCTAGTAGTGACATGATTGAGGCACATTGTGACACATAAAAACGAGTACAGAAACGTGTTAATATTTACGAACTATGTAATAATAGCAATTAAATGGGTACATATTTTACGTTAATAATGAAAAAAAAATGTTAATTTATAGCTTTCTGAACACAAATCAAAACGCTTTTATGTTTTCACTGACACTGTAAACGAAATGAAAATAAAATAGTTAAATTATTGATACTTGTGAACCCTATTTTTGAGACGTATTACAACACTGCGTTAGTCAGGTAAAAAACTCCGGGAAAACACTAAGTTTGGCCATATTAACCTTTACTCAGTACAACAAGTTGGCCAATATACTACAGGCCTACCTATTTTTATAATCAATCATTGTCATCGCTTGTGCTGTCAATAGAAATAAAATAAAGTTTCTTTTTTTAGTACATTTGACATGAAAGCATCTTTTACATGACATGCATTGCACCCAGTCTTCTTCGGGTATAGAAACTTTGTATTGCTTCAAGCAAACTAGACATAATCAAATTTTTATCTTCCTTAGAGCTATCCGAATCTTGTATGTTCATTTTTTTCAATAACGTTGCTGTTGTTTTTTGTGCAATTTTTGGCATTTCCGTACAGTTTCCATTGTGTTTTTTCTTCTTTAATGTGTTTCTTGCTTTCTTTCTCTTTTAGTTCTGCTCGAATTTTCCCTTAAGGTGCGATTGCTAGAATGGCAGGTTTTAAACATTTACGTGCGAAATGCTTGTGTTTCAATTTTTTTGCTTTAAGAGGCCGTTTTTTTCTGTAAAATGTACTGATACAATGCTAATGTAAACTGTCATATAGGGGAGGGTGTTGTACTTTGGGACACTTTTGGTATTTTAGTTTTATGCGTCAGTTATTTAAATCAAATTTAAAATGTAGAAGTCACATTCAAATACCCCAACACATTTCTCTGCAATACGTATTTTAAAATTCAGCCAATTAAAATAAAAAAGTACTGCCAGTCATTTAAAGTAAGAATTTCTAATTATCCCAAGGTTTGACATCCTATTGTACCTAGGGACACATCCTGTTGCACCATGGGAATCTCTTCGTGATTTAGGAAACAGCCATATACATGAACTAACTTTGCACCCAAAAAAAAAAGGTTTTAATGGTAATGAATTAAATTATGACTAACGAATAATGAATCATAAATAATGAATTAATGAATTATTACCTACATATAATATGTTTCAAAGACTACATCAGAATATAAAATTTGTCCATGTTCCTAAACAAATCTTAATTATTAAGAACCATGTATATGTTGCACCTTGGGACGCGTCCCAAGGTACAATATGTTTGGCTGTCACGAGATACAATACCCATGTGGTATAAGAAAAACAGAAATGGTGGTTAATCTGGATGCACTACTATTGTTTTCTCATAATAAAAATGTTTATAGTACTTATATTTTACTGCAAAATAAAATTCAGTTAAATATTTTTACAAATACAGAAAATATGAAATAAAAATGAAAGAAAATATTTACTTTGGAGTCATGAAATTTTCTTTCTCTCACAAAATCATCAGTTTAACTTTTTTGATGCTAATTATTACTATGGCACCATTTAATGGTAAAGGCTATAATTATAGATTACATTACTAGTTTAAGGCTGCAATAGAGAAAAAATTGATTTGTTTTTACGAAAATTGTAGGTGCATAACTAAAGTTTTACCTCACGACCCCAATGATTGTGCGTAGGGCACTTCTTGCAGCGATAAAGAACTCAATTGCAGCCTCTTTTTTCAATTTGACCACCGTTGGTAATATTTAGAGAGTAAACTATTGAATCACATTAAAATTACCAGTAATGGGAAAATGACATTAAATTGGAGTAAAAGGAAGTCATGTGATGCACACATCAGCTCGTTTTCTCACATTTTAGCGAAAATTCTCCTGACTATTTTCAGTTAATATTAGTGCAACAGACTTTGGATAAAATACGTCTTTGTCGGAAGGTGTCATTTTAACCATTTTTCTTCTCAGAGCATATGTGTAAAAGACTTGTAGAACTATTCTACATTTAAACGAAGTCACTGCCTGTTTAGTGATACTTTGATGGTTTAAATTTAAACTCTAACCCCAGCGGATTAACCTTAAACTTAGATAGCGTTCATTGTTGACCAGTTTTTCGTTTCTTCATTCTCCTAAATTCTGCTAAAATGTTTTAGCAGTAAAATAGTTAAGTTGCCGGATCCAGTTCAGCCTCGTCACAGTAAAGCTTTTCTCTGCATGTCAAATATTACCAAAAAAAAAAATCAAATTATCATGCCCTGAAGCGAGTTTCATTTTTGATGACGCCAGGAGCGTTGCTCGATTATTCGCTATATATATATATGTGAGGATGCTAACAAAAGTTATGTATTAAAGTTAATGCTTAAACTCATATAATTCAGCCAATATATACTATTGTTCACTAAAGTGCTCAAGAAGGTTTTATTTTCAAACAAAAGACAATAGTAGAAGCTCTTTCATGACATCAGTTGTGAAACTTTTCCTGTAAGAGAAGACATAGAACACGTTCACTATGCATAATAAATTCTTTTAAGTAAACTATTTCAAGAACTTTCATTATTTTTCGCCATGCGTGAGACTTTCGCTCAGAAACTATAAACATTAGGTACACAGAAGCACCTTTCGACTTCCAGCGAAACAACATTAATATTGAAACTCTTAATTGTTGAGTGGGAGTCGCTTTAAATATTACTCTTGTGTTTGTTGAAAGTTCCGGCAGGAAAGATATATTCATTCCTTTCTAAGAATAATTCATAGCTATCAGAATCGACTTTGTTTACTTCTTGGAAAGATAAAATCGTTCTTTTCGGTAATAAACTAAGGCGGGAAACACGGAAAGTGAATCAGAAATACTTCGATCGATAGGAGCTGAAAGAGGCAAAAGCTGGTAAATGTATTCATACTTGATTTTCATATTCTGAAGCTAACTTGGAAATAAATTTTGAGGTATTGCTGGATTAAGTGTTTTGTTTTCTTCTAGTTTACTTGAAAACTTGGTAAGATTAAATTTATTTAAAACTAGCGGTACCTGCACGGTTTTGCCCGTAGTGAAAAAATTAAAAGGTCACTTGGTTTGCCTGTATATTTACAAATAATGGATGATGAATTTCTCTCCAATATGCTACGTTAATTTGTTCGTAGATGTTATGATAATTTGCTCGTCATGTTATGGTAATTTATTCGTCCATGTTATGGTTATTCGCTCAGTATTGCTGCAGAGAAATTAATTGCACCAATGGCGACTTTAAATTTGCATAAATTAAGAAATAATTTGAATTTTCAAAAAATCACTTCGAGGTGCTCCCCCCTATGCTACGAACTAATTTTGTGCCAAATTTCATGAAAATCGGCCAAATGGTATAGGCGCTATGCGCTTAACAAACACCCAGATATCCAGACATTTAGAGACACTGCCTTTCAGCTTTATTAGTAGTAAAGGAACATTTTTCATAGCAAAAGTTTTTTTTTCGGGGCAGTTTACGAAAAATGGAACATTTATTAAGTTATTGAACCCACACGGTTCGTTACTATAGTACACATGACATAGTAAAGATGATGTCTGGAATTTCTTGAAATATATTAATGAAAGTACTTTTAATGTCTTCAACTGGATTTTTCTACAAAAGTTGCGCCACAAATTTTTAGCCAGTTCGAAAGAACTTTTGTAGAGAGCAAAAAAAAAAATTTTTTTGATGCATTTGTTAAAGTTTTATTATTGCATAAGATATAAATTTTATCCAATAATTTATTTTATAAATTTCACACTATGCTAGTACATTGTTTCAAAAAATTGAAATGAATGTTAGATATACTAGCTTTTGCATCATTTATTTATTTATCTAGTTCTTTGAATTTTCGTTATCTCTACATAGTATAAAATGAAGTCCCCAAAAAGCGTCTGTTTGTTTGAACGCGCAAAACTCGAGAACTACCCAGCCGGTCGATTGCGCTGAAAATTTCAGTTTGTTCCTTTAACTTCTGAAAAGGTTTGCAGACCAGTTCGAATAAAATTCGATGAAAGGTTCTTTTTTTATTCCAATTCACGTCCAATTTTCACATAAATTCTCAAATATGGGGGTGAAAAATTACTTGCACATATTAATATTACATATCGTTAGAAAGGGTAGAATTTTCCGAGTTCTACGCAATTTGTTTCAATGCTCTAACTTTATTACGGCGGGAGTTATTTTCGTTTTTAGCTGGAATTTTTTTAGGCTTAGCTGAAATTTAGGCACTACTTTCTTCAGTAAATAAATCACTAAAAAGTAAAAGAATGGTCCCACAGTTTTCTTTTTGACGCCATTGGAAAAAGCGACATTTTTTACTCCAGATCTAACTCGACCTTTGGTCGAAAAAATAAGCTTTTATCTCGAAAGGAAAAAAAGTTACAAGCCCTTTAAAATTAAGTTTAAGAAATGTGAACATTTTCTTTCGCATTTTAATTCCTTAAACTTATTTTATTTTGTGTTTCCATGGTTATGCATTTTGAATCCGCTTTTCTGGATTTAATTTCTTAAAAGTATTTTAATATCTGTCGTCATTGTTTGGAAGGGAAATCATGATGTTTTTTTTTATTTATTTTGTACGCTTGATTGTTGAATATACGTCACTTGACACAATTTTTATTTTCAAGGTAGACCAGGCAAAGCCGGCCAACGCAGCTAGTTATACATAAAACACAAAGAAAATGCTAATGTTCTGAATTTTTTTTAAGCTTGGAAATCAGAAACCAATTTTGAATTTCTTCAAGCAAATAGTAGAAATACTGTTCTATGTTCCTGCAAAATTTGAAAGTTGTCGAAGGTTTTCCTCAATTAAATTTTTATGCCTATTTTAAGTGGAAAATTGTCATTTTATAAACTGCCACTAAGTTCAAAACTTATTTTGAAGACAAAAGGAGTCAAAATACAACTTCAAAAGTAAGGTTGGTTCAATATCGGCGCCAGTCGCTCCAAGGGGGGGGGGGGCTGATTTTTGTGGAGTGAATAAAAATAGCTTTATAATTGCAAAAATAAGAAAGATAAATCATTATAAACTGTCGTCTGCGTAATTTGCGTGATTTTAATCGTTGGAAAATGACAAGAAAATCTTGATGATTTAAACTTTTTAACTGTTGCCATTTTGTGTTTGTTAACAAATAAATACTTGTAATTATTTTAAACAAGGCTTTTAAAATGATTTTCAATTTTCATTCTTTGCTTTGCTTTTGAGATAAATCGGGAATTGGGATGGTAGTTAAGTTTTGGCGTGTGTAATTTTGTTTTTGTTGGGAATATTGCTACCTCATCAAGCATGGGGAGGGATCATAATTATACGAAAGATATAGAAGAAAGTTTCGTCATGGCCGCAACATAGTAGTTTAATTTTGTCACTTACACTTTTTTGCTTCTAAGTATTTCATATAGCTTTACAGCACAGTATCAGTCTGCCATTTGTCCGGTTGGAGTAATGTTTAACGTTTTTAGTTTAGGCAATGGATAAAAACATATTTACAAAAAAATGTAAATAGTCTATTACTAATTTCCATATATGCAAATTTCATTTGCTTAAGAATAAAATTCTGAAGGTAAAAATAAGCGAGCATTGCCTCAAGATGCAAGTTTTATCTTTTTAATTCATTAAAAAAAAAAAAAAAACTTCTTAGAAAAATGTTTTCTTCTAATGCTTACATTTTTAAGCACTAGTTTCATGTTACTTTTTCTGCTTCAAGCAGTGAATTCACCAGAAAATTTATTCGAAAGAATATAATCTTTTTGAACGTATTTTAAGTTCAAAGGTATAATCTGCATATATGTGTAATTATCTATCATTAGTTGCGTGCTATTGTAATGAAATATTCATATGCATAGAAAAACAATTAGTTAATGAAAGTATACTGAATAAAGTAAACGCACTTTAGTTAAAAGTTGCTTAGAATTTTTAGAAGTATTTAGTAGTTAATATAGTGGTTAAAATATATAAGAAAAATGTTTAAAGACGCAAAAATATAATATGTATCTTTTTAAATAAATCATAAAATGTATTATATTTCGTTTCATTGACTAAAAATAAATATTTGTTTTGAAAAATAATTTGCAGACGTAGCAGTATAAAAGGAATTTTTGGTTGAGAAAGAAAACATGTTTATAACGTTAATTAGGTGAAAAGTGAGAGCATTACTTAAAAGCGCTTTTTGTAGGGAAATATTGATATTTGCTGAAATTACTTGGAATAATTTACTTCCACTATTTTTATGCATATTAGTTTGTTTAAAACATGGCTTGTAGAAGCAGTACAGAAATTTTTTTATTGATGTGTATTTTTAAAAGCAAAAAATTAAACAAGTATGAAGTTCAGTAAATGTTATATTCAAATTTCATCCCTTTAAAAGATTTACAAAAAAAGGGAAGGAAAAAAATAAGTAGTAAAAACATAGAAATGTAGGGAAAAGGTACTTATCTGCCACTCAAGAGTGTGTTTGAAAGCTGTGACGATGAAAAAGGACCTTTATAAAACTCTGCATGCCAGTATAAAACTATTTCCCTTATCAAATACTTTGTTAAAGAATTGTAAATGTTACAATATAGTATATACTGAGATAAAAATGCAAGTAAAAAGAAAATATTTATTAGCTGCACTAATTAATCTGAAATAATTAAATGCAAGACCCTTCTCATAAAAAAAAATCTCATCAATTGACATGAGAGGAAATAAATCTATCGTGATGAAGCTGCCAAATACACTCTTTAACAATAACAACTTATTATTTATGACTGACATCGTCATTTAAAGTCGCATTTTTTACAAAATATTAGCAATCGGTGCTACCTTGGACTTTTTGGGATTTCTTGGACTTTTCTTGGAATTGCTTAAATTTTTGTAACAGAGCTTTGAGAAAGCAATCGGCTCATTTCAACTATATTTCCCCATTGTATCTGAGAGGAGTTACTTTTTTGAGGACCTAAGTTATCTTTTCATTATTGATGTTAACTTTAACTTTGCGTATTTTGTGTCTAGTTCCCCAAAAGTCAATAAAAAATACTGCGCCTTTTTATAGTAACAAACGCATTCTCGAGCAAGGGGCTCCACCCTCTGTTTGCTTTGCTCGGGGCGGATAAAACTTGGAGAAATGGCACCACATTTTGCATCAAGAGTGGAAATTTTTAACCAAATTTGGCTTTCAAATCAGATATATGTCACAAAAGTAGGCGCTATCGTGGTAACAATTGAGTTTTAATGTTAGATATTTCAATTTGCATCCTAGACACGTAAAGGTTTTGAAAGATAAGACAGGATGGTATGGTAAACTTGCTATGGAAAAATTATCTAACGATCTCCATTTTGGCCTTGGAGACATTGCCAGACAGATGAAATATGTTTACACAAGCGCTGACACAAACAGATTTCAGTAGTATTCCAGAATAGGGGTATGGAATTGATGTGTAGAACATTCTTGAATTTTAAGAAATAAAAAATTGAAATACACGCGTACTTTACTTTTTTAATTAATGAAGCAGATGAACCAAACTGAAATGAAATAGTTTGATGCAATAAATTTCAAACTATCTTTTTATTAACTAAAAACTTTTTTGTTTCTTAAGGGAAAAAAAAAACACTCGAAGAAAAATGTAAAAAGACATAGTACATACAAATCTATTTTTTTTCTGGATAAATGAAGCTGTCGTTACAATTTGTTACTGTTATTATAAGCATCGTTAGTATATTAACATTTAATCTCTACTATTTTCGTACAAATATCTATTTTAAAAAGGGATAACATTATGTACTTTATTGCAACTACATCATTGCCTAGATGCTTCTACTTTATTCAAAAGAGAACGACAAAGTTTCTTTCCAGGTGTAGACGGACAATGGCAACGGTATGTCTAGTTTCTAAATAAACTTTCTCATTTTCATGTTCACTTCCTTTGAGATACCTTGTCTGAAATGTCTACACGTGCATTTCTTAAAATAAATCAAATAGATTGCAGACATTTTGAAATTTGAATAGAAGTCTTACAAAAGATGGTCTTCCTTTAGGAAAAATAAAACTGTCATGTGATATTACATTAAACCAAGTGTCTCTAACATAAATTCCATGTACATTCACTTAAAACATATTGTTTACTCGATTTGAATTTTTTCATGAATGTCCTCAGGTGGAGTCTTATTGAAATTTTGTTAATATGTATATATATATATATATATATATATATATATATATATATATATATAAATAAATAAATAAATATATATATATATATATATATATATATATATATATATATATATATATATCACTAAAATAGTAACAGTGTCGAGTTTAAATTTGGATATGAATTTTGAGAGGTAAAAAGAAGAAGTTAAAAAGATATTCTCAGATCAAAGTAAGTACTTTTCACAAATGTTTAAGTGTTTTATTGCAAAGAAAGACACCAAAAAATCATTAAAAATCAAGTTCTAAATCAATAATTAAGCTATTTATTACACGCACAAAATTATGTTAAATCAGTTATAATTTCAAGAAGATGGCTTTTAAAACACGCTCTAATACTAAAAGCCCGCTTTAGAATCTTAGCTAAGACATGGATGTTTCATGATAGTGTTACAAGTTCAACCACATGAAGAAATTCTTTAAAAGCCGTCACAGTTCTTGAGAAAACACAAGAGATTTAATTACAACTATGTACAAGAAATATCCTTAGCAACTGCTATACCAACCACAGCAATTACGCAGATATCAATTAACACCGTAAACTAAACGGTCGCACACGTATTCATATCAATATACGCAAAAACAGAGTGCAAAGGCTAATACACACTTCCAGCGGAACGCTGAAAACGAGACTCCTCAGTTGGAAAACAAACTGACTAACCCAGTCACAAGACGCCCGTCGTTTTATACCGAGAGAAGAAATATCTAGAAAATCCTACTAAGTTCTACAAATTTCTCGTATTTTCTTTTTATTCCATTCACAAATCTTATTGTTCAGAAATGGGGGGGGGGGCCCGTATACTTCAATTGAATGTTGGGGGGTGTATGTACATTACAAGAAACTATTTACAGGTTACGTTACTAAGATTATTTTAGATGAAAGATAATGAAATAAACGCCAAATTTAGCTAGATTACAACAAATTAATCACAAAAATAATTAATATTTACAGAATTTGTAACAATAGTTTTTGTTCCGGTCATGCCCTACAGTTTTTAACCTACCAGCCGCACCTATTCCTCTTTTCAAAGTAAATATGTAATTAAAGTCATGCCTTCATTTTCTTCTTGATAGTTTTTTTTTTTAAATATGGGATAAAAATGCTCTGTTTTTTTTCCAAATGATGCTTATATTAAATTCAAAATTTGACCATTCTAACTAGTTTACTAGCAGTCGCAATGTTGTGGCGCGATCAGAATCGTATGTGCGTTGTGAAGGAATATATTCGTTAAGTTGGTAGCGTGGTTAAAATACTCAGGAGCATAGTGCATCCCCCACAAAATTGGCCGACTTAATTCTGTTCCAGATTTAAAACCAAATCACGTTATGCGCATCTTTGAGCAGGGTTTTTTTTTTTTTTTTTTTTAGTCCTTTAGAAAATCTCAGGACAACTGCTTATTGAACGCATTGGCCATTGCTGAATGGACGCATTCATACGTTAAACAATTTCCTGCGTTTTTACTTTAAGAAGAGGGGCATGCGATTTTTTACCAGTTTAGGACTCTTGGCTCCAAAGTTAAGTACCAAGCGTGAGTAGTTTTTGTATGCCTAGAGCATGGATCATATCGAACATTTTGATGTTGAATGCGAAATGCTCGTTAAATAGTAATAACTGCAAACAGGAATTAGTAAGGCAAAGATCCCAAGTCACGTGGTTCAACTACGACGAATGGAAGGAAAGTTTTACGTGAAAAACAAGAGAAAGGTACCAGATTTTTTCAATACTTCCGATTCTTGCTTCGAGATTTAAAATATGTACTCTTTTGACCTTTTATCCTTTCTATATGAGCAGCTACAATACTACCATTACGAATATACTCCAGCAGAACAAATTCATAGTCCTCCCCGTGCCACCGTATAGTTATAACTGTAAATGGTACGTATACCGTTATTGGCACAGTCTTTTCCATCCTCTGTTTCCTCCACAACTCATTACCCTCGCCTTCTCCAAATACAAGAGGTCGATTTCCTCAATCCTGTATTTGTATATTCATCAGCGTTTTAAAATGCAAATCATATATAGCATATCAAGGTAAGAGTGAAAGGCAAAGATGTCTGGATTCCTGGATCTCTGTCAGGATCTCTGTGACGCGCGTAGCGCCTAGACCGTTCGGAAGATTTTCATGAAAGTTGGCACAGAATTAGTTTATAGCATGGGAGTGTGCACCTTGAAGCGATTTTTTGAAAAATCGATTTTGTTCTCTTGTTATTCCAATTTTAAGAACTTTTAACCGAGCAACGTGGGCGAGTAAATTACCAAATTATCATAACGTGGAACCGTAACATGGGCAAGCATAGCAAATTGGCGAGAAATTCATCATGCATTATTATAAATATACAGGCAAACCAACTGACCTTTTAAATTTCTACTACGGACAAATCTGTGGGGGTACTACTAGTGTAAAATAAAAACAATGATTCAGTGAGAAGCAAAGAGATATAAGTGGACATTTTAACGTTTTGATTAAACTTTATTTTAAGTTTCAGTGCTGGGTAGGTCTTCATTGAACAGTTTTTCTAGATCATGCTGGGGACAGCAGCAACTACCAGATTGTGCTATCGCTTGTCCGAAGACAGAGAAGACGTTCTCCTACCACTTGAACTATCTTCTCATTTTTAATTATGGCACTTACATCCTTTTACTTCTCACTGCCTCATATGATGTTTTATCTATTACTAGTGGTACCCGCACGGCTTTGCCCGTAGAAGAAAATTTAAATGTTTTTTAGTTCACCTGTATATTTACAAACAATGGAGGATGAATTTCTCGCCAATTTGCTATATTCATTCTTGCCCATGTTGCGGTTCCACATTATGATAAGTCCATTCGTCCACGTTGTGATAATTTAATCGGTAAAAGTTTCTTAAAATTGGAATCACATTGAATTTTGGAAAGATTGTTTCGAGGTGCACACCCCCATGCTACAAGTTAACTTTTTGCCAAATTTCATGAAAATCGGCCCAACGGTCTAGGCGCTATGCGCGTCATAGAGATCCAGACAGACAGAAAGACAGAGATCCAGATATTCAGATAGAGAGACTTTTTCAGCTTTATTATTCGTAAAGATTCTTTTTTCTCATAGCAAAAGTTTTTGTGGAGGTTTTTGACAGTATTCGAACTGAAAGTGCGACAATATGTAAATTACCTAGGTGGCGTAGTTGTTTTTATACGTATATAAGCACGAACTCTAGAGTTGGAAAGGTGCTCAATTGATTTAATGGTTTGTTGGTCAAATTTGACGTAGGGTCAAAATGTATAAGTTTGATTTATTTATCAGCTCAGTGAGCATATTCTTATTTTTGAATGTAACATAAACCAATAAATGGTTTTTTAACTTAATGTCTCTTGCTTTGCTACTCTGTTATCTACCAATGGTTATGGGGCCATTGCAACGCAATAATAGTTATCTTCAAGCAGAGACAAAAGTAGTAGATTGACGAGAGTAAAAACATCTACTTGGAACTTTTTATTGCCGTTTTGTCAAAAAAGGAAAATGGCTGACTTCGCTGGAGACACGGAAGACATCCGGATAAAGGTTGAGAAATTCAACGGATGTGAATACAGACGTTGGGCAGCTAAAATGAGGGCGGCGCTTATGGGAGTTGGAAGCTGGCAAATTGTTACAGGAGATTCAGTGAAACCTGATGGAAAGGATCCGAAGGAAATGGCCAAGTTTCAGCGACTAGACGAGAAAGCGTATTCTCTGATCTACAGTTGTTTGGAAGAAAGATACCAAGAACTTATTGATGACACAGAAAGCTCACACGAAGCGTGGAAAGTTCTGAAGGACAATTTCGACATGCAGTCCCGAGCAAGATTGGTGAGAAATTTAGACGAATTTTTTCGTATTAAGTTTAATTCCGAAAATGAAAATATTGGAATGTTTATTAGGAGGGTTAAACAATCTGCTACTCGTTGTAATGAAAGTAATCATAAAATAGATGATTTATACATATGCTTTCAATTAATAAGAGACTTGCCTGATGAATTTAATGGAATTGTTCAGAAATTGTATACTGTAGATGATAAAGATTTTACTGTTGAAAAAATCTCCGAAGCTTTGCTGCTAGAAAATAGTAGGTTAAATTTAATCGATTATGACAAGGGTAAAAATGAAAATTCTGTTTTTGTAACAAAATATGAGAACCGTAAAAATAGCGCACAAAAGTTAACTTTTGAGAAAAATAATTTAAAACGAGATAATGTTTTAAAAATAGGCCCATGTCATGAATGTGGTCTTTATGGACATTTAAAGCGAAATTGTTTTAAATTTAAATCTAAAAACAAATCGAACAAAAGTCTGAAACCGAATTTTAAAGGTTGCATTACTGAATCTAACGTAAATCTGAGTGTAATATCAAATGATAACAAATGTTCAGATTCTGATTGTAATGTAGGATTTGTAAAAGACTTGAAAACAGGTTTTGTCCTGGATTCTGGAGCCACAAATCACTTCGTAAACGATAAAACTCATTTAAATGACTTTCGTGAAATTAAAGAACAAAATATGTCTGTTGCAACTAGAAATTCTCATGCGCCGATTAAAGGCGTTGGTACGTTAAAATTTCATGTGAAATGTGATGGGGAATTTGTAGAAGTTAATTTGAGAGACGTGTTATATGCTCCAGATCTGAGGCGAAATTTATTTTCAGGACTTATGCTAGATAAGTATGGTTATAAAACTGTTTGTGGAAATGGTAAAGCTACCGTTTATTCTGCGGATCGTAGCAAGTGGTTTGAATTTAAATTAGGGGATCAATTCTATGAAATTGAACCAATTTGGCAAGAAAATAGTCTGAGAAACCCTACAGCAAACGTAACTTCTAGTGAGAAAATTGAACTTTGGCACAGACGTTTTGCACACTGTAATTATCATAAACTGAACCAGATCTCAAAGAGTGGGGCCGTGAGGGATTTACCAGAGATACCAATTTATAAGAGTATATGTGATGTATGTCAGGAAGCAAAATCTAAACGTTCATCTTTTAAAAAATCAAACACAGTGAAGGCTCAAAAGGTGTTAGAAAGAGTTCACACTGATGTATGGGGAAAGTCGCCTGTTAAAACAGAAAATGGGTATGTGTACTATCTTTCGATAATTGATGAATATTCAGGTCGTGTGTGGATCTATCCTTTAAAAGCAAAATCGGAGGTGTTTTCTAAGTTTAAGTTATTTATTTCATTAGCGGAAAAACAATCTGACTGTAAATTAAAATGCGTTCGTAGTGATAACGGACTTGAATTCTGTCATATTGAATTTGGGAAATTTCTTGAAGAAAGAGGGATTAGACATGAAAGAACTGTTATCATGACGCCAGAAATGAATCCATTTGCCGAAAGCTTTAATGGTTACGCAATGGATGCCGTTCGGGCAATGTTAATCGAATCTAAGTTACCAAAGAAATTTTGGCTTGAAGCGCTTTTTCATTACGTTCATGTAAGAAATCGAATTCCTGTAGGAAAAAGAGTCAAAAGTCCTATTGAATTATGGTATGGAAATGTACCTTCAGTCAAACATTTTAGAGTATTTGGTAGTTTGGCTTACGCTCACATTCCTAAGCAAAAAAGGGATAAATTATCACCTAAGGGAAAACCGGGTGTTATGGTTGGTTATGCCGTAAACACAAGGGGGTATCGAATTTATTTTCCTTCTAATGGTAAAGTTATCGAGACAATTCATGTTAACTTTGATGAGACTAAAATAGCAATGGACGCGATACTGGGCATAAAAAACTCTGTACCTTTAAAGAATGTTACTAATGTAAAAATAAAACTTAACGATTATGAATCGGATTGTTCAAGTGATAGTGAGAGTGAAAAAATTGAATTAAAACATTCACAATCAAAATTTAAGTCAGAAGATTTATCTAGTCGGGAACAAACTTCTGAAGAATCGGAAAGTGAAAGTACAGGTGATTCAGAAAATCGAAAAAGATCGAAATTGAAAAATCCAGTAAAGGGGAAATGGATCCGTTTCGAACAGCCTAGAAAAGATAATTCGCGAATAGATGTGTTTTACAAACTTGAAAATGATAATCATAAGTTCAATTGTATCAAAAATGTGAGGAAATTTTGTAAAACAAATAACGTATTATTTGATAAAGAATTTTTTAATTTTAAGATAACTGGAAATTTAGACGAAGTAGAGGTCAATTTAGTTTTTATTCCTAAAAATGTAATTGAAGCGAGAAACTGTCTAGAATCTGCAGATTGGGAACGTTCAATGCAGCATGAACTTGAAATTATGGAAAAACGTAAAGTTTACGACTTAGTACCACCACCAGATAAAAATGTAAAAATAATTGGTTGTAGGTGGGTGTACACTAAAAAGTTTAATTGTAAAGGTGAAACAAAGTCTTTCAAAAGTAGGTTGGTCGCACTTGGGTACTCACAGGGGTCTGAAACGTACGAAGAAGTATTCTCCCCAGTACTGGACATATCCCTTATACGTTTATTTTTCACAATATTTGTAGTAATTTTAAAATGGAAAGATGTCCAGCTAGATGTCAAAAGTGCGTACTTATATGCGGACTTAAAGCATGAAATTTATATGAAACAGCCCCCAGGCTTTGTAAATTCAAAACGACCAGATTGGGTTTGCAAACTTAATAAAGCTATTTATGGGTTACATCAATCTGGAAGGGCATGGTTTCAAACATTTGATGCAGTTATACTTTCTTTTGGATTTGTTAAATTAAGTTGGTGTAATTGTGTTTACATGCTGAAGAGTAAAAATATATTGTTACTTGTTTATGTAGACGATATAATTATATTTGGTGAATGCAAATCAAATATTATCAATGTTGTAAATGTATTGAAACAAAAATTTGATTTAAATTACTTAGGTAAAACTTCTAAATTGTTAGGAATTGAATTCGAGCGGAATGATAAGTTAATCTTACATCAAAGAAGTTATATTAAAATTTTAAAAGAACGATTTAGTTGGATTAATAGAAGTTTTGTAAGTTTACCTATGGTAAAGGAATTTTTGTCGAAGGATCATCAGAATTTGGATGAACAAGTTGCATTAAATTTGCCTTATCGTAATTTGTTAGGGTGTTTGGCTTTTTTAGCGACTCGCACAAGGCCGGACATAATGTATGCTGTGAATGTACTTTCTCAATATCAACAGAATCCTTTAATGGATCATTGGAAAAGTTTAGTTAAGTTATTTAATTATGTCTTAGACACAGAATCGTTAGGATTAGATTTGGCTAGAGCTAGAAAATTTCGTTTAAGTTGTTATTCTGACGCAGCACATGCACAATGTTTAAATGATAGAAAATCAATCAGTGGTAACATAATATTTTTGAACAATGTACCAGTTAATTGGCGAACTGCTAAACAAAAATGTGTGGCTACTAGCTCGATGGAGTCGGAATACATTGCTCTAGTAGAAGCAGCTAAAGAAATATTGTGGTTTACGAGAATTTGCAGGGAACTTTCGAATTTGGACATTCAATTTGATGAATCGCTTTTATTTTGTGATAATACTGCTGCGATTGATTTTGCAAACTCTCCAATCGAAAACAAACGAACTCGTCATATTGACATTAAGTATCATTTCTTTAGAGATTTATTAAAGGAAAAATATTTTCAGTTGAAATTTGTATCAACAGATAAAAATTGTGCAGATTATTTTACGAAGCCGTTTACAAATCAAAGGCGTAAAAAATTCTTGACCATGTTGTATGGTGAACAGTTATAATTTGTGTTATGTTCTGTTATTTATTTTTTTAGTTTTCAGTCCGATGGGGCCGAATGACAGTATTCGAACTGAAAGTGCGACAATATGTAAATTACCTAGGTGGCGTAGTTGTTTTTCTACGTATATAAGCACGAACTCTAGAGTTGGAAAGGTGCTCAATTGATTTAATGGTTTGTTGGTCAAATTTGACGCAGGGTCAAAATGTATAAGTTTGATTTATTTATCAGCTCAGTGAGCATATTCTTATTTTTGAATGTAACATAAACCAATAAATGGTTTTTTAACTTAATGTCTCTTGCTTTGCTACTCTGTTATCTACCAGTTTTTTTAAAATGAAACCAACTTTTTCCAAAATGTGAGACGTGATGCATTATAATTGTTTCAATTTGGGGATTAAAGCGTCTTTTAAATTTGTCAAATCCGAAAGCAAATGCAACTTAATTAAGACGCGTCATTCTGCTTATGGCATTATCAAGATTTCCCAGTACGGCTTTAATCCCATGTCCATCCCACGCCGTGAAAATCGTAGCAGAATGAAACGGTTAATCTACAACGGGAAATGTTTGTATTGATCTAACAACAAATCCTTAGAAATAACTGAAACTGTGTTGTTACAAAGGAACAACTGACCCAGCTGTTTAACGATGCTGCGAAGGAAATTGTTTTGGGTGAATTGCCAAATCTCCTGCGAATCAATGGGTTGCTTACCCCGCATTTGATTTGCTATCTTAATAGTAACGATTTGCAGATTATGAAGAGGTGAAAGGGTAAGATGGCAACAATGATTGAATTTTGTTTGTTTTGTTGTAAATTGAAGGAAAGTATTTAGATTCGGCCCTAATAGCGCCTACATATATAACTTGTATAAAAACAAGTCTTAGATTAGAGTGTATAAAATCAAAGTAACGAAACTTGACAGTCATATTGCCTTAAGAGGATATATATATGAAAGGTTTCATTCCATGTAAAGTCAGCCAAAGGTGAAAAAAACAACTCTCAACTTGATCACCTCAGATTTTTAAGAAATTTTTGGAAATCTGCTTTATAGCAGCTTAAACTTAAACAGAATAATGTTAAAAATCTATCATTCATTGTTGACACTTGACGCTTTTTTGTATGAAAGTTTTTATTGTATTGCGTTCACCTGAAACTGATGCATTAACCGTTTTAAAAGATTTTAAGATGCCAGCAATTAATTTGTCAGTTTCAGCCGTTTCATCGTAAAGTAAAAGCAAAAAGAAAGCATATATCATTCAAATATTACTAAAAAAGGAGAAAACAAACAATAAGAACAAAAAGAAGACTCCACAGTAGGACCGAAAGCTGTATTCGTCTGCTTGCTGTTAAGCAGCTTTTTTAGGAAATGTCTCAATTCTCAATGTGAGCCCCACTTAGTGTTCCAAATGTCTCTCAGATATGTAACTAAAAGGCGAAAATTTGTTTTATACATTTTGTTTCTCTTAGATTAAAAAAAAAGAGCTCAAAAATGAAAGGTTCCAAATTAAAGTTGCATAGTGGTTCGACTGTACAGGAAAAAAATGGTTGGCTGGATTTAAATACTTGGAAAAATATGCAGCTTGAAGAAACTAATAAAGAAAATTTAAAGAATTTTCCCCCTCCCCTTACTTGGTATCACAACAAGCTGAGTGCGCATCATTGTGGGAAAGCAAATGGTAGGAGTTAATATTACCATTTTGTTTAATAATAAAAGTATTGGACATTTCAAAACTAAAGCACGAAAAACTGACTTGAGCTGTGTTAAATTAAGTTAGGTCACTGATTCTACTCTATTGGTGTGGAGGTGCGTCCAAAACTAAGTATACATTTTTTTACTTGACTTTTTGAACCGTTTTACTAAAACTAAAATCGTATCTAAAGCAACACTTTTCGGGGGAGTTTAGTTTTTAAATTAAATGTATAAAACTCAAAGATTTATTTTAAATTATTGTTACCAAAAAAGTATTTTACAATGCTTAGTTACGATAGTTTCTTTATTTACAAAATAAAATGCCATTTTTTCAAATCCATAGTTGAATCATTAAGTGTATAGAATAATATTTTATGTATTCATTTGAGTTCTTATATATTAACATTTCATTAGTGTCGGGTTATGAATTAGTAATATTTTGAAAACAAAATATTTTATGTTTTGTGGTTTACTCATTAAATGTCTAAACCTTCATTTAAATAATTAATTACCATCGTCAATGAAACACAGCAGTATAATCTAGTTGAGTAAATCCAATACTTTATTATTTATTGCTGTTAGCATAATATTAGTTTGTAACGTTAAATCTTACATAACATCAACAGTGCAAATAGAGGCTTTTTCCAATCGGTAACTACAGCCTAATTAAACAAAATGATATGCGCATTATGTTCTACTGAATTAATTATACATTGTGTGAGAAATACTCTTCAGAGCAGACATTAAACTTGAATGATATTATACGTTTCGTGACTCTTTGAAACACGAAAACAAAGCCATGTAAAATTTATGGCGCATTTAATGTCTATTTGCATTGTTTGTTTAATTTCAAACTCTTGATTATTGTATTTTTAATAGTTTTTGGGATTATCTTTAAAAAAAATAAAATTTAAAAAAAAATAATTTGAATTTTGTCTTCTTGAATTTAAATTTTGTTTTTCGCAATCACGAGTGTGGTGTATATGTAGGCATGTGTTTTGTGTGTGGGGGGGAGTATGTGTATGCGTATGTAGGCATATGTGTTTTTGTCTGTGTGCAGACATGAGTGTGCGGGTAGTTGTGTGTATGTGAGTGTGTAGGTGTGTGTGTGTTTGTGTGTGTATGTGTTTGTGTATGTGTGTAGGGGTATGTATGTGTGTGTAGGTGTATATATGTATATGTGTGTAGGTGCGTGTATGTATGCGTGTAAGTGTAGGATATTGACGAAACCTGGAGACGGCTTTCGCTAGAGGAGCAGCATCGTGAGGCCGCACAGTGGGGCGAAAACGCCAAAAGCGCTTATAAGTGTCATTTTTTTCCTATAACCAGCCGATTGAGGGTTAATAAATTTGCACAGGCCTACCTCTTAGGCAATCAGAACTAGAGTTTTAGAGCCTTTCGTCCACTACAAATCTTAAGGGAACCTTTAGAAAGTTGAAGAACCATGAGTGGTGGCATTTACAAAAATTACTTTTAAGCAGTGTATATTTTTTTTTCTTATTAAAGACGTGTATATTTAATTTCTTTCGTGTTCAACGATAGTAATAGAACGAAAAAAAAAGAGTAATCACATTCTCAAACCGAAAATCGGTTTTGATAAGCACCGAAAACTTGGGAATTCAAGGTTATTTTTTTCAAAACACTCTACAAAAAATGTCCTCTTAGAAATTAATATTAATTAGTCATTAATGGCCTGTAGGAAGACCCTGAAAAGGAATTAGCTGCGTAAACCTGCGATCTTTGGACCCTGAACCCAAACAAATCGAGAAAACTCCATTATAACATCCCTGTGTAAGCAAACAAGCGAGAGAGGTTCAAAAACACTTTTAAGCGCTTTTTGGCGTTTTCGCCCCACTGTGGGCCGGGCCGGTCGACGGTGATGCTGCGGAGGGTGCTAGTGGGAAAATAAAATCATAGGAACGCCAAAAACAATCAAGTGAGAACAATAAGCAATCGTGATTGCTCAAAAAAAAAAAAAAAAAAAAAAAAACATGAAGTATCCTTTATAAAAATACATAAAAAAATAGTTTATCTTTTACATTTGTGACATTTTAGATTTCAAAATGTCAAAGTTTTTAACAGTTTAGCAAGAAGTGAGCTGGCGGTGTATTTTAGTATTTCTGCTTTAGCCCTGGCTTAAAGGCGGTAACTTACTACAAAATAGTCAAGTGATTTAAAATTTTTAACTTGATGTCCATTCAGCTGGCATGAAAATTACAATTGCACGTACTATGTTATCCTTTTATCTAAATGTATACGATATGTGACACATATTTTATGTTTAGTTAAAACATATTTCAGCAAATAATATGATACAGAAAAAATGGATAAAATTGTACTCGCTTTCACCAAAATCAAAATATGCTTACTCTAAAAACTGAAATGTAACAATAAGTGAATTTTAACTCTTACATTAAAAACGAGCTCATGTGTGCCTCACATGACTTTTCTCATTATTAGCAGTTTTTATATGATTCAATAGTTTACTCTCTAACTATCACCAACAGTGGCCAAATTAAAGCCAGATTTAAAAAAATAATAATAAATAAATCGCCAAATTTGTCGCCAAGTTGGCGACAAAACCTGGCGACCAAAAGACTGACGATACATCGCCAAGTGTCCGCCAAATTATAACACCACTTGAGTTTACATCGAAATTAACAATGATTTCCCCTCAAAAAGGGGCAAAAGACCCCCTTTGGAGCATACGAATGCCACCAAAAAGGAAGGTGCACAACTAGACCGCACTTAGAGTCTACGTATCAAATTTCAACTTTCTAGGACACTCCGTTCTTGAGTTATGCGACATACGTACACACATACGCACATACATACGTACATACAGACGTCACGAGAAAACTCGCTGTAATTTACTCGGGGATTATCAAAATGGATATTTTTGGTGTATGTACGTTCCTAGGCACATATCCACGTGTGATCGGGTTGAAAAAAAAAAACTCAACATTCATTTGGGGGTGAGCAAAATGGAAATTAAGGCCGATATTTTAGGTGAAAATTTTTTCGCGAATACAATACTTCCTTTTTTTGTAAAAGGAAGTAAAAATGTTCGTAGTAAACGCAGATTTATTTTAGTCGTAGTGAGCGGTTGATATTTTAAACTCATAAGTGTTTACTTCTTTCTGTAGGTACTGGAAATTCATAAGGGGTGTCACTTAATTCCTTTGCGATCTTTTACAAAGAATTGAATAATGGCCATAAAAATGCCTACTTTTTATTTAAGAAATTAGAAAGTAAAGATGTTTGTACAACATACTGTAATTGACTAGTTATGGTCGACTAACCAGTAATGGGCAAATTCGTATTGTATTTGTAAAAGAAGCAGTTGAAAACTTCGTACAATGAATGAGTAAAAATATGACAACGTGTATATATGTACAAATAAAAGCTTTTAAAAAGATTTTAAAAAGTCTACAAACAGCTGTTTCGGGGTCTTAAAATAAAACCCCTTCTTCAGTTCATGAAAAGAGCGATGGAACAACCAAGTCCGACGACGGTCAAGTGAACGAGAAAAAAAAGACATGGGTGAGTATAAACATGAAGTTCTGTCCAGAACTAGACGAGCCTACTTTCCCGTATACCCATACTACTTTCTAGTACCTGATCAATATTTTCAAAAATAGCTAAAATCGCAATTTTTTTTCAAACATATTTTTAAAATACTTTAAGCTGATTTCTAGGAATAAATATTCCTCACTCATCTAAAAAAAATTAGATGCGTAAAAAAAAAACGAACAAATAAAAATAGCAGCAACTTTTAAACAAATCAGCTAATACACTTTTTTCCCATTAAAAAATCTTTAACAGCTTTCAAAACGAAAAAATAATAATTAAAATTAATAAGCTCATTAAAATCAATACATCATATAAAAAAATCGTTTCTTTTTCCCCTGTTGCCAAAAACATTTTTTAAACGAATTAATGCATTTACTAAAAAAACAATAAAATGTCAACTTAAAGAAATAATTTTCTTTGTCAAAAAAAAAAAAAAAATCGTCTGCGCATATCTTTATGTATAAACATAATTGACTTCGAGTTTATCCGCCGAAAACTGAATACCCAAATTAAAACTTTAGCGTGAAAATAAAAACAAGTCATATTAACAATAATTATTTCACAGTTAAAACCATAGCTGCGAGTCGGAGTCAGAGTCAATCTCATTTTGGGATAAAGGAGTCGGAGTCTTATATTTAAGAATCGGAGTCAGTCATTTGTCCTCCGTGTATAAATTTTTGCCAAAATTACGAAGTCAGAGTCGAAGTCGGGGGGTGGGAGCCCGATAATTTGTTGGACACAGGAGTCGGAGTCGGAGTCAAGTGCCCCTAAATTCTCGGAGTGGAAGTCTGGCGTCAAGCGTTATTTCCAACAAAATTTGTTTGAAGTAAATCCGCCTTCAAGTACGGAATCTACATTGACTTTCAGTTTCCCCGTAGGCGCTATTGTTAAGGGATTTCAACTGTTCAAAATTGAACGGAAAATTGTTCAAATCGAAAAGATATTTTATATACAAGTTTTTCATCAAAATCTTTTTCCTACAAAGCTTGTTTGAAGCAAATTCGCCTCACAGTTCGGAATTGCCTTGAATTTCCCCGTAGGCGCTAATGCTGTTTTTTTGAACTGTTCAAAATTGAACAAAAATAGTTCAAATCAGAAAGTGAAATATGGGAATGAGGTGTCCTTGCCGAGATCTTTCGAACAAAAAAAAGTTTTTTCGAATCGGACTATTCATTCAAAAGTTATTAGGGGGGGGGGGACAGACAGACAGACCGACCGACAGACATTTTCCCCCATCTCAATACCCTACTTTCCAATTTTTAATTTTTTAATATTTATTTAACAATTTTATTTACTTTTGACTTTTTTTGTTTTGTTTTTCGGGGTATTTTTAAGGTGCATTAAGCCTTCTTTCATGCTTTTTTCTTCTTTCTCTGACTTTTACTGGGAAAGTAGGCTAATAAAAATGAAAGTGGTTTGAATCGAAAACGTGAAGCCAGTAGAAAACAGCAAGGATGTCTATATCTAGGAAAAACGTCATACACTGAAAATATTTTATTAAAGGAAAGATTTCCACAGGGTAGGGAAAGCTGGCAGGCTCGACAAATCATTCACTAATAAAGTGGAATTGTTCCAGATGCAATAAGATTCTCAAAAATCTTAATCGTAAGTGAAAGAACAACCATGGTTAATTTTGGCAAAGGAAAAATCGAAGTAATGGTCATAGGACCAAGAATGATGAGCGATAAATTAACGTTTAAAATCTTTTTTTTTTTTTGACATAATTTTCATGTTCTTTTATACGGAATTTGAGGGCACGTCTAGTTTATCCTATTTACGTATTGGACGTCATTTTCGTATTGCATTGTCAGTATCAAGTTTGTAACATACATATTTCAGGAATATCATTGACGGATTCTCAAAGTAACATCGCCCACCGCATTCTTTCCAAGCATAATCTTCACTATAATTCATTATTTTTCTTCTTCTGAGTTACCCGTAATAAATTTTCTTTGCTTTTATGTTTGTGAAGTGTAAGGACAAGGACTTGACTTTTTTATTTTTTTATCATATCGCAGTTATATTGGTACTTCCTCGTTCCATAGCTTTTTTTTTATCGCATGGGCACATTTTTGCCGTTAACTAAGATATTTACTATAATTTCCAACTAGTGCCCATAACTTGTCCAGTAAATGGAAGAATTTGAGTTATGGACATAAATGACAATACTTTTTTTGTGTGCCCATTTTTACGCAACGTTATTATTTAGAATTGATGATAAAACTTAAGCTAAACTTGGCAAACGATAAAAACTTGCAGCAACAGATTTGTTATTTTCATTTTATTTAATTATTTATTTATCTTGTTTTTCAGACCAACCTTGAAAATGAGGTAAGTGGGACCTTTCCTCTAATCTGTACATGAGCGTTTAATGATCATAAAAAAATAAATAAAAACTAACCGGAAAACATTTCTTTAAAAAATGTTGATTGAACTCACAAAAAGAAAAAAAGATATATTTTTCAGATTTTTTTTCCAGTAAGTTCTCTGACCTAGAAAAAAATTCCACGAAGCCCAAAAATATGCAAAACCAATCACTGTGAAGAACTATGACATGACTAATTTTAAACAGTATAAAAACCGCATGCATATTTCAGTTTTAGGGGAGTGACCCACTCACCCCAATGACCCCCTTTCCCCATCCAACCCTAATATAAGTGTTTTCATAGACAACTGAAAATAGGAAAAAACATCCGATGTAAATGATCTCGAGAGGATTAATTAATAACACAGGGCAACAATCATTTTGGTGCACGGGTATTTGGAGCTGATTTAGTACGAATTTGGCTATTTGGCACACTGAGTTCAAATATCACATCAGTTTTTGCACAGGAGCTCAAATTTCCAAGGTATTGAGCTTGAAATATGTGTGACATATGTGTGTGTGTTTAAGTTACACCCATAAATCAAATAAAAAACGGAGCATGGAATTTTTATTCCTATTGTATGATACAAATAAATCAGAGCTACCAAACAGACTAAAAAGGCTGTTGGTCAAGGATCCCTGGTCAAGGAAGGCAAATAATCGATATTAGAAAAAAAATTGCCCCTTAAACATCGATGGTAAAAATATTGATGTTTTATAATTACTAATTAAAAAAAAACCATCGACGGTAAAAAGATTAATGTTTTTTTTTTAATATCGATGTTTCTAAAACATCGACATCGGTGTTGGAACACTACTACTTTCTAATTCTGTTATTATCCCTGTTTGATGGCACCGTTATAACTAGTCAACTGGACGCAACTGCATGCGTCCACTTTTCGTTTGGGAAACCCATTCCTAAAAGCAACGATGCTAAAGTCTAATCTAAAAATAAAAATGTAAGGAATTATTTCTAAGTTACAATGAACCTATTTTAAAATGGAGAAAGAAATATCGTTTTTCAAAGTTTAAGTGAAATAATTTCGTTGGACACAATTTCTTTGACTATTGCTTAGCTTTTTTGGAAAAAAAGGAAAAAAAAAAAAAAAAAAAAAACGGGTCCCATACATACGGATCTATGACAAAATTAATAATTAAAAAATATATTCCATAATAAAAGTGTATATATATATTCAAAAATTTAGGTCAATTGCAGCAGCTTAAAGTTTGGTTTGCTGCAGCACTTTAATTAAAAAAAACAACAACTTCTTTTTGAAGTTCAACTTTTGCATTAAACAATTATTTGAGATAATGAATCAAATGAAAAAAAAACATAGGAAAATATCTAATCCCTAGCCTAATGGCTTACGGTAAGTAAAGAACAATGATTTTCGAACGAACAGTTTTTTCATTTCTACTGGGACTATATAATTCTAGAATTTCAAAATAAAAGAAAACTTGTAACTTCTCTAAAACTATCCCAAACCAAAATTTTTACTTAACTGCAAAACAGCAGATTAAATGATAGTAGGAAAAAAAAAGCTTACTTTTAACACGAAAAAATTAATCTAAAATATTTCATCTTTAATTTCCCTAATGCACAAAAGCTGTTTTTTTTTTTTTTTTTTTTCAGATACTGCATTTCTCATTAGCCACAACACACGCGTGAGCATTTTCGAATTAAGAGATAAGAAAAATATATTGATTCACTGCTTGTTTGCTAAATATTTTTTTTTTTTATAGAGAGTGCTTTTGTTTATGAAAAGTGCAAAGGACTATCTCCCACTGTTTATAATGCTAAAATAAGTTTGTTGTCATAAAACTTCTTTGTAACATATAGTACTTCAAGGCGAATTACAAATTTCTGCGATTTTGAAATAATGCCCCGAAAAAGTATTAGAGGAAAACTATATTTTAAAAAATGTGTTTGGTGATGTTAAAAGAATTATTATAAATATTTAATTTTACTTTACCATTTTCATAGATTCTCATCTATCGGGTAAAAACGCAATGGAAAAAATTCAAATATTTCAATATATTTCTGGTGACCGCAACACCCTTAGATATCCTTGCAAATTAAATATTCATTATTTTCATTGAAGCTTTGAAAATCAGTTCTTTGTTGAGCTTTTTTGCTCACGCCTCAAGTAACTAACTGTTAAGTGCTGAAAATAACTGAAAATATCAATTTTCAGAAAAATAACAATGCCATAAAACTAGAATGACATATAGCATACGTTACTTCCGCTATAACAGATAAGTTACCTAAAATGTTTGTTATACATATATGGGATATTTTGACAAATGAAGACACACTTTCTTAAACATCTCTGTTGCAACTGAGCTCTGGTCCATGGAATGAGTTTAGCCTTTGGGAGTTGAAATAAAGTGAATGGATAAACAGAAAGTAAAATGATTTAGAGCAGAGCTTGTCGAAGTCATAAGCGGTTTGAACTGTAAATAGGTATTTCCATTGAAAAAAAATTAATAGTAATATGTTTTCATTAAGTTCTGTGTTTTTTCTCCAAAGATTTATCTCCATAAATTAAGATACAGACGATGCAAAAAAGCAAAATAAGGTAACATTTAACTTCAATAATTTATCGAAATTCCGTACAATATCCATTTTTTGCAAAGAAGTTCTTACAAACATAAACAAAACTGCTTATAAAATTCAAAAGTATTCCTTTCAACATTTTAAGAATTTTAATTGTACTTGAAACATTGGTTAGCATATTGTTGTACAGTTTCATAACTGCTCCTTCGGTCTACCAGTTTTGTATCAATACACAAACTAAAGTAGTATACATTTTTGAAGCATATAGAAAAAAAATTAATCAAAGAACACATCTTTATCATTTTTCTTCTTTTCCTGTGACAAAAAATAACTTTTTTTTTTCTAATTACAGTTTATCTTGCATCTTTTCTATGCTTTAAAACATGTAAAAAAAGCTGCCAATATATTTATTCTCTTTATTTCTAATGTTATCTTTCAATATTTTTCAAAAAATCTCAAAAATAACAAAAACCATAAAAATAGTAACAGTAAGGATAGAAAGTTATAAATGCACCAAATTGCAATAAATTACAAACATGTGTTTCAGGGTTTCAATGAAGAAAAGTGTGAGCTTCTTGATGTAAATTTATCCAACAAAAAAGACATTTTTATATTCGTTTCTTACTACGGTAAGTATTATAGACAAAACTAAAAAACTTTTGAAAAAAGGAAAGTAAACTAAAACACGTTAAGGAAAATAACTTCAGCAGAATCATGCCTGCTAAATTTGTACTAGGGCATTGTTTGACGAGAGGTTTTGAAGTCTGGAAGTAAATAAAAGCCTCTAAGATCTTTCTTGTGGGAGACGTTATATTGACAGAGGAGACACTTTACTTACACACTTATTTTCCACATCGTAATTTCTTGAGAAGTTTGACTTGCCGTACGTGGAAACTCACTTTGGATTATTAGCAATAAATAAAAAATAAATATTTGCTTTGACATTAGAATAACAGAATTTTTAAAAATATGCTAAGCACTTTTCACAATGCCCTAAAAAGGACAAACTAACTTTTGTCGGTCAGAAAGGACAATTTAAGTGTTTCTGTAGTTTTCAAAAATTACATGAAAATGACACCACAAACGAAGAAAAGTGTGGCTCTAGTCATGAAGAGAATTTCTTATCATTATGTAGCTTTAAATCATAACTTAGAGAACATGAAATACACCGCCAGCTAAGTCAATTCCAGCCGAGGACTGCAGTTTCGAGCTTATTAGCACTCATCAGCCCGGCTTAGGAGTGACTGAGCTGGAGGTGGAAAACCTCTTAAGGAAGCCAAGAGAGCCAAACAAACTGGTAGCTAATACAGAATTAGCCCTGACCAGACGAGTGACCGAAGCAATGGTTCGGTTCAACTCGAATATTGAAGGCAAGTCAGGTATGTTCAGTTATAACTTACTGAACATAACTTGGAGTGTTGAAACACGCATATTTTTCTTATTGGGAAAGTTTGGTTTAAATGACAAGAACCGCAATTTTCCTGATTTGAAGTGTCATTTTCTATGAGTTTTTGAAAATTACAGGAATCCTAAAATTGTCCTTTCTGACCCAGAAAAGTTATTTTGTCGTTTTGAGAGCTTTATGAAAAGCGATTATTATTTTTAAAACAAATACGTTGTATTATTCTTTTATTGTAAATGTATTTCATAAACAGAATAATGTTACCTTCATGAAACATCACCATATTTTTTAATAAAAATGTTCCATATTAAAAGGGAAAAAAACCTAGATATGTGTCTAAAACTTTAATCAGTTGGCACTAAAAATTAATCCTTTTTCCTCTTTAGGATTTATTTGTTTGCTAATTTAATTCAAACCATTTTAATATTAAAAATTTCCCTAACTACTTTATGTTTTAAAACATATAAGTTACTCCTGATAAAGATCCTAATATGACTCTACTGAGCCCCGTTATCGATTATTGGCATTGTTGGGAGTAATGATGAGGATTACACACATTTCATGCTTGCTCCAGAGAAGTCATCATTTAAAATCTTTATTATGATTACTATTAATATTACTGTTGTAAGGCAACGAATATTCTTAACAATACGCTTTATTATTAATCATTTAATGGGAAAATTACATGAAATTTGCTGTTCTCTATCCTAACCGAATTAATCATTTTATTTTATAACTTCAATTTTTCAGCATCATGTTAAAGTTTAAGATGAGGCAAATTATTCAGTGTTATCCCGAAGCTTCTAAGTGGTCTAATTGCTGAGATATAAAAAAAAGCAGGCATCGGATTTTTCCGTGATAAACATGCCAAGTATAATACAAGTGCTTAAAAAACATAAATTTTATTGATGTTTGTGTTTCTTAAGCCCGACATAGTAACGGAAGAAGATAGTTGTATCGTAATTTTAACTAGTGTAAATATTTAATGCGTACGAAGTAGCTAACTTTTAAAAATATAGTAACAGCTTACTAAAACAACTTTATTCTTTTCTTCCGTTATTCTTTTCTGTTTTGATATGTAGCCATATCTTTTTGGAAGATTTTTCCTCATAAATACCGTGTCATGACCGGAAGAGCCAAATGGAGCTCTTCCTTATAACCTACATGCTTATTTGTTGGGATAACTGCTGTTATATGTGTTTGATTTTTCAATTTTTATGGGCAAAAGCTAGAATATCTTCATCCGTAGCGAGTTTAATAATTTATGTTTTTTTTTTTCAGAGTTTTATGTTTACCCTTAAGTTAAAAAACGTATTTATTACTGAGGTCGAAACAAAAAAGGAATTGATTGGTTTTCTATTTTTTATTTTTTTAATTATTAATTCCTTATATACATTTTCAAGTACTATGATGTGTTTGCCCCGATGTTCTTTCTGTTCATAATACTAAACCGATAATTAGTAGGGTCTGGTGGGGTAAAGTGGTCATAAAATCGTAGGTTTTCAACTTTGGTGGATAATAAATACAACAAATTATTTAAACACTTCAACTTTTTTTGTTGTTATTTTACATTGCATTATTAAAGAACACAGTACATTGAAGTTTAGAAAAAAAATATTGATTTAATTAGTTTTATAACACTTTCTTTTCCCTTTGTGTTTATGACCACTTTACCCCATGGGATGGGGGAAAGTGGTCATAGCATGGGGTAAAGTGGTCATAGTTAAAAATAAATGCAAAATCATATTGAATAACCCTAATATTTGTATACTTTAGTTATGTTTATGGTTACAAGTATATGCACTAATATATGTGGGTATATACGAGTATATACGTGTCGTGTAAATATGAATAAATACGTTCATATATGAGTAGATACATGTATACATCAGATACAAGCATGCACATGCCTACTTAAGTATATACGTGTATACACGAGTATATAAGCATGTATACGTGATTACCTAAAGGAGTGTTGACGTATCTACACAAATATATATGTGTCATGTTTATATACGTGTCACGTATATATACTGTATAAACGAACGTCATATGCATGTATGCACTTGCATCTCGAGTATACACGTGCATACCTGAGTATATACGTGAATAGTAGACGTATATACGCATACATGTACAAGTGTACATGTGGGCACATACATAAGTGTACCTAAATGTATATACGGGTATACACGAATCAATTCGTGGCTGCATCCAGTGCGTTTTTGTACGTGTTTACTCACACATATACATGTATGTATGGAAGCACGAGTATATACGTATGTATACGTGTAAACACAATTCTATACCTGAAAAGACGTATATACGTACATTGACGTGTATACACCAGTACATATATGTATACACGAGTATATACGCTTATATACATGTATGCCTACAGAGTGAATCCAAGCTCTTGAGCAAAAATCTAAGGGTTGTGAGAGGGGAGGATAAGAAGCAAAGAATAATAAGGAGCTTATGGTCGCTGACGCGCTACATGCACACAAAGCCAGAAACTGATGGATGCAAAACAGGTCACAAATTTTTTACACAAAGATGATTTTACTCAAAATTTTAGTTTTTAGGAAATATTTAGAATACTTGTTAAAAGTTACGACCCGTAGTAGTTACACGCATCGCAACAAAGGCGCAGCGACGGATGAAAGTTTTTCAAAAGTCCCGTTATTAAAACAGAGAGTGCTTTGTGATTGCGACGCATGTATTACAGCTGTAGGCCGCAACTTTCTTCAATCGCTGTAAAACTTTCTTACGATCTAAAATGTTGTGTAAAATTGTCTGAGTGTAACAAATTTGTGACCTGTTTTATATCCATTAGTCTTTTTGGCTTTGCGTGCATGTAGTGCGTCAGCATTGTGTCTGTAAACATATGTTCCTTATAATTCTAGTTTCTTATCTTCCCCTCTAACACCTTTTAAAAAATTTCCCAAGAGTTTAAACTCACCCTCTATACTTGTATATCATATGCTTGTATGTAAGTGTCTACACGAGTATGCACGTGTATATACGTGTCTACCTGAGTATATAAGTGTTCTTATACATTCGAGTAAAAGCAAGTATATACGTGTATAGTCGAATGTATATCTTCATAGATTAAAAATACCCATATCGCAGATACCCATATACATATTTATTGGTGCATGTATGTGAATACGTTTATATACGCGCCTACACGAGTATATGCGTATGCATACGTATATACTCGTATATTTAACCCCATTTACTGTAAAAACAATACATATTAAGTGAAATTAATATTTAATTTATGTCTGCTTTATACCTCACTATTAAGTAACATTAGAAGAACAATATTCGTTAAGCCTAATATTATGACCACTTTACCCCATCTTACTGTAATTGTTCTAAAAAAGTATCTAAAATATATTCAGCTAACTGCTAATGAGTAAGCGATCTTAAGACATGTAGGAAGCTTCCTGTACCGTCAATCTGTTCATAATTCTAACAAACAAAATTTCCCAAAGAAGTTAAAAGAGGTGTTTAGATTTTTAGTATTTTCATATTTAGAGAAAAAAAAAATTTTTGCCAAATAAATTTTTGCGAGTTTTGAAATTTTGTATTCAAAATGTAGTTTCTAACTCCCTGAACCTAAAATAAAATTTTCACATTCATTCAAACATTTATTTCCAAGCTATAGTCATTTATTTGACGTATGACCACTTTACCCCATTGACCACTTTCCCCCACCAGACCCTATACTTCAAACGTTATACCGAAATAGTTGAAAACAATAATGAGAATACAACTAAAACCATTTCCTTTGAGATTAAAATAAACTAACGTAATATCATATAAAGAATAAATACCTTTGTGCTGAAAAATTAAAATGTCAGTAATCCAACGTTATTAAGCACAAAACTTGCAAATGATTGCAGACACGTGTTTCGGTGTTACAAGGAACACCTTTTTCAGTGTAAAGAAGTGTGAGCTTTTGGATGAAAAGTCATCCGAGAAAAGCTTTTCTCGGATGACTTTTCATCCAAAAGCTCACACTTCTTTGCACTGAAAAAGGTGTTCCTTGTAACACCGAAACACGTGTCTGCAATCATTTGCAAGTTTTGTGCTTAATAACGTTGGATTACTGACATTTTAACGTAATATCGTTTAGAATTCCCAATACGTTTTTCTCTAATCTCAAGGTCGTTGTTCGCAGGGAGATTTTTTTTAGGTGGAAGGTCAAAAAATGCTTCGTTTGGGTTTCTGGTGATTTCGCAATAGTTGGTACAATTTTGTTTCGTTTTAACTTTTCATTAACAATCTGACAGCCACACTGACTTGCCTGATTGTCATCACCAACATATCAAATACGCCTAGGCTCAAATGCTCAAACACAAAGCTAAGTTCACCAAGCACGTAAGAAAGTGCAAAGGTTTTTCATTAACAATTTTTGCTTCGAACTAACGTGCTAGATTAGAAATTAATTTGAAAAATCAAACTCATTACTTGACTGAAAAATACCTTAATCTTCTATGATACAAATAATATCCACCAAAAGTATTTTATTTTTTTTCTGCTGTTTTTATTTTTAGTGGGTGAAAAAAAGAGCTATACTTTTTTAACTTAAACCAAAAAAAGCAAAAATGCAGAGTGATACAAAAACTGAACGAAAAAACTACGATAAAAACTAAATTAAATGAAGAAAATGTCTTTTTAACTCCTATTGCCTGGCACTAAGATTTTGTGGTGTAGCTTTTTTTAAGTCGTAACGCTGGTTATTTCAAGATGATTTTTAAAAAAGCCTAGGAATACTTTTGTTTTGTATTTTCTCTTTCTTTGAAATTTATTTAAAAGCAATGAAGCGTTGACCTTTTCTTTAAAATCAGACTGCTAGCATTTTACATTAAATAGAACACAAGCTTCAAAGTATCTGTAATGAATAATTTTTTTTTCAATAATCCCTGTCACATTGTAGTGTTTTTAATAATATTCAGATTTGTAAAGCATTTGTTCATTTTCTACAACATACGACGTTAAGAAATTTGCATTACAATCTCCTTTTGCATCTCTATCATGAATATTACATAATCTTCAAATACTAACCCAAATAAGAATCACTGCGGAGTTTTGAGCTCATTAACCCTTGCTTGTTGTAAGGTATGTTACTACTACCCCCCCCCCCCCACTACTCTTACGAGAAAAGTCTGGTCGTACATCTAGAAAAGAAAAAAATGTTTATTTTTTCCTGACTTATTTGGTAACTCTATATTTTTACTTTTTACCCATGAAAATAGATAACACGCTGTGGGCCAAAGAAATTACATACTTTTCACGTAGTTTACATTTTGGTATGACATTCCAATGCATATTTTCAACATCTTTTTATGCTATACATTTTTAGTTGCTAATTGCAATTATGTTTAGGTTTTTATGGCCGCATACATAAAAGAAAATCAAACTAGTTTTTGGCATTGGTAATATAAGGAAATGAAATTTTTTTAAAATCCTACCTTAAGAACTGGTTTTCAATCTCTTATTCACGGTAATTATTTATTTTGAAATAGAAAGTTGAATTCAATGACTATGTTTTCATTATTTTATTGTTTTTTTTTCGATTGGCTATTAATATTTTTTTACAACATTATCTTAAATTCAAAACACTGGAAAAATGTAAAGCATGTTTAAAAAAAAACGTTCTAGTTACTTTCGGATTACAAGAATAGGTAAATTGATTTTTTTTCTCTTTTTAAAATTTGCTTCAAGATCATCAAAAATTTAATTGCATTCCAAAGAAACTATTAAAAAAATGGGGAAAACCCAATCATCAAGATATCCTAATTAATTTCAAACAATCTGCAAGATCGATTCGTTATTTTTGTAAGAGTGACTTAAGCAAAAAACTAACTTTTTTTCTGAAAACAATTATACTAATATGGAAAAAAATAGGGTAGGGGAAATTTGCGTGATCACTTTTGATGCTTGCAAAGTTATTATTTTAGCTTTGTAAGGAAGATTTCATTTTTATGTCAAAAAATAAGTAATGACGTAGCTGTGTAACCTATTGAAGAATAGTATAGTAGAATCTAGATAAGAAAATTGCCCGTCAAGATATGACGGGAGAAAATTGCATTTACTTCTTGAACGAAACAATGGCCTGTTTGGTGATACTTTGATAGTTGCAATTGTAACTCGTACTGCAGTGAATTAACCCTAACTCCAGTAGATGGCGTTTATTGTCAAGCAGTTTTTCGTTTCTTCATTCCCCTAAAGTCACTCGGTCTTACCAGTAAAACAGTTAATTTACCGGATCCAGTTCAGCCTTATAAAAATAAAGCATTTCCCTGCATGTCAAACATTAACAAAACAGTGTTATCAAATTATTGTGCCGTGGCACGAGTTTCAATGTTGGTGACGTCAGAAGCGCTACTCGATCATTCGCTATTATGTATAGGAGAATATATATAAGGATATCAGGCTATAAAAATCAGTGGATAAGCAATTGAGATTCAAACAAGAAATTCTGACCAGAATTAAACGAGCCTATTCCCGTACGCCAAACTCATACTGGTCAATATTCTCTTAATTGGCTAAGGCTGAAAATTATGTCAAACGTAGTTTTTTAAGAATTTAAGCTGATTTCTAGAACCATAATATGTTTCGCTTATCTGATGAAATACATACATAAAAATAAGTAAACGAACAAATGAAGTAGTATTTTCTTCCCAGTACAGATTGTTATCCACAAGTATCTTACTTACACATGAGATGGTTTGTGACATTACTTATTTACATCATTAAAGTTAATGCTTTACTTTTGGTTTCATTAATTTTCTGCGTCCCTTACAAGTAAAAAACATTATTTTATCAAATTAAAGTAAATGTTAGTAATGTTTTAAAAATTCTGTAACACTTAAGATAATTTAAAGCGATCCCCCCCCCCTGAAGACGAAGCAACATTTTTTGAAGCGCGTGTGCAACTAGGAAGTTCGGAAATATTTTTCGAAATCTGACTTCGTTACAATTTTTGAAACATACAATAGCAATAAATTTTTTATTTAGTTCTTTTAGAACGAAAGAGAAAAAAAATCCAAAACAAATACAGTCGAGCTCTGTTAATACGAATACGGTTTATACGAAATCACGGCTAAAACGAACATTTTGTTAAATAGGTTTATTTAACTATTTAACTACATTAAAAATTTCACGGATATTACGAAGAATAAAAAGAAAGTTTCGGTTAAAACGAGCAAAACTTTTGACCTCTACACGGAAAAAATATCCCGATTGATTTGATTTTTTTTTTCAGTATCACGATTGCTTATTGTTTTCACTTGACCATACTTGACGTTCTGGTTCTTTTTTCAGATTAGACCGGGGCCTCTGCAGAGGCGCCTCCTCTGTTCCTGACCGCTGTCTCCCGATATCCATGTCCTACACACACGCGCTCATACACACTCTCGCAAACACGCGCGCGCCTTTACACACATTCACACTGACAGACATACACACTGACACACATACACGCTGACACACACATACATCCGCATTTACATACCTACACTCACGCCTTTGTGCATACACGCAGATCTACGCGCACACAGAAGCCTATAGCCTACACATGCACGCACGCACGCCTGCACTCACACACGCACACAACTATACCCACGTAACCGCGCTTGAGGAGAGATAAGTTTGAGGGGACAGAAGCCGTTTCTAGAAACAATAACTCCAATGAGAAGGATCCTGCCGAAACTCGAGGTAGCGAAAAACATAATTTGAATTCAAAATTTCAGAATTCAAATTAGTTTTTTTTTTCTTTTCTGATACTTTGTGTCACTGCAGACAGCTCACCATGCATTCCTAATCCTTTGAGTAACGACCTACCCATATCAAGTGGTGATAGCTATTCTACCTTTTCTACCACCATGGCACTGAAAAAATAAACTAATAATGACTGCGGTCAATGCAACACCCTACGTATTACTTTCTCATTATCCCCGAAACAAGCTTGTCAGCTCTCAAGGGGGTGGTAGGTGCTCTGGACGGCATTAGGCTGGGCTATTGTTAGAGCCAAGACATTTCCCCTACTCTTGATATTCTGGGAATGAAAACGTTGAAATCCACCAGGAAAATTCATAATGTTGCTGTTTACCTTTGAACAAGTAGGTCTACTTAGGAATAAACAGTCTATGTTTTCATTTGGGTACTGTCACCTGTCCCTTTCCCCCGCTCCATTATCACCATTTTTCGAATAGGTTCTTCAGTTATCGATAATACATCTTAACACAATAAAAATGCCTGTCCCACATTAATCAATAAGGCAGGTTATTTCATGTTGCAACTTAGCTTATCTTTTCTGGTTCATGAATGAAAAAAGTCCCTAGCAATTATCCTAGCAGTCCATGTTTCTTATAAATTAAATATTGCTTTTTCTGGAAATCCTTTTCAAACCAATGGTGGGTAGAAAAAGAAAAGCATCAGCTCGTGAAACGTTAGACATACAAAATGACTGGCAATGCATTACGTTACATTACAAATACATACATAGTAAATTATACATATGCATTTTCTCTTCTCCATTTTTCATATTCACGGTTGTTACGAATAACGGCTAATACGAACAAATTCGTGGACTTTTGACATTTCATATTAACCGAGTTCTACTGTATACGTTTTATTCTAGCGAAGTATCACCTGTCCTAATATTTTCAAGAAAGGTAATAGTTTCCAAGTGAAAAAAAATCGTTGACGCAACGTGTTTTTTAGCGGCAATATATGCGTAAACTGATAAAAAATTAAATACTAAATTGTTAGTTTGAAATTTAATTTATGTTTGTAAGATTTATTTATTTAGTCACTATATATTTAGTATAGAAAGATTTCAATTTACGTTAAAAACAGAACAGAATGATATTTTACAGTGCATACAGTGGCAGTAGTCTATATTTTACAGAAATCTAAACTGAATAGGAAAATTTCTTTGACGTTTTGGATTACGGTTTTAACAATAATTTAAGTTTTAGAAGAAATGTCTCTTTTGAACAATTAAATGTAAGAACTTTTGTTTCTGCTTAACTTTTTAATGTCTTAATATGACAAAGATTTTAGTTTTGTTAAAACCATTAGATTTATGTATAGATATACCTATATACAAATATAAAGCTTCAGATATATCTATATATGTGTACATTTCAGTGCGCGATATAAAAAAATGAGGTTATTCAATGAAGTCTGGTTTTTTGAATTTCTTCATTTTTCTTAAGCGGTGAAAATACATAAAGCTATTTCTTCCAAATAAAGAACAATCTCAAATGCAATTATTTTTCTCATCAATTAACTTTCCGCGTAAGATATAATTGCCTGCGACTAATTTCAAGCAGGCCTTAACGCAGAGTATTTCTTCCCAAAAGAGTGAAAAACACGTAAGTGAATGAACGCATCTTCCTCTGAACCCACGCCTTTCTCAGCAGCCAATACTTCTAAGTAGCACGAAGGATTATTACGGCGAATTACCCAGAAACTTTGATTAATTCTTCATGTCTTACAATGGTCCCACGCAATGGTTTTATTGAGCACGCTTAAGGTAAATCAAATCCCAGGAATAAGATTTGCTTGCGATAAAATGATAATTACTGATAGAACTTGCACACGGAAGTTAGTTATAAAAAGGTCATGTACAATAAGGTACGTACTACGAAAAATTGTATTTGTTACATAAAATATTCTGTGCATACCGTGCTCGTTCTTATATTGCTCTGAAACCGCGTTTAAAAAGGTATGCAATACAAAAACGAAGTTTTATCAGTTTTTCTTTTTTTTCCCTTCTAATTTTGGGATTTAGGACGATCTATTGCGCACATTGTTTTTGTTAAGTTACTTTTGAAACACATTTGAAAATTGTGTGTGCATTAAATTTCTTAGATCCGCTATACACAGTGCTGGCAAAAAAAAAGCATTACCCTCGCATTTTCATAACAATGGGATGTGTGAGAAGTTTTGGTCGACCGATTAACGATAAATGTATGTGAAATTCTGCAAAACTCATGAAATGAACATTTAACAGCAGGAATCCGATAATTGTTTACTTTATATATTGAAATACATGGCCAAAACTAACAAGTACAATGTGAAGTGCATCCACGTTGCCAAGTAGACGACGAAAAAGTAAGGAGACGTTTTAATTGTAACCGGGAAACAGCCCTTTTGCGAGTGAAGCGGATGTTTTTTTATTTGGCAATAATAAATGTTTCGCCAAACAAACAAAAAGGTACAAAATCACATTAACAGCAGCTTTCAAATCTTTATATATTAAGAGCTGCGTTGCCCGGCTTTGCCCGGTCTACCTTGAGAATAAAAATTGTGACAAGTGACATATATTCAAAAATCAGGGTTAAATAAAAGAAAAAAAAACAGCATACAAAATCACCTGTCCAAACAATGACGACAGATATTAAAATACTTTCAAAAAATTAAAATGCGAAAGATGGATTTTAAAAGTGTAGCCATGGAAACGTGAAAGAAAATAAGTTTGAGAAATTAAATGCAAAATAAGGAAATAATCGACAGATTCAAAAAGCGTAACCATTGAAGAGCAAAAATAAAATGGTTGACAACCTGAATCAAAATGACAAATTTCGAAATTGATTTAAAAACGCTTGTAACTTTTTTTCCTTTGAAGATAGAAGCTAATTTTTTCGACCATAGGTCGAGAGAGATCTGAAGTAAAAAATGTCGCTTTTTCCAATGGTGTCAAAAAGAAAACTAGGACTATTCCTTCACTTTTTATTGATAGATTTAATGAAGAAAGTAGTGCTTAACAAATTAATGTAATGATGGAGCATTTTGCATGCATAACTGCAATTTTTGCTTAGTACCTAATAAAAAAAAGGAGCAGCAACCAAAGGAGCGTAGAAATATGTTTTGTCATAACTGAATCATTATCAAAATGCACGACGGGAAATGTGATGAAGCGTCTTGCATTCTTAAATAATTTTTTTGTATAAACCTTATAAAAAGTGTAACAGTAATCTAAGATAAGTAGCGGTGAAATATGTTTTTTAATAACTAGTTCATATTCGAGGTGCACCACGGGAAAAAAAATTAGTGTTCTGAAAAATGCAAAATCCAATACTTGCAATTGATGAGTGGTGTGCTCTGGAAATATTACTGATGCAGTATTATTTTCTCTGCAATTGATGTCGATGTCATCACCTTGTCCTATGTGGCAGAGATTTACAAATTATCATTGTCTCTAATTAGATTGACTTCAGTCATCAATACGGTAAACTGTATAAATAAGTTATATTAAACATTGTTTAAAACATAATAATAATGAAAATAAATGCGTTTCAATTTGAACAAATGGGATCATATTATACGTGAACAAAAATTAGAGTCACTGTGTCAGTCAAACGGTAAATATTTGATCAGCAGAAGATAAACCTCTCTACTAACGTTTTTATTTAGTCAGTAGTACCTCTTGCTCTTATGTTCTTACCTGTTCATGAAAAGAGTTATAATCTATTGTGTAAAAATTTAAATATGAAAGTCATCCTCATTTCTCGGGTTCCCCTAAATTTTTTTAAAATTAATACCACTCAAGGTAACTTTCTTGTTTGTATTATTTTTACAGTCTTAGGATTGTCAGTTTTTTACATTAGTTGCATAATGAGTAGAAGTTGAGCATTTACTGTTCAAACACCATTGAGATTCCTTGGGAAAAAAAACTAACGTGTTGGAAAAAAAAAAAAAAAAGCTGAAATTTTACTTTTTAAATGCCGGTATTTACACGAAATCCAATTTGAATCTAGAACTACTGATGGCATCGGAGAAAAAAGAAAAACAGAAAGACAGAGAAAAAAAGAAAATTCAGGAAGGGTTTCTACTTATGGGCATATGAAATATTACATTAATTGAAATTGTGTTATTAAATAAGGAAATTGTTGTGCATACTTTATGCTTGTTTATTTTAATATGAATTTAGAGTCACTATCAAAGTTGAACCAAATGTTTTTTATTTTAACGATTTTAGATTTGATTCATACAAAAAAAAAAACATGTTTGTTTCACATAAAACTCATTTGAAAATGCCTTAGGTGTGAACATGCTCCCAAAAGTTTTTTTTTTTTCCATTTCGTCATTATCGGGGAAATATTTAAGAAAAAAAACCTATGGTCAAGGTAGGAGAGCAATTCTATAAATAAAATCTATAAAACGAGCAATACTAAAAGTTATTTTTAGCACTGAAAACAGTGGAAAATACAAAGATTCAGGGTATAATTTTAGTCTTCTGTTTTAAAAAATGTGAAGAAGAACTGAAATGCACTTTTATGTAGTCGTAACATTGATTAAACTAAGAGATTGATTGAATGGGTACAAGTAAATGGAATTCAAACTGTTTTTCTGTTTCATGCAATAGAAATAGCTGCAAATGGTTTTATTTTTGACATAAATGGTTATTGCTAAGAATGTTTTTCTTCTTTACTCGTTAAGATTTAGCATTAATTTCCTTTTTTTATTTTAATTTTCCTTATTTATTTATACATTTATTTTTGTTGTTGTTACGAGTTCGATCACCCTAACTTTTACTAGGAAAAAATCTAAAATTTTAATTCGTATTTTCCAGTTGAAATCAAATGATTTGGCGAAATAAATGATTTGGCTTTTGGTGTTACTACTTGTTTTTCTTTTATTTGGATGTTTATATAAATAAGTAAAAAGGTATTCGATATGAAATGCTAAATTAAAAAATCATTGCCATTTTCTATACTAATTTATTAAGCCTAACAGTATGAGGTAATGAGTTTGAAACTGCATTTATGCTAACATCTATGCTTTTTACAAAGGGTTGGTTGGGGGAAGCGAGTCACTGGGGTAAGTGTTTTACCCCTCTTAAACTGAAACATGCAGAACGCTTTCTACTTTTTTACACTGATCATGTCACATTTTTTTCTCAGCGATTGGTTTTGCACATATTTTAGTTTCATGGAATTTTTTGATAGGTCAATTTAAGTCAAAAATCGTAACATTCATCCTGCAGCAGGAATTTTTGCATAAAGAATATTTATTAAGTGTTTAAAGAGGGCGGGGGTCTTCCTCACCCATACATTTTTGCTGTAAGGGGTAAGTGGGTCCCTCCATAACTCAAAGCAACTCTGATGAAGAAATCCTATTAATGAAACACAAGATAACTATGAAAACCTAGTAAGAACTAATAGTTTAGCTACAAAAACTGCTAAAGCTGGTGGATATGTATTTATGAAACTTGCATCAAAGAGAGCCATTAAGTGTTATGTAGCTCGAATGCTGAAAGTTGATGATGCAAAGTAAAAATACTGCTGAATTTGTAAGAAAGAATAGAAATTACGAGCTTTTTTATTAGCCTGATGCAAATGATGTTGAAAATATTACTGAGGATGAAATGATAATTGTTCTCCCTTAGTCAACTTGAAAGGTACGCTTCCGTTTAGTGTTTCCAAATTCGTTTTCAACTTATAATTTTGGCTAATTTACCAAATTCGTATGCATCAATAATCATATGTATCAATTGTAAAATCATATGTATCATGTTTATTCAACATGCAAAGAAGTGTGAGCTTTTTTTATCCAAAAGGTCACACCTCTTTGCAATGAGAAAGGATTTCCTTGTAACATGGAAACACGTGTTTTTTTTTTTACAGAAACTGGTTACCATAAACATTATTTTTGAAAGCAGCTTCATTTTTTTTTTGATGAAAATAAAAAAAAAGGGGGGGTTAGTGATTCCCCGTGATAAGACCACCAAAACTTTTATACCATGTGTTTCAACCCGCTCAAACGTACATGTGCATAAAGTTTGGTTAAATTATTTAAAGAGGGCAAATTGTGAGTAAACTTCTGTGGAAGTTACTCCATTTTTGAGTCTAAAAATTAGAAGTAAACCCTCGCAGGAGAAAATGAAAGGAATTTATTCTACATTAACGTAGTATATATTGAAGCTCAAAACATTTCAAAAAACAAAAGGTAAAGCTTTGTGAGAATTTTTTAGGGAGCTACAGCAATCCCCAATTACGGTATTCCCTTCTTTGTGTCATTTAAAATGTCGGCAGATAAATCATTTTGGCATATACTTGAAGGCTCAGAAGTTTTTAATCCTTTCATCGCTCTCAATATAATCTATATGTTCGTAATCAGCATCAAAAGGTCTACAAGTACATCAAATTTGAATAAAATCAAAGAAGATAGGTGTCGTGGCCTGGATGATTTGACATGGATTGACCCTTTTACTTTTGCCCTGATTTAAGTTCTAAATTACAACAAGCGAAAATATTGGAACAGAGGGGTATTTTGAGGAAGTGATATTTGCATTTCTCAGGTCATCGTGCTTAGCCGGAAAACGTTGATTTAAAATGTCTGTATTTCAGAGAAATTTGTGTTAACGCAATAATATAGAATCTGCCTTCGACCCTTCCGTCTACATAAGTTGATTTCCTATTCAACATATTAGTCGGTTTGAGAAAAATAAAGATAACTTTATATTATGAACTTACTGCGTATTAGAAAATTTCATCATTATTTCTTTCTGAAATCAAACTGTACTAAAATCGAAAGCTCAAAAAAAAGGAACCCTTGCCTTTACAACAAAGTCTATACGATTTTTCTATAATGTAAAATAGGTTAGATAAACTAGAAGAAATCAATTTAACTTAAACAGTCAATTTTACTTAAACTTTATCAAGACATATTAAATAAGCAATAAAATATACTAAGTAAAAAAATCGTGAGCTTGAAATTTGTGAGAGCAATGAGGAATTATGTTATGACATTTAATTTGTTTTAGCAGGTGTTATCGGTCTTTTTAAAATAAAAACACATTTTAAGCTAACTATTCTACTAAATTTAGTAATTGCAAACCTGCTTGAACATTCAAGTAAATGTATAGCACTGTATAATTTTGCAATTTATTCGTGAAGTAGATGATGGAGCACTAGTGAACACTAAAGTTCTGTATTCTACAATCCGTAAACCTTGTTTTTGTCAGCATACAGGGATTCATTGAGGATAGCATCTGAGGCTGATGTGGACTGATAAAGAAAATCCAAAAAAATACCTATTTAAAATTCAGTCATAATTATTTTATTTTGTTCTGCTTATTTTGATTCTTATCTCATCATTTTTTTCCTCATTAAAAAAATATTATCTAATATCATGTAGGCGGCGCTATCTTTGAAAACTGAAAGTGTTGTCAATTATAAAAAACACTACAAAGACCAGTTTTGTTTATCTTGATCCTTGTCTCATGGGACAATATCATCTAAAACATGTAGGTGGTACTAACATCGGAAACTGAAAAGGTCGTTAATGAAAAGAAAACAATTCCGGGAACAATATTGTTTATTTTGATGCGTATATCATCAAGTTTTCTCCATTGGAGCAATATTATCCAATGTTTTACAAAGTTGGCGCTAACATCGAAAGCTGAAAATGTCGTTTATGAAAGAAAAAACTTCCATAGGTGCCGCGGGCGGTTTTCGAGATCCCCCCCCCCTCAAAAGCTTTGTTTTTTAAGCATATGCCAGATAACAATTGTAATAAGATAGTTTATATCCATATAAAAACTAATGACTCCCCTCCCTCCTCCCCTTTTAAAGTTAAATTCTTCCCGCGCTTTGCTTTAGTGTCTTAAGTTGTCTTTTACCTTATGAGTGCAAGACTTTCTATTCCCCCTGTATAATCAAAAAACTGGCCATCAACTACTCAAATTTATTACAAATTTTATCGGTTTACTTAACAAGCAAGCCAAAAAAAAGAGAGATATCGGCTCTTTTATTTTTGATTCAATCTAATGTTAAACATATTGCATAATGCATAAGAAATCTGCAGGATTTGTCTCTCTTTTACTAACAGAAATTGGTGCTGGATGTCTCTGGTCATATATGCTTAAGCTTTCCCTTTTGTTTTCATTGCTGTAATTCTGGTAACTCTCGCTGGATGGAAATGGCTTAGGTCGGGGTTATAAGTAAACAGATCGATAGAGACTCATGTATGCCAGGATCCCATTTGCTTTTGTGTACATCAAAAGTAATACCTGTTGCAGGAATGGGGCAACTACACTCCGGAGACGCTCTCGCATTATTCTTAAAACATTCTATGCGTAGATGGAAATAATCGGATGAATTCTTTTTATGCTCGAGCTGAGGAAAGGTTTGCATTACTCTCTAGATTCTGGAGCAATAAATCAAAGCAAAATCATCCGAAAAACAAATAATGTTCAGCGCAGTGCAACGAGATCTGCGCTTGTGTTGCTTTTCATTGCACTTCGGAAGCGAGTGGGATTGGTATCCATATTTTATAGTACTCCTTTTTCGAGAATTTTATAATTTTGGATTTTGAGTATAAAGTGATTTGAGTCATAAAATTCGGTAAAGTACCAATGATGTCAAAGGAAAGAAAAACGAAAGATCATAATGTTATTTGCTTTAAAATAGCAAGAATGATTTTTTGGGAAGGGTTTTGAGTCTATCAAAATTTATTTTGAATATTTTAGTTATTTGATCATAAAAAAACAACTTTGGGCTCAATCTTAATTACTAAAAAAACGTTAAGGTGTTTGTATTATAATGTGCTAATTAGCTGAAACTAATAAGGATCTTTATCAAATATTTAATGTGTTCGATGTTTTTTTCAATTTTTACTAGTAGTTTTGATAGTTACCACCAATAACTCTTTGATTCTCCATTCATTTATGAATAATAAAGTAGGAGAAGATGGGGCAAAGTTAAATAGCGTGGCATAGTGAAATGGTGAAATATTTACTCTGCTTTTAGTACCACCAATCAAGTAATATTTTAGCTATGTAGTAACATATGTAGTCCATTCCAGACAAGAATAAATTACCTCTGAAAATCAAAGAATATGGTAAACAAGAAATTTTCAAAAACAGATATTCATATTGTAATATTTTGTAATTAGTCAAAAATTATTTTTGTTATTATTAAATGATAAAAATATTGTTCTTAACATTTTAAATATTAATTGATATCTACTAATAGTCAGTGGACTATTTATTTGTTTTAAATATTAAGCTTATTTGTATTAGTTAGTCAAGTGCATGCGGGGCAAAGTGGATGGAACAAAGTTAAATAGTTCATTTCATTTGCTTCTACAATCTTTTATCACTTACGTTATCATTTATTAACTACTTCATTTACATTCCTTTATTTAATATTTCATTTATTTATTCATTTATCTGCTTATTTTCTTTTTCCTTCACTATTTGTTTAACTGATTTATTTTTCTCATTTATTTAATTATTTATTCGTTCATGGTTTTCTTTCCTTTTACATTCATTCATTCTTGTTTTTATTCATTTATTTGATCAAAAATATCTTTAATGATCGAGTAGAAAAAATTTCAATAATAAATTATTTTATATTTTCCTTCCCCCCATGAAAAAAAAGAAGTGAAAAATTTCCAATTTTGTTTTGCGGTGCAAACTTGCTGCCAGAAATGAAAAATAATGTTTCAATGCAAGTTATATTGTAAAATATATTGTTCTTTCTTTATGTATCGTAATTTTCAGAACAAATTTTCCACTGGCTCATTTAAAAAAAAGTAAGTTATCTTTACCGTTTCACTTTGTCTCACATTCCCGTACTAATATTCTGTAAATGAGATATTTATGAAGAATTTTAAAATATTTCGGTCCCTCTGTTGAACACGGATATAGAAGACGAATAACGTTGAGAAAAAAAAATATTACAAAAATTGTTATAATCGTGAAGAGAAGTTATTAGTGGGGGTCTGAATAAGCATAAAAATACTTAATCATTCAAAAATATTTTATGTTTGAATTTCAAGAAAAAAAACTATCATGTACAAACACAGCATAGTAGATATGCAATAATTAAAATTAACTATTAAAAAGAAAGTCAAAATAACACTCTTGTTGCTAATGATTTAATTAAAACTTAGACTTTCTCAAAATACTACCCGTTTCAATGCAATTTTTAAGTTATTTTTGAAATAACTGTAATAGAGTAGACGAAATATATACCATGTAAACTTCTTTGAAAATCAACTTTAATTTTTTTTTCTCCCATGCTGTACTGTTAAATGTATTGTAATGTAGGAGATAAATTAAATAACATTATATCTTCATGTTCATTGCAAAGCGATTTCAATTCACATTTCAACTACTAACGATTTAAAGAAAAGAATCTTAATATTCACCTTTCCCAAAGCAACATATTTTTGAAACCTATATAAAATACTTATGTACACTTCATTGATACTTAATGAAACAAAATTTAACAGCGGATCAATAAAAGAAACGACTAGGCGGCGGGGGTAATTAAACTTGATTTTCAAAAAACCCAAAGAGCCAGGAATGATTTGCAGCGATCTAAAAATTTTCTATTTTGTTACTCGTATAAATAATTTTACTTTTAAAGCTCAAAAGTATTCATCTAAATTCGTAATTTTTTTGTTAAAATGATCTACTACAACTATTACGTATTTTCTTAACTGATCACTTTTCTATTGCGTTTTTTTTTTTTTTTTTTTTTTTTTTTTTTTTTTTTTTTATCGTGCAGTTCATTTTACTAAACAGTGTCTTAAAATGGCTCATGTTTTTGATTGAATTTAAATCTCAAGAGTTCCCTGGGGTAATCCTTTTAATTTCAGGTATACTAGATAAACTTTGATAAATTTAACATTGTAGCAGGGTGTAAAATCTTGTTGAAATGTCCCCAGGCAGATTTTTTGGAACTGACAAATCCTTCGCTTAAAAATATCTGTATATTTCGGTAAATCTTTGATTCCACCAACAGGATCTTCTAGTATCGACTTTTAATGCTACCTACTGTAAAAAATATCCTAATTGTTACATTTATTGAAGTTTTTTTTTTTTTTTTTTTTTTTGAGTATTATTATTTTTTACGTTTTAGAAGTTTTGGCTCTCAAATAATCCAATTAGTTTCGTTTGGAAATCAGTTAGTTTTTTAATAGTGTTTTGACCTTTCAATTGGCACTGAGAATGCTGTTTTGGAGTATTAATACATCCCACTTTTGTTGCTTTTATTTATTTATTTGTTTTTGCACATGTGCCCTCTTTATGAAGTGAAGAATTCAGCTACTATAGCTTTTCAAAATAGTAGAAATGCTAAAGTTTTTTAATAACAACCCCAAGAGCAATATTTTTTTACAGACATAGATCTGTGACTGTTTAAATTGGGACAACGTTTGTTTCATTCTATGCGTTATATTTATGAGAATATTTTTTTTTTACATAATGTTAATGTTTACACAGTACAGACTACTAATAATTTTCCCCCATATTATGGAGCTTTTGACCTTATTCAATTGTGCCAATTCTTCGCAAATTTTAAGGTACAAGTGGAACATTTAAGGGTCATTCTGCAAAAAGTGTAACTTTTCTGTCACACGCCTTTTACTCTAAAAACGTTAAGGAACAATTCACTTAACAATGATTTTTAATTTCATCAAAAATATATGTATTTAAACCTGCCAGCGTCTTTTTAATAATAATTTTCATTTTGGTATATTTTTGGTTCACAACATGTGAATTATCTCCTTCGTGCCATGTCACACACCTCGTGTGACTGTTAATGTTGTTTAATAACTTGTTTAAGTAAAAGTATATGCCTATTTATTTATTAGTCCTTTCACAAGTGCCTCAAATACTAATTGTTTAAGCATATATAATTGCCTAATATTATGTTATAAACTGTTTTAGTAGGACAAGAAGTCAAGTCACACAATTCTCACCTCCGTTATCTAAATACAACATGTCATTCCGCATGAACATGTGGCAGTAATGGCATATATATATATATATATATATATATATATATATATGTCGAAGAACAAGAAGATAGATTTTGCATTAAAAACTTAAGTGTGGTTATTCTGACTTCTCACCTCCGTGAACTTGAATTTCGGGGATGTAAATTAATGTAAAAAAAAGAAGTGAACATGTTTTCATTTGCTTAACATGTGCAGATTAAAGTAACGAGAAAACAAAAATCCCGAAAAAAATGTATCTATTAGGCCTATATTAATAGAAAATTCCTCACCTCCGAGGCAGACCCTATCAATGTCATTATTTCTCAGGTGAAAATAAATGATGGATGAGAAATACATCAATAATAGGCATTCTAACAAAATTATAAATTGCCAGAATATCATCAAATTTACTAAATACTATTTTTAACATACATTTGAAACTACTAATTAAGTCGTATTTTAATTAAGAGAGCTTGTTATTATATTCCCACTAATCATTAAAATAGCTAATTGTTTGCACAATCAACAAAATGACTCATTTAATATTAAATTGGCCTCGATTTTTAAATGTTAAAAGTTTTTTCTCTTTTTATTTCCATGAACAAGGCATTTTTTATTTTTTATTATTTATGAGTAAAATAATTGGAACTTAGCTGGGCCATTTTTTATGGTTACTTCCAGTAGGTAACACTTTCATGTAAGAATGAAAAAAAAAGAAAGAAAACAAAAGGTTTCGAAATTGATAGGTTGGTTGGTTGGTTAAGTTGGTTTTAATGGCGTAAGAGCCCTTGAGGGTTATATTGCGCCAAACGATTCTTTTTTTTACACCATTTATTTTTAATTTAAGTATACAATTAGTAAATGATAAAAATAACGTATTTTGAGGTAGAAGTTAATTTCACGCGGTTTAAAATATAAAGTCGTTAAAAACATGTAAAAATTAAAAACATTTAGGAAAAACGGATAAAACCATATCTTAACAGAAAAAAAACTTTGAAAAACAACAGAAAAATAAAATCACATTATGACGATACAATCAATATATTAAAAGGGAGAAACCAATCTCCTAGAGGAAGGAGTATAAATTTCAATGGGGTGGGTCCCCAAGCAACTTCTTCAAAAAAGGGTTAAAATTATTAAAATATTTAAAACGTATTTGATTAAAATTAGGGCAATTACTTAAAATATTTACATATACAATTTGTATAAAATATTCATATATATAAAACACTGTCTGATTCACTTTACATGTAATGCACGTTGGAGCTGGTTCGCGACATAAGAGGTATTTATAAGTGAACCTCGTATGATCAGTGCAAAGTCGAGCTGATAAAACTTGTTCTGTCCTGGTAAGTTGTAACGATTTGAAACCTTCAGTCGGGGGCTGGATCAAAATTTAAAAATCTTTTTGTTCAAAAGTTACGTTTTCTGGAAAAAGACCCTTAAACATTATTGTTACTAAAATTCTTCTGCTTAGCATACAAACGTCAACTTTTTAGCTCTATTGCATCGAATTTTGATTGTAATGAAATCATTATAACTTCTTTCGGTTGTCTTCCAATACCTGGCAATTTGAATGCGTGAGTGAGACTTCTTTTACTTGGGAAAATATATACATAAAACTTTTACGCACCATTGCTTGACTTTTATCAAAATTTGCTTCTTTACTCTATCTCAATAACCATCAACGTAAATAATGTCATTAAACTAACTCCCTTTTTTTCTTCAATTACTGTTCTTAAAATAGCTCTTAATGGTCTCTTCGTCCCTGATGTCCTGACATATCCTGAACAGACTAAAGGAACGAAGTCTTTCTGCGAAAAGTCACACTTTATTTCAAAAACCTCAACTGTCCATCATGATTATCAGCTACTTCTCATCTCGTCTACGCTTTAGAACAGAAATTTCTTCGCAAAGCATTTTTTTCCCCTGAAACTTTGAGTTTTTGGTTTGATATATCTGCTTACCATTTCTTCCTTAATACTTTGCATAGTGTTTTTAATTTTTTCCTTGAAACAAAAATATTTCTATCCCATATTTGGAAACTTTTCCTCGTTTTTTTGAAAAAAATATCGAGATGTTTATCGAAAAAAGAACATGAATATAATTTCTGTCAGTAATACAAAAGCAGTAAATATCGGGAAAAAAAAAGCATGCAATATTTTTAAATGACACTTAGACATAAATATAACAAGTTCAGTAGTTTAGCATAAAATATAAAAGAAAAACTATCTAGGTGCTGCTTAACTAATCCTCATATATAAAGGGTGTCCCAAAATTAACGCAAGATTTGAATTTGCCACCATTTTTTCCATAAATTGTTGGCAGCCATGAAAAAAGAACAATTTGACAGTTGAGAGTTTAGGGTTAGTAAAAATGGGATGTTATTGTACCATACAGCTAGAGAGAGTGAAACATTTCAATTACTGCATAAGGCGTTTCTTGGTCGCGTACTCTCTCATTTCGGTGATCAGAATCGGCACCCTAGATCGTGTGATTTAACATTTTTAAATTTCTTCTTATGGGGTTATTTGAATTCAAAGGTCTATGTCAACAAGCCCACAACCACCCGTGCATTACCGTGTTGCGATACCGAGCGCCAATAACAGTAACTGCTTGACCAGCCTCAACTTTCATTATTTTTGAAACAATTGTTCAATAATGAAAACGCATTATTGTATCGTATAACGCTCCATTTTTGGATCACCCTAAACTCTCAGCTGTCAAATTGTTCTTTTTTCAGGGTTGCCAACCATTTATTGCAAAAATGGCGGCAAATTCAAATCTTGCGTTAATTTTGGGACACCCTTTATAATAGCCAATGATCGAGTAACGCTCCTGACGTCATCAACAATAAAATTCATGCCACGGCATGATACTTTGATTATGTGTTTTGGTAATGTTAAAAAAGCAAGGAAATGCTTTATTGTGACAAGGCTGAACTGGATCCGGTAACTGAACCGTGTTATTGGCAAGACTGTGTCATTTCAGAGGCATGAAAAATTCGAAAAAGTGGTCAACAATGAACGCTACCTACTGGAGTTAGGGTTACAATTTCAACTATCAAAATATCACTAAACAGGCAATTGCTTCGTTTATGTGTCGAAGCAATTTTCACCCGTCATATATTGACGGGTGATTTTCTGTTTGATTTGAATTATACCTTCCTAGACCTCCTTTACACGGGGGTAACTGAATTGAATTAACTTTCAAGTAAAAAGTTATCAGGATGTGTAACCAGTTGAAAAGTGGACGAAAGTCCCGGCAGCCTTCACACGACATTAAACTCGTCATGCACGCTTGGCACATGTGCCGCTACCGTTTTCATTCGGATGAGTTGAATCAACTAAAACAGATGTTCCCAAACTATTTTTACTCCGCAGACCTCTTGACGAGTTTTTCTAGTTTTCGTGGACCCCCTACTAAGGGTTAGATAAAAAAAAGATTGCGTAATATTTACATTCGGGCGTTTTAAAACATGGTGAGTCAGATGGTTAAATGTCGCTAAGATATTCTAAATTTATAAGAAAAAAGTAGAATGTACGGAAATTTCAGAGAATTAGCTGACAGTGTGAAAGAAAAGAGAAAATAATGATGAATGAAAAGGGGAGATGAGTGAGCTGCTGTCGAATTCAATGAATAATAATACAAAAATGCGTCATCATTTCGTTGACATGGTAATAATATACGAGGAAGGTCTGTCAACCGATCGATGTATATTTCCGCTTAAAGGAGACATTTTTCAAACAAACTCGCATTTATAAAAAGATCTTTACTTAACATACTAGTTTGATTACATAACTACAAACATTAATGTAATTCATCGCACTAGTAGTTTTATAATTGGTAAGGTGTAAAATTTCAATAGAAATAAATTTATTTTACTCTATACATTATTTGTTTGGTCGTTCTATAGTGAAAAATAAGTATATTTTTTACGTAAATGATTCTCACCTTAAGCTTAGTCGTTTTATTCTTTCGTAGCCTCGTGCTACAAATTAGTTTCGCATTTATACCCCTTAATACTTTTCTTGATAATTATTTTTTCCAATTTTTAAATAATTGTACAATTATTCAATTTTTAAATAATTATAGGTATTAAAAAATTGAAACTTATATTACCGGTCATAACGGTTTGAATAATCAGAGACGGAATACCGATATATGATTTTAAAGTCCTATGAATGTTACTCATATAATAACTTGCTATGAATTTTCTGAACCAAAAACGTTAGCTGAAGTAACAGGGTGGAGAAATAGAGAATAAAGAGGGAGTATAATAGATTAGATTATAGAATAATGGAATTAATTTAGAGAATAAAATTCTTTACATTTTTGTCTGTATGATACTAATAATTAAATTCGATTTCCTTTTTTTTTTTTGGTTAAATCTTTTACCTCTTCCCTGATTTTTTTCACCCTTCGAGCGCATACTGTAAGCTACAAAGACATTTCACTTTGCATACGGTGACGTTTTCGAACACGTCACGTGGGGAATTTGATATCAAATTCGTTATTCGGATGCAATTTTTGATCACGTGTATGGTCGAAATTAAAGGAGAAGAATTCCGACCGGTACACGAATCGCACCGATTGTCACAGTCGTCCTGTGTCGATTAACGATTTTTATTTCTTCAACTGGCACGCCTTCGTTGCCAAACACTTACTTCTAAAAATTAAAAAAAAAGATAAAAGTTCAATTTTTCCAACCGTTTCCTTTATGTCTCTGATTAAACTTTTGTGAAGTTTTTGATTCGATCACGTGGCAAATTTGACATCAAATTAGTGATCCTGATGCAATTTTGACCACGTACGGGTCGAAAATGAAAGGGAATAATTCCGACTAATACAAGAATCGCACCAATTGTCGCAGTCGCCCTCTGTCAATTTACAGTTAATATTTATTTAATTGGTACACCTTCGCTGCCAAACGCTTTCTCCTAAAATTTTACCCCCCCCCCCCATCATTTAAAAAAAGCACTGCCATCAAGTGCTTTCCATATGATTATTAATTGTTGACTGTATTCTGACGCAAGACCGGTCAAGTTAATCTTGTTGCTGTTCTTGGAACAGTCATAGCAATTAGTTTATAGCTGTTGCAGTGACAACAAAAATAAGTTTTCTGGCTGTTGTAATTTTCGTCATTTAAAACTTTGCACAGTTTTAAAGCACATACCTAAAGATGTCAATTAAATGATTAAACTGCACAATCGAATGTGCTGGCATTTTTAAAAGGCATGTACTTTTGTATCTTTAATTGAATTTACCAGTGTGTCTATTTATAAAATTCAAGAACCTAAGCTTTAATTAAAATGTCAGCACTGTTTAAGTAAAAATGTTACACGTTATTGAAGATTGCATATTAAAATGATTTTTTTCTTTTAAATTCAACGTGGCATTTTGGCTTCTGTTTCGTACCTAAAAACTTTACCTGGAGCTTTTTGGGTAACTGTATTTTGTGTTATAACATGCGGATTTAATTTAAAAAAAAACCCCACCCGATTCCTTTTAAAAACAAGCAAAATCAAGAAATCTCAAAAAAAAAAAAAACAGTAATAAAAATAACCATTACTAAAAAAGATATTTTACTAATTTAACGAGGTTAAATTAACCTGCTCGTTGTATTATTTTTAAAAATTCGATCTTTATCCGGAAAGCTTTGTTGAATCAAAAAATAAAACATTCAAACTTAAAACAGTTCGTCTTGAAATTGTGCAACTGATTATTTTCTAACTAAACTAAATTTATGTAAATCATGTCACTGCAATATTCAATTCCATTTCTACATAGGCCGTGCATTTCGAATAGTATGATAATCTTCAAAGATCTTGTGGGAGTTATGTCAACAGCTCAAATCCATTTCTCTGAGTGAAATGTCTCTCTGGAGGCATCTAGACTGGAATAACAGTGATCGCCTAATCATTAATGCCTACCATATGTCAAAGTTCATTAGTTGCAGCGCTGAATTATCAATTTAATCAGTTACATTCTTACCGTTTGACTTAAATGATTGCTGCAAACCATTAATTTGTATTTAGTTACGTAACCTAAATTATTTTCTGAAGTTATCTCTTATAAATACATTTCATAAATATAACTTGTGCTTTTGAAGTAGTGGGTACCGTTTGACCACGGATTATATGTAATTTGGCAATGGGCCAAGTTAAGACGATTCCATATGAAGGAATCTAGGAGGGAGAAGGGAAAATAGCAAAGGGAATTTGATGCACGCGTTTTATGATGTCACTAGTGCTTTATTAATTTATTGCATTCTCTAAGTTGGAAAAGAGTGGAAACCAACAGAGTTTACTATGAAAACAACAAAAAGAAAAAAAATGTATTCCTTTTGTCAGGAAATCTAATTGTTTGTTGTTTTTTTTTAATCTTGAGTGGTAGGTACGGGGGACCGTGGAGTGAAAAGTGTTAATAATGTAAACAAAAGTAACGTCGTTAAGTAGCTACCACTTCACTACATTTCGCTAAGTATAACGCCAAATTGATAGCCGACTGGCAATATACCGCCAAATATAGCGCCATGTTACTCATAAGTACTTCCTCGAAAATGAAGAATGTCATAGATAGTTTTAATTTAGCGAAACAGCGAAATCCATTTTCGTAATTTCTTTTCCAATTTACTTATTTGTGTGAAAAATTATGTAAATCTGAATCACCCTTTTACTGATACAATTGTATCAAACAATTTATAAGAAAACTTGAAGGGAAATAAAGCGTAGACTCGTGGTGAATTCAAATTTATACAAAGCGTTAACCAGCTTCACAATATTAAGAGGGTTGTGAACTTAGCATCTGGTAGTTAGCAACACACAGGACATGTTTGAAACATTACAATTAAAAGGCATTTACATTCCAGTACAGTACGGGAGTTAAACACATCATCTCCATACAAACTTGAACTGCATCTCCAAGTGTCAAAGTAGGGGAGACGGGGTAAGATGGCGAGCCGGGCAAGACGACGAATATCTTATTTTTTCCGTTTTCCATTAGGTAACAGCATCAACTGGATACTATAGGCTCTCCCATCGGCCGTTCGTTCAGCAATAGTATAGAAACACTGAAATCGCAATATTTGTATAAGTTCTGAAGCTCTAATTGTTTATGTTTGCCACGTTATAACTTTTATGCACTTGTAAATAAGCTCTGCTACAGATACAAATAAGATATATCGCGTTTCTTTAGTGTCTATGAGAAACTTCGTTTAAATACTACCTATTACCATAAATAAATGTCAATTAATCACCTTCCTTAATGGCAATCAAGATGAATTATTTCAAACAGGTAGTGTAGGGCACGATGACGGGTTAAAGCACGGGGGAAAATGACGAGCTCCTCATCTTGTTCTAGGCCAAAATTTATACAATTTAGACCAAACAATCTAGCTGCATCAGCTGCAAAGAAGGTGTTATAAGCTGTCCTGCTTGTAAAGAGGAATATTGTGGCCCTCCAACAGAAGAATGGATCCAGTGCTGTAAATGCCAAGAGTGATGGCAGGAGGAGTATTCCAATTACGAAAATAGCATTCTTATTTTAACATTATGTTAGCTGCACTCTTCAACATTGCGCTTAATTTTTTGCATTACTCTAAATTTTGATACTTTGTAAGATGTTAAAACACAGTTATCATTTGTTAAACTACGTTACATAGTCAAAAGATAAAATATGTTCAACCTTTTTCAGTGTTGTCATCTTGCCCCAAGGCGAAAATCATCTTTCCCCATTACTGGGGCAAGATGACAATTTGTTAAGGCTATGAAAAAATAAAAATATCCTTCATTTTCTTTTTCATTTGAAAAATTGAATGGTAATACATTTAATGCTACAAAGAGCTACTTTAACAGCTAATGTAAAGTTAATTTTTCTATCCTTAAAAATGAATTAATAAACAACAAAAACTGGTAACATAGTCATCTTGGCCCGGTCTTCCCTAAATGTCTCTCGTTACAAGGAGTGGAGAAACGTAGAGTTTACATCATTTGCTTTTCGTGTACACAACTGCGTCTAGTGTAGTGTAAAATAACTTTTTAACCGTTGCAAAGCTTGACGTATTTGTTTGTGTACTTATATAAGCATAGAGTAAGTCCGGCGATCTTGCCCCGTCTGATAAATTGCCCCAGTAACTGTATTTCACGATTGCAACAACAGAGTGCGCCTGTGTCAACTTTTTCAAGGGGATTTGTGTATAAAGAAGCTACACGCATATACTAAAACCATTTTCAGCGATTTTTCAAAGGTCATTACAGCTTCAGAGCAAAGTGAAAGGTAAGAGTGACATTTTTTAACGCTTGATCTAAGATTTTACTTTTAAGAACTTTTGTTTAATTAACTAGCGTTCAAATATTATGTTCAATTATGGGTTTATACAGTAAAAGAGTACCATAAAGAAGGCTGTTACTATTAATTGCAGCCATATTGGCTTGCTGTTTGAACAAGAGGTGGTGGTGCAATTAACCTTGTCAAAAAAGTAATATGCCCCACCTGAATGAAGACCTGAAGAGGTCGACTGTAGATTGGATAAAATGTATAGACTGCTTAGGATGGTTGCATGAAACGTGCACAATGTATAATCAGAGATGTAATGGCTGTGGCAAGATTGAAAAGCAAAAGTTATTAAAAACCACAAGTAATGTGCTTATTATGTAAAATATTTTAACCTATATTTGCAGTTTATAATTAAATTGATTTTGATTTTTCATTTAGTTTCCCACATTATAATTTGTATTTATTTCAACTAATTTAGTCAATTAATACAATTTCTTACTAATAGCAGCAAGTTTTGCAATGCAGGTCAAGTGGAGCATTTTACCTGGTGTAGTGGGGCGAATTGTCTGACTGTCAAGGTCAATGCCCCAAAGCTACAGTTTCGTAGTTTTTAGCCACGATAAATTTTACACAGCATCTGGACCTACATTAAGAGAGGCGGGAGGTATTATCTTTTAATTTTCGTTAACATATTTTTTTTTTTTTTAAGTTTCTGCATAGGTAGGGCAAGATCGCCGGACTTACTCTAAACTTTGGTCCAAATAAAGTCATTTGTGTGGTGCGAAAAAGGGAGAATAAACAAGAAAAGTTATCTTAAAAATAAGAACTGCAATTACTGTTATCAAAGGTACCCTTTATAAAAGAAATGTCAAATAAGTCTCGTTATTTATTTTTTCCCGTATTTTCTAAATTATGTGTTGATAATGTAAAAGCAAACATTTTTTCTATGAATTTTAAAAAATGCTAGTTACATGTAGGTTTTTTTTTTTTTTTTTTTTTAAACGCAAAAAATCCTTTAGTCGTTGGTAAGCAGGTCCGATATTGATACATTTTCAAAATGATATTCGCATACTTCGGAACTTTTTCTCCATCACAATTGTTTTATTTGAGACACTTATTATATTCATTTGATACAATTTACCATTGTTCCATTTTCCGAAAAGTTCAGTAATTCTGAAAATGGCAAACTCTTACGAAAGTTTCTTTCTGCAGTGCATGCGCATTTCGAGAGCTTTACTAGTAGAAACATTTTCTGTGGACGATGAAACAAAGACATTTTATTACATATGCTACTATGTTTGATTTCTGCATGATCTTATTAAGCTAAAAATATCAACAATAATATTCTGTTTTTATGCATAACATTTACTATATTCATACCGCTATATTAAAAAAAATACAAACGATTAAAACAATTTTTGTTATTTATCTCAAACTTAAATATCCTACTGAAGTACAGTGTGGCATACATTGTACAATTTATTTACGAAAGCTGACTACGCAGTGCGCAATTACTACATAATTAAAATGTTTTTAGCAGTTATACAGTATATTTCAAGGGGATTTGTGTATAAAGAAGCTACACGCATATACTAAAACCATTTTCAGCGATTTTTCAAAGGTCATTACAGCTTCAGAGCAAAGTGAAAGGTAAGAGTGACATTTTTTAACGCTTGATCTAAGATTTTACTTTTAAGAACTTTTGTTTAATTAACTAGCGTTCAAATATTATGTTCAATTATGGGTTTATACAGTAAAAGAGTATCATAAAGAAGGCTGTTACTATTAATTGCAGCCATATTGGCTTGCTGTTTGAACAAGAGGTGGTGGTGCAATTAACCTTGTCAAAAAAGTAATATGCCCCACCTGAATGAAGACCTGAAGAGGTCGACTGTAGATTGGATAAAATGTATAGACTGCTTAGGATGGTTGCATGAAACGTGCACAATGTATAATCAGAGATGTAATGGCTGTGGCAAGATTGAAAAGCAAAAGTTATTAAAAACCACAAGTAATGTGCTTATTATGTAAAATATTTTAACCTATATTTGCAGTTTATAATTAAATTGATTTTGATTTTTCATTTAGTTTCCCACATTATAATTTGTATTTATTTCAACTAATTTAGTCAATTAATACAATTTCTTACTAATAGCAGCATGTTTTGCAATGCAGGTCAAGTGGAGCATTTTACCTGGTGTAGTGGGGCGAATTGTCTGACTGTCAAGGTCAATGCCCCAAAGCTACAGTTTCGTAGTTTTTAGCCACGATAAATTTTACACAGCATCTGGACCTACATTAAGAGAGGCGGGAGGTATTATCTTTTAATTTTCGTTAACATATTATTTTTTTTTTAAAGTTTCTGCATAGGTAGGGCAAGATCGCCGGACTTACTCTAAACTTTGGTCCAAATAAAGTCATTTGTGTGGTGCGAAAAAGGGAGAATAAACAAGAAAAGTTATCTTAAAAATAAGAACTGCAATTACTGTTATCAAAGGTACCCTTTATAAAAGAAATGTCAAATAAGTCTCGTTATTTATTTTTTCCCGTATTTTCTAAATTATATGTTGATAATGTAAAAGCAAACATTTTTTCTATGAATTTTAAAAAATGCTAGTTACATGTAGGTTTTTTTTTTTTTTTTTTTTAAACGCAAAAAATCCTTTAGTCGTTGGTAAGCAGGTCCGATATTGATACATTTTCAAAATGATATTCGCATACTTCGGAACTTTTAATCCATCACAATTGTTTTATTTGAGACACTTATTATATTCATTTGATACAATTTACCATTGTTCCATTTTCCGAAAAGTTCAGTAATTCTGAAAATGGCAAACTCTTACGAAAGTTTCTTTCTGCAGTGCATGCGCATTTCGAGAGCTTTACTAGTAGAAACATTTTCTGTGGACGATGAAACAAAGACATTTTATTACATATGCTACTATGTTTGATTTCTGCATGATCTTATTAAGCTAAAAATATCAACAATAATATTCTGTTTTTATGCATAACATTTACTATATTCATACCGCTATATTAAAAAAAATACAAACGATTAAAACAATTTTTGTTATTTATCTCAAACTTAAATATCCTACTGAAGTACAGTGTGGCATACATTGTACAATTTATTTACGAAAGCTGACTACGCAGTGCGCAATTACTACATAATTAAAATGTTTTTAGCAGTTATACAGTATATTTCTGACCTTTAAAATGCAAAGCTATTTTTATTAGCAAAATTTTAACATCAAAAATTCGATTTTGCCGCAATACTTCCTACTTTAAATATTTTAAAAATAAATCTGTCTCGTATTGACTTTGTTTTCAGGTATTATGGTGTTCAAAAATTCTTATTCCTGTCTTTAACCTTACATTTCATTATGAAATTATTTTTTTAGAATAAAGCTAATAGTTCTGTAAATTAAAAGTTAATCCTACCATAGCATGTTAGTGTTAAATTCAGAAGTCTTCTCAAAATATTTAATCACGCTTAAACTGGTTATGAATAGTTATAGAGGCATTTCAATTCAAAATGTAATATGAACCAAGTATGCTAAATACACGAATTAACGTTATATGAGTTCAAAGTATGATGTTTGACTGAATACAAGACTTCATTCATAGCAGTTATGCTTGTATCGTAACCTTTCCTTTAATCTTGTGGGGATACTCTCAAAAGCTTTATTCCATTTTCCTCATTGTCCATAGAGGAAATTATAACTGTAATTACTACACGGCATTTAATCATCGCATACCTAACTCTTGTCATAATTGTTTAAGTTAAGTAGAATTTCTGAGTCAGTGGTTTAATCAACTACATTTTTAGGCTTAATACCTAATGTGCCGTTTAAGTTAACTATTTTTCTGAAGTTTCCAATGTAGTCATTAGTTATAAGGCATCTATCTATTTAGCTTTCTATGCTTACTTATGCATTTCTATTTGCATCTATAATTCTGGGTACGTGTGTAGGATTCTCTATATATTTATCTATCTATATATCACATATATAGTAGCCAAAATCTAGAAAGGGATCACCAACTATGATACTCGCTCTATAACACAAAACACTTCAAACAAAAATAAGATTAATATTGAATAAATAATAACTGTACTTAATATTAGTAAGTACAGTTATTATCAATTGGTATTTAAAATGTTAATGAAAACAGCTTAAGCATTTTATAATGGCACAAATAATGCATTTTTAACAACGAAAATAATACAATATGAGTATCATTTTTTACAAATTGCTTGTATTATCACATGCTTATAATTTCTTTGATAAAGTTTTTTGTGACTGAAATAGATTACCAAATGTTTTTACGCGATTGAAAGTTTACCAGATTAGTGGCACTAAAAACCTAGTAAATACTTCAGATTTCTATTAGTCTCGTAGTCTCCCACTTACCAAAAAACTAATGATATTTTACTCAATATCCTCAAAAGAAAAAAAAACATTTAATCTGTTAGTATTTTGTGGAAGAAGTTTACTTTCAGGAAGCAAATTATGTGGGATTGCAATTATTACATCCAGCAACATATTACACGCAACGAAAACATCATGAACTTAAGTTTAAAAGCAATAAGATAAGTGGGAAAAACTAATCAAACTCTTTATGGTTATCTTACACAGATAGTATTTCCCTTTTATTTCAGAAAAAAATATAAGTTTTCGTTTTGGAAAAAAACCTTTTACTTTGCTGAATTATTAGATATAAATTACTATCTAGTTGTGAATGAGTATAGTTAGTAAAACTAGCACTCTGAGTTATTGGTTTAAAGCCCGATTTTGCTGCGCCAATAACTTAGTAAATAACCATTGTTTTTGAATTTATAGACTCCTGTAAAAACGGTAAATTTAAGAAATCAAACATCAAAAGAAAACACGTTCAATATTTTCTGTTAAAAATATATCTTTCTAACACAAACGATATTTCAGTACTTTCTAAAAGTTTTTCGATGTTTCCGTTGCTTAAAAAACATGTATGTCTCAAACACAAAATTGTTTCCTTTTAAGCCAACTAAAAATTGTGCGAAGTTTCCCACAATGAGTCAAAAAACTCATGCGTAAGCATTTAGTTATCGAAAAAAAAAGATGTAATTTTACCGTTTATTAAAACTTTTCATTAAAAATAAAATTACAATAATGGATTTAAGTCAAATATAAAATTTATATTGAAATTATTAGATTAAAAACGACCTGCAATAAAACGAACAAAATCGAACAGAACTATACTTCGTCGAAGTTAATACAATTTCAATCACTGTACTTTATTTCTTTTAGACGGTATCCACGGAAACAAATGAAATTGTAATTACAAAATCAATACTTTATCTAAAGTTCTTTCATTAGAAATTGTTATACGTTACCTCAACACACTTAACCTGAACTTGTAAAAAAGGTTTTATTGCACCTGTTCTCTCGATATTTTCTTTCAAGTAATTAATTACAAATACATTTGTACTTTTATTTAAATAGAGTTTCATATATTGGGTTTCATAATACACTGGTGTAAGAAATTAAGAGAATTTTCAGATTTGGTCAATTATTTTCAGAACTACTGGACCGATTTTAATGAAATTTGGTATGTACATACATTGAAACAATACAAAGCAAATAACCATCTAAAATTTAAAATACACAAGCATGATTATAAATAATACTCGATAGAGTTGGATGGTATGAAACAGCAATTGCAAAATTTAAAAAAAAAGTGGGTTAGTAAGGGGTACGGTCCCCTCTAACAGACATATAGGCCTCGTAGTGTGACTCCATACTTGAAATAAAGCAGTTCATGGGATCCTTAAGCCATTATTTCCACTCGTTCAACAACGCCATTCTCAGGCTATGAAGAGTTCCCGGAGGGGTGTTGCCAGTCGCTATTGCCCTCCTGAGAGCGTTCCAGACATGTTCTACAGGATTGGAGTCTAGAGATCTGCTTGGCAAATCCATCGAGTGAATATCCTCCCCTTCCAGAAATTTGTCTACCAGAAGAGCTGTATGTGGTCTTGTGTTAACATCCATTAAAACTAACTCGGGGTTAACAGCGCCCCTCAAGAGGGAATTATATAGGGTTCCAAGACCACATCCCTATATCTCACAACTGTCACAGAGCCTCTCTCAAAGACATGGAGAGGTGTGCGGCCATCCAACATGATGCCTGCCCAGACCGTCAAACCTCCTCCTCCATAATGGTATAGCTCGGATATTGGAAGGCAAATAGTGAGTCTCTGTTCAGCTTAAACGATTATTCTTGTCCTACATTTACATGGATAGAAGAAGGAACCTGCTACCTACCCTCCAATGTCGGCGAAATCGACCGTTATGGCGGTGGTGGTTTGACGCTCTGGGCAGGCATCATGTTGGATGACCGCACACCTCTCCATGTCTTTGAGAGAGGCTCTGTGACAATTTCGAGGTATGAGGATGTGTCTTGGAGCTCTATGCTCACCTCTTGAAGGGCGCTGTTAGCCCCAAGTTATTTTTAATGGATGTTAACACAAGGCCACATACAGCTCTTCTGGTCGACGAATTTCTGAAAGGGGAGGATATTCATTCGATGGATTGGCCAAGCAGATCTCTAGACTCTAATCCTGTAGAACATGTCTGGGACGCTCTCGGGAGGGCAATAGCAACTCGCACCACCCCTCTGGGGACCATCTATAGCCTGAGAACGGCGTTGTTGAACGAGTGGAAATAATTGCTTAAGGATCCCATGAACTGCTTTATTTCAAGTATGGAGTCACACTACGAGGCCTATATGACTGTTAGAGGGAACCATACCCCCTAATAACCCATTTTTTTTGTTCAATTTTGCAACCGCTGTTTCATGCCATCCGACTCTAACGAGTGTTATTTATGATCATGCGTGTGTATTTTAAATTTTAGTTGGTCATTTGTTTTGTATTGTTTCAATGTATGCACGTACCAAATTTCATTAAAATTGGTCCTCTAGTTCTGGAGATAATTGACCAAAATCTGAAAATTCTCTTAATTTCTTACACCAGTGTATATGATAAAATAAAAAATATATGCTGTTACAGCTGGAAAAATATATTTGTGTATGTTTCGAATTGTCTTTAGTGCACGCATTTCGTAAAGCAATTACGCCCAAACTAGTATTGAGCTCTTTTTTTTCCTTTTGTAGTAGTTATTGGGAAATGGAAATGTCTTCGTCATAAACAAGTGTATGTATAGACCACATAAATGCATGTACCCAAATTGGTATTTCAGTTGGGAAATATAGTCGGTTGTTCAAGGTGTCATGAGTTAAAGAAAAATAAATAATTAATTAATTTGAATTTTGACATCTTGAATTCAAATTATGTTTTTCGCAATCACGAGTGTGTGTATGTAGGCGTGTGTGTTTGTGTGTACGGGTTATGTGTATGTGTTTTTTGCTGTGTGCTGGCATAAGTTGTGGGTAGTTGTGTGTGGGGGGGGGTATGTGTATGTGTGTGTAGGCATATGTGTTTGTGTCTGTGTGCAAGCATGAATGTGTGGGTAGTTATGTGTATGTGTGTGTGTATGTGTAGGTGTATGTGTGTGTGTGTAGTTATGTATGTATGCGCGTGTGCGTAGGACATGGATGGAGACGGCTTTCGCTATAGGAGCAGCATCGTGAGGAGCCGGTCGACGGTGATGGTGCGGAGGGTGGCGGTGGGAAAAATCAAAGGACCTGAAAAACAGTCAAATTAGAAAAATAAGCAATCGTGATTGCTCAAAAAAACATATAAGGCAGTGAGAAACAAAGTGCTCTTAGTGGACAGCTTTAAAATGTCGAATGGAGCACGTGCAAAATTCGAAACCTAAGTAGGCTTTCTCTGAAAATCTTTCTAAATCATGTTATACTGCAGCATCTTCCAGTGTTAATAGTATCCAGGGATCTTGCTACGAAACGGAGCAAGGATTTTTCTACACTATTTGTGTAAGTTATATAGAAACTTTTTAATTTGCCACTAACAAATTTATACTGTCGTGGGCAGTTAAAGAGCAGTATCTGCAAATTTTTAATTTTTTGATCAATCACGAATTCCCTATTGTTTTCACTTTACCGTTGAAATGACGTCCGACTTTGATTTTCTTTTCCTTTACTTATAAAGCATGCGTCCATGTACCTCGGAATCGAATTATTTATAAACAACCTTTTTCGACTTTACGCAACCCTTTTTACGCGAAAACAGAGTGCAGTCAAGCCCGCTTATTAGAATATCGGTTAAAAGAATATCCCGCTTAATGTAATAGGGTAAGGTGGGGCAATTGTGATTTGGGGCAAATGTGACCAGGGTTTATTACTCCGGTGATATTATTATTTACTGTATGAAATAACCTCAGTCTTATACCTTAAAATGTCTTATGTAACACTCAAAAGTATTTGAGATGCATTTACATTATACTTTTTGATGGATGGAGTTTTCCTATTACATTACTTTTAAACATGGATTTCAGGTTTGTTGATAATCTACAAAGGTTTTCACTAAATTTTTAATTTTTGTTCTAAAAATATAATTTTTGTACTGTGCTATTTTAAATGAAGTGTTACATTATAAATTTATAATAATATAAATTTTATAACACTTATATCAGCTATTTTAAGTGAAATCACTTATGCCCCTTTAAAAATGGGGGTGGGGGCAATAGTGATGACAAGCGTGGGGCAAAAGTGATTCCAATATGGTTACCAGTTGGTGTTCTTTTGAAGCATGTTTTTATACATCACTTAGATCTTTCGTTTGTAAGTTTCAAATGTATTGCTGTTATTATAAAGTATTATCTTTTATTTATTAAATTCATAAGACTCTAAATATATTGTATAATAAGTACTAAAACAGTTAATAAAATAGTTAATATATAGTAAAAAGTAAAATAGGGTTAGTTATGTATGGTGTTTGTTTTAATGCTTGTTCAACTGATGGATTTTGTTTGTCTTTAGTTTATTTAAAATGAGTTTCTTTATTTCCCAGATAAAACTTTATTTTGCATTTAGCCATGTTTTTGTTTTGAGTTTAGCCATGATCTTAAACATTAGTTAGATACTACCTATCTTGTAAGTTTAAAAGTTTAAAACTTATTACTGCTGTTATTGTAAAGTATTTTTTATTTATTAAGTTATTAAAATTTACACATACAGAAAACAAAAACTTAAAGTGTATGAAGTAGATTCTGATAGTGACGAAATAGACGGAGATTTGGAAGAAGAACTTAACAGAGAGTTAAACAAGGACAGTGATGGTGATATATCTGTGAGTGACTTTATTATTGATGAACTAGAAGAATATGAAGAAATAGGGAAACTTGAACTTACCCTGAGATAAAGAGTCAAAATGAAAATAGTCCTGTTGACAAAGATGATGGCAAAATTCATGGAACTCAACTAAATTTACTAGATGATTTAAAATAATGGACTTTAGATTGACTCAAACAACAATTGAATAAAGTTCAGTATCAAATCGAGTTAGAGAAATATTATGCTCTATATTTTGAAAAGTGTTATTATATTGGGAGAGTTTTGTCAGAGAATAAAATTGGAACTGGATATATATTTAAGTTTCTTCACAAGGCTGAAAACCAAACTTTCCAATGGCCAAGAAGAGATGATATCTCAGAAATTAATAAGCCATTTCTATTTGCTGGTCCACTAAATATTATAGGAATTGGACCATTCACGTTGGACTCAAAAACATTTTTCTTTAAACAGATTTCTTTAATGTACAAAAAACTTAACAAATTCAAAAATGACATTTTTGCACTGTTTCCTTTATAAATTGTAGTTTATAACATCTTTTTTCATGTATCATTTTTAATTTTGAAATTTTTTTTAATTTGTGGGTCATGATAAATTTGATTTCTCAAGAACCTACTGTCATATTAAAACTAAGAACGTAGCTACTTGCAGTTCAGAATGTAAATTTTTCATCACAATTAAACTGTATGATAAAGCACTAAAATAAGTACCTATAATTGGCAGTCATTACAAATGCCCCTTAAAAAATCATTAATGCCCCAGTCCCGGGGCAAATGTGACTTTTTAGATCCTTTTTAAAAAAGTAACACATTTTTAACCATAATTCGAAAGTGCATCCACAAATAGCATATTATGTACATAAATATGTACATCACCTGACAGTTTTTATTTTAATACTTTGCTGTAACTAGTTTTCCAGTTAAAAATAATCAAAGACCAACAATGGATTTTTCAGTCACAAATGCCGCACCTTACCCTATGTTTTCAATGTACCAAACCGTTAATGTCTATTATTTTAATCCCATTTTGTGGAATATCCCGCTTATTAGAATAATTTTTCGTGGAAAATTGGCTATTCCATTAAACGGGCTCGACTGTATATCAAAACATCCAGCATCCAGCCCCTGGCATTTATTTGAGTTTTGACGCCTTGAATTGAAATTATGGTTGAGATTAGCGCCCTTAGTGGAAACAAAAAACCCAACAAGTAGGGTCCTATCGCAATTCGTGGTTGAGAAAAACGTAATTTGAGAAGCAGGATCTCGAAATTTAAACTATTTTTATTCATTTATTTACTTGATTCATTATGCACTTTCGGTATCTATTGTATTTAAGCTTTGTTTTACAAACTTGCTTTTTGGGTTTTAGTTAGAAAAAACGTCTAATTGCAACATTTCTCTATTGTTAGTACTGAATCCAAAACGCGTTTCTTGAAATATCTCGAAAACTTATTTCTGTAGATACTGCTGTTTACCCACCCCCATCAGTAAGGTAGTCACCAAAGGTTTCTGGTTTCGCGTATTTACAGTTAAAAATGTGCTTTAATACTGCTATTAAAATACCATGTTATAAATATACGCAAAAAAGTGCCTAAAACGGAAAACGGCAAGATTGAGGAGGAAAAAATTAAGGTTCTTAAATAGCATTTTTCATGGTAAATATTGAACTTCTATTTAATGTAATTTCATTTTGATCAAATAGAGTCATTCACACAAAAAGGGAAAATTTGCACGATCGTAGCAAAAAAAAAAAAAACCCGCAAATATGTGTACTTTTCTTTTTTGAATTTTGAATTGATCTTTCGTTTATTAATTTTTTTCAGTGTTTCTTGACACAAGAAATGTAAACATTTTTTTAAAACTAAATTTGAAACAGATTTGTCACGAGCACAAAGTCCATAACATGTAGTCAAAATAACACACACTGTTTTCAAAATGTGTACAAATGCACAGAGGAAAATTCCTTACGGAAAATATTTGTTTCAAGATAAATTAAGCAACTAACATCAATTTCAGAGCCTACAACATAACTTTCGCCGAGGAGAAAAGCCCGCAATAAAAGTTGAAAAGTAGCTTAAAGAAAACTTAATAACCGAACAAATGTAGCCTCAAGTAACGCTTCTAAACTCGGCGAAAAGTAAAGCTTGTTTCATTTTTTTCTAGCAGCGAATTTCTTTTTCTCAACACAATTTTGACTCTACGCTAAAAAGGAATTTTCTAGCATGTACAAATAAAGGAAATAAATTGCTGAATGCAACATTTTAAAGTAGCTGGAATTTAAAGTGTTTATTTAATCTAACTTCGCCTTTGAAACATGCATCAAGAATGGATCTTAAGGTAATATTTTTTACGCTGTTTTCTTTAGAGGTTCTGTTGCTTTATACTCTCTCTACTGTTTATTGTGAGGCTCTGAGAAGTTGAGCTCCGACTCTGACAATGTTTACCTCTGTTTCGAAAAATAGGGAGGAGTAATTAGCGCTAAATTGAGTTGAAAAACTTTTTTAGTAGTTTTTAAAAATATTCCAACTAAAATCCGACCCAATAACGCGTCTATTTTTCACTAAACTCCCCTAAAACAGGTAAACATAGTCAAGGTCACAGCTTAACCAACCAGAGCTGCACTATAGTTCAGTTGGGAACCAGGTTTGAAACCAAACATTATAAACATGCAAATTCCACAAAATCAGCATTTAAACTATTTCAAGGGGAAAAAGCATTATTTCATATTTAAAATGCACAATGTAGAGCAAAATCCCTTTCATTTAAGTTTTTCGAAGAACTTTGCTGGAGACATGTGGATTCTGTTGATCTGGCTAAATTGCGTATTTCACGTGGTTGAGCGGCATAGGAACAAACAACAAACTATAGCAAGCACTGCAAAAGTGAAACTTATGTCAGAAAAAATGTAGTAAAAAACCCGCAAAAACACCATTTATGTAAAACAAAAAATAAAATTAAAAAAAAAAAAAAACCTCGCATTTAGTTTTTGATGAAATTTTAATTTAGTTCGTCTAAGTTTTATTGCTTACATAACCTTAAAACAGAAACTTTTTCTTCTATTTCAAACTAAAATTACCAAAACAGTCACTACGCTAGCTTTCTTCAAAATTAAGTCTTTATAATGTTAGAAATAAACATGTATTTTTGCTTTTTTTCTGCGCTTTGAAACTTTTATTAATTTAAATTTCGTATGTATACATACCTAATTACTGTCAAATGTCACTTTTCAAGGAGAAAAATATATTTTTTTAAATGAATTATATTTGTCACGGATTATTATGATTTTATTTTTTCCTTTTTTTGGTGGGGATGGGAGTTATGGCGCAGAAAATGACATTGACACTTTTAGGGGGTTGTTTTTAGGGATATTATTATTTTTTCTGGGCTTTTACTTGGCGTTCTTTATGAGAGAGGGGTGAATAATTGCTCTTGGCTAGCAAGGGTACTCTTGCTTTTTCGTGACATTACGACAAGAAGTTTATTTTGCAAAGATGCACTGATTACTAAAAGGATTAGTTAATAACGTGAGTTTTTCTTAACTAAAAGTTGTAACATCAGTAGATTAGGATTCATTTCAATGTAGACCAAACTATAATAAAAATTCAAATCTATCATTCACAGAAAAATATTTTTGAACTGAAAAACACATATAGGGCGCGTGTAATCTGCGGTAAGTAAACTTCTTAACTATTAGTTGATCAATGCTACTTTAATACAACTGCCTTTTGAATTGCCTTTCATCTTGCTACGCATAATAATTAACATTTAGTTTATTTAAATTAGAAATTAAAAGTTTATGCGTTATTTTCTTACTTTGTATGAATAAAAAGTTGTAACATCAGTATATTATCCTTCTCGGAAATATGTTCAGTGCATACGTTTAGAAAAATGATAGTTAAAAGGGAGCTATTCATTCTTTAGTCTATCAAGAAAGCAGTTTACATGCCAACTAAAAATTCCCGGACAGGACTTAAGCTTATAAACGCACCATTAGAGGCCCAAATAAGGCTCAAAATATTCTATGTTGTACACAAAGTGATAGAGTAATCAGCTTAGACATTTCTGTTACGCTAATCGATTTCGCATAATGAGACAAAGGGAAAGTGCATTGTCACGAGAATAAAAATGGCGAAAACATGTGTGTACTGGAGAAGAAAATCAACATAACCGCATAGGTAATACTTAATAGGGAAGTTTTTTTTTAATGAGCAATATGTTGCCTTTTATGTATTCTGAAAAGAGATCAGTTTTTCTTTATTGAAAGAAGGCAGCATATTTGTTGGGCTGTAGGTTTATAAATAGAATTTAATAAATAGAAGAAATATAAAAAAAAACAGTAATTAAAGTTTTACAAAAAGTATTAATACTTCGTCCAAGTTAAAAGGTTTACTTTGAAGGAAAATGCTCAGACTTTCGTAGATTAAGAAATAAAAATGAATTTAGAGATAGTTTTAATAATTTTTTCAGACAAATAAATCAAAGTTTTCCTTGCAAAAGTTCGTTACGACTTCATACCAAATTAACAACCAAAGTGTTTGAAGGACATTATGAAGCTTGGAAATAAATTTTGAATTTTAATAGTATACTATAAGTCTTACACATATAAATATATACTAATAAATATATTATAATACAATACATTTTTAAGTAAAATACCATTGATTTTAAACAGCATTAAAGCTACGTTGTTACATCGTACGTCTTCTCAACACAGCATAACAGATCTCGTAATTATAGACAAAACTTAACTATTGATTAATGTTAGAACCACGGGACTTTTGATGTTACCAAAAACACTGGGGCCATTTCGTCCCCAGATTGCAAACCGATAAATTATGATTTACCTCTAATTGTTATTAATGATATATATTTTTACAAACTATTAATCTATCTTTCTCAACTTTTACATTGAATAATTTGTGTAAAACAATAGCTGTTAACTTTTTACAAAATGTATTTGGTTAAAATTTTATGCCTTTTGGCATTGAAACATGCCTCTAACAAAATATGACATTACTTTTATGATTTCAAGTTTTAATAAAAAATATTTAAACTTTAAGTATGTTTAGACATATTAAAAGACATTTTAAAAATGTTTAGACATATTTAAAAAAAATGAATAAAATGTTACCAGTCAATAACTGGTTTTACAAATTACATGATACAATTCACGGTTTACCCTCCGCTTCACAGAGATTCAAAATGTCCTACACCTATTAAATATTGTAAGAAAAACCTGAAAACAGGAAAGAGAAGGAAACTTTGTGTGGGCGAAAAGTAAGGACATCGCAATTTACTTAATGCGTTTTGCGCGAAAGTAGTAGGGGAATGTGGGACGAAGTGAAATGTTTAAGATGGATGAACTTTTTCAAAATGAACAAATTAAAAATTTGTTTTGAAAATTACAGTACATAGAGAAAAACTATTGTATTAAAATAAAGCATTTGCATTAAAACATTATTTTTTATTTTTGGCAGTAAAATTGTGCCACCAAAAAAAAGTGGAAAATGTTCACTTTGGTTTTTGTATGGGGCAAAGTGAAAAATTAAATATGTTTCGAATAAAATATTTTCTGTTATTGTGAAAAATATTTTTTAACAAATTAAGCACCAAAAAAAAGGATAATTTAATAAATAAAAAGATATTGGAACAAGAAACTAATAAATAATAAGTTAATTAGTTAAATACATAAGGGAAAATTAACGAGTGAAAAGAATAGTGAATGAATAAGAAAATAAGTAAATGAATGAATTAATATAAGTTAATTATTTAATAAAGGAATGTAAATAAATAATTGAATAAATGAACGCGTAAGTGATTTAATAAATGATTGAATAAGTAAACGAAATAAACTATTTCATTTTGCCACATCCACATTGCTCCGCATGCACTTCACTAATTGTGAAAAATATTAAAAAGACAAATAAGCTAAATTTATAAAATAAATACTGCACTGAATATTAGAAGATCTCAATTAATAATTAAAATGTTAATAAGAGGAACTTTATCATTTGATAACATCAAAATAAATTTTAACTTACAAAAAAATATTACAATAGAAATATCCATTTTTGAAAACTGTTTGTATTATCATATGCTCTGTTTTCAGAGGTAATTTTTTGACTGGAATAGACTACATATGTTACTGCACAGTTAAAATATTACTAGGTAAGTGGCTCTAAAAGTGGAGTAAATAGTTCACCATTTCACTTTGTCCCGCTATTTTTTACTTTGCCCCACATAAGAAGTTTTTTACTTATTTATTTATTTTTTTTTACATTTAACCCCAAAAAAGCTTTATATTTCGAAGAGTTATCATAAGAGTAGCTATAGTATCACAATCATATTTTGAAACTAGTAGTCACAACCATATTTTGGAACTGTGGTATCGGATTCGTTTACGTTTAATTTGTTCTTGTGTGTCCTTTTTATTTGCTGTGTCACAATCACTTTTTTTTTTTGCTTCATTTCCTGTCGGGATAGAATTTTTTTTTTCAAGTCATTAATAATATTTGACGTACTAATAGATTTTCCACTAATAATTTTAAACTAAAATCAGGCATTGATCGCTTCAAGGTCCGAGATATTACATAAAACAACCTTGCCGAACAACCTATAAAAATATTGTTGTTTTACCAGCAAAGGGATTTAGAACACACATTTATGATCGCGCAAAATGTAAAACTAGAGCGTAAAAAAAGAAATACTACTATGCCCAAACAAAGCTTATAAAGTCAAGTTTTGGTTAATTTCAAGAAAATTTACGACGTATGCTTGAACTCAAACTGTAAAGAAAGTTAAACACTTTTACGCATAATGTATTGGAACTGTGTTAAAATAAAGCAATTTAAAAGAAAGGAAGGAAACATTTTACCTATTTTTTTTCTTTTTAAACTCTGACTTATACGGGATCTTCAGACCTAAACATAAACATGTTTTTTTCTTTATTTTTCCACATTTCGGAAGCGAAATACAGCTTTTTTACTTCCTTGTACAAAAAAGGAAGTATTGTAATCGCGAAAAAATTTTCACTCAAAAATCGACCTTAATTTCCATTTTGCTCACCGCCAAATGAATGTTGAGTTTTTATTTTTTCGACCCGACCACACGCACATATATACCTAAGAACTTATAGACGCCCGAAATATCCATTTTGACGATTCCCGAATAAACTACAACGAATTTTCTCGTGCCGTCTGTATATACGTGCGTATGTGCGTATGTATGTTGCATAACTCAAGAACGGTATGTCCTATAAAGTTGAAATTTGGTACGTAGACTCCTAGTGGGGTCTAGCTATATACCTTCACTTTTGGCTGCATTCAGGTGTTCTAAAGGGGTCTTTTGTACCTTTTTGAGAGGGGGAATCATTGTTAATTTCGATGCAAACTCAAATGGTGTTAGAATTTGGCGGACACTTGGCGGCAAATTTGGCGTTTTTTTTTTTTTTTTTTTAATATCTGGTTTTAATTTGGCCACTGTTGGTGATATTTAGAGAGTTAACTATTGAATCACATTAAAACTGCAATATTGGGGAAATAACATTTAATAGATGTAAAAGGATGTCATGTGATGCACACAGCTCGTTTTATTTTTGCTAAGTCACCAATTGAAACTATCCGTTTTTCCGTCCACTTTTTCGAAGACTTATTTGACTGAACTTTGAAACAGATGGTACAGATGTCGTTATCGATAAGATAATTCAACGTTGATAGTATAGCTTGACTACGAAGATATGCTAGATGAACTGAAAACTGAAACGGACCACTTCATACAAGCACGGAGGCGGTAACGTTTTTTGCTGCTTACGCGATCACTCTGATCTAACCTATTACAAAATGAAGCGGTCCGTTTCGGCTTCCAGTTCATCCGCCATCTCTCTGAAGTCAGCTAAAATGGACTCTGGTAAAAAATGGACGCTAACTACTGTTAAATACCCTATATAATCTCATTTCTGTAAACATGTAAATATTCTTGTAAATAATTATTCGTTGTATAACTCTAAAACTAAAAGTTGAAATCGGAAAAATTTGATGGCTTTATTTTTATAAAAAGTATTTACTATGGTTCTGACTAAAGAAGTGAAAAATAGGTTAAAAAGAAATTTACAGTTTCTGCAAGGTTTTCAATGCAGACCAAAACATAAGAAAAATTCAAATTTTGTCATTCACATTTCTTTTAAACGAAAATGGTATGTTTGCCAAAGATATTAATATATAACGGGCGCGTGTAATCTCTAATAAGTAAACTTCTTATATAATAGTCATTTAGTACTATTTAATATAATGGACGTCTTTTGAATCACCTCTCGTAATGCTACTCAGATAATAAACAAACCTTGTTCATTTATATTAGAAAATCCTTAGAAATCTTAAAGAACTCACACAGCAACTTGAGATATTCTTCCAATGGATTCCATTCCACATTGGTCTCTTTAGCAATGACACAGCAAACCTTCTAGCCAAGAAAGGTGTCACTGAAAATGTGTCGAGAAGAACTTTGACCTTTTCAAAAATTTGTTCTAAAATGAAAACTTTGAACCAAGAACTATAAAAGACTTCTCTGACTCACCCCTAGTACAATAGGCAGTCCCAAGGTGTTGCCCTTTCCATCAAAGCGGATAGGTCGTCCAAACAACAATCAGTAGGCTTGCAAGTAGGCACATCACTTGCTTTTCCTTTCACTTAGGTCAGAAAATTTTTGAGACTTGTACTAAATGTAAATTAGTGCAAGCAGCTCCGAAACATCTTTTACACTGAACAGGACTTAAGAAAGAGGACATCTATTCCAGTCCTTTCCTGGTGTACGATTTCTTGAAAACTCTTGTGCTCATGGACCTGGTCTAGACTATGGCCAGACAGGAGGACTAAGTCACAAAAACAGAAATTATAAATATATATCTCAGAGTCAGAGGGACGTAAGTCGCATTCTGATAACTTTACAGGACAGAAGAAAAACTTCTTTCTTTCTGGTCGCAAAGGAGGGGACGCACGCTCTTTTAATCCTAGTAAAAACTTGATAGATTTTTATTTTTATTTTTAAAGAACTACGTTCACATCTCTCGATGCGGAATAAGCTTCTAAATACAATGCACTAATAAACAGAAACTCGAATTTTTTGGACTAACATCAGTCTGGCTCTGAGGAACTGAATTGCATGCTTTGATTTCGTATGCTTTGATGTCTTAGATTGTATGTGTTTCAGATTTAGAAATTCATTTTGTTTGTAACTTAATGCCCTATATAATAGAATATTTAATAATGTGTAAGACAATACCATTCTTATTTATTATTGAACAATGTTTTATTAGTATTTCTGTTATTTTCTAAAAGTGTTTTGGATACTAGATGAGCAATGTTAGGTTTACGTGCTCCCTATATAACGCATGCAAAGCTGTAACACAAATACAAAAATTTTGTTTGGCATCCTTCACTGAGCCTTTTCTTATACTTGTTTTGCGCGTGTGAATGCAAATCAACATCCAGAATGAATACTGACAACATGTAGATGGGAAAGAGGGGGGGAGGGCTACTTTCTCTATCAAATATTCTTATTCTAACCTTTCGACAAACGTTCAAAATTTTAAACATTTATTGTATGACATTAAGCATGGACTATTAGTTTATGTTTTTTTTTTTTAATTCCATCCGTAAATAGATTTTATACAGAAAAACGGTTCATCGCTTGCCTTATATATGATAAAAAGATTTATATGTTAAAAAAATAAACAGGAAAACTATTTGAAACATTTTCTGAGATCAAAATAGCAGCAATTTGAGAAAATAATTAAAGTAATTAATTTTCGAAACCTAATGCCAGGTGCCCACAAATCTTAAAATGTTGTACCTTGACCAGGTGTACTTTGCGTCATGCACTCTAATCAGCTAGCGCTTTTACCTAATGAGGAATCATGGTACTATGTTAGCCACGACAGTCTCTCTACATGCCAGAGTGAGTATGTTGAAACTCCAGCTTTTATGTGGACAGTGATTGTTTTTTGATTTCTTGCAAAGAAGAATAAATAATTCCAGTGTTACTTAAATGAAATTAGTCTTTTAAAGACTTGTTACTCAACTGATTGATCATTATATCTATTGCCTATCTCTCGGTAAGCAACATTTAGTCTTCATTTTTTACGTAGCTGTTAGGTTACGTTAGGGTA